>NC_056735.1:1860473648-1860806692 GCF_019279795.1 Protopterus annectens
ATGCATAAGCTCTTGTAATTCTTTATTTTCTGCACAAGCAGGAAAGGAAGATATTTTCTGTTTGAGGAGTTCCATGGTATGCTGCTGATACTTCAACACGTGGAACTGACAATTTAGTGCTCTAATAGCAAGAATAGCAGAAGTGTAAACTTTTTTACCTCATCAGTCTAAAGCTCGGGAATCCTTGCCTGAGGGGGGTGGGATTCTTAGCTGAGGATGCTTTAATTCCTTTAGGTCCTTGAGAGCTGACTTCTGGGTCAGCAGTAGGATTTTTGAAAAGGAATTTGTGAGAGTCAGGGACTCTGTAGTACCTGTCAGGTTTCCTGGGAGCAGGAGGAAGGGTGTCAGGACTCAAACTGGATTCCATAAAAACTTCATCAACAACATCCTGGACACGAGGAATGGCCAAAGGTCTGTGTTGTGGAGAATTCTCTGAGTCTCTTTTTTGACTGAGGACAGTCCTTACATTCCCATTGGAAATGCTCCCTTAAAGTATGACGGGTTTCACCAAATGGAAAATCCTAGGGTGGAGAGGCAAAAGGTATGGATTCCTCTGCATCAGAATCCTCATAAGCAGAGAGAGGTTGCATGTAATCATATTCAGAAGCATCAGAGTCATCGGACTCCTGTTCAGATGAAATCTACTGGGGCCAAGTCTCTCTTTCTTTTAGAAGGGGTAGCCTGGCCTCCCCTAATAAGCATAAGGTCTTCCGCCATTTTAAGCATTTGAGAATGAGGCAAGGAAGAAGGTGCCTGAGCTTGGGTCATCTTTTTTTGGGCGTAGTTCGCACCCTGTGTCTTAGAAATTTGGTAGTTTTAGAAAGAACTGAAAACGCGAAAGAAGCCATCGGTTTGTGTCGAGTATCGGTAGTGCAAAGTACTTCCTCGGAAGTCAGAGCCTGCTCAGCAGCTCCAGACCCATCCAAGGTAGAGACATCTGCAGGATCCTTAGTCGAAGAAGAGTCTCGCAGCATACCAGACTCAAAGGGTCTGGGTACCGGCCTGCGAATCCACAGAAGCAGGCATCAGGGGCTGCAAAAGTACCTCACTAAGGACCAGAGAACTGATGACTAGCTTAAGGAAGCGTTGGCGGCGGTTTTGGACCTGTGCATTCTGTCTCCGTCTTTATCCTTACTTTTTTTTGGAAGATCAGAAGTCAGATGGCTTACCGAAGCCATATCGGAATTCAAGGACTGAAAGCGAAAATATCTAACTACAATAAGGACCCGATGATGTATAGTTCTGGTGTTGAACAAAGCACAAAAGCGACTGCGAGGGACGTCGTGGTCTAGGCCTAAACAGGTGACACAGTAAGAATGGAAGTTTCGGTGTGGTATTTGCTTTCCACAGGTGAGACGATTGCTAACTTATTCTGACATCAGTTAGAGCAAGAAAAAAGGATCAATTCGGAAATGAAAACTCAGGTAGCGGCTGACTGGCAGTCGTGCATACTGCTTCGAGCTCCTCGGCAAGAAAGACTGATGTAATGACGTCGGCTGCCTGATTTTATACCACTGACAACAGTCCTGGAGCAACTGACGCAGAAATACTAAGCCTCTGGTATTCAGGCTGACAGAGGGCTACCCCTGACAGAATAACCCAAATGTGATGACTGCAACAGTGAAACACGAATATCCAAAGATGCTCTTCCCCTAGAGACCAAATCCAATTTGTAAATATTAATAAAAGTATATGGGGTAGCCCAAGTTGCTGCTGCACAAATGTCATCCAAGGAAGCTCTGCAGTGAAAAACTGCGGAAGTAGCTATCTCTCTGGTAGTGTGTGCTTTAACAGATCCAGGTAGTTTAACATTCTTTTTGGTGTACATGAAAAATATGCAATCTTTCAACCATTTAGAAAGTGTAACTTTGGAAACCGTTCTACCTTATGTAGCACTAGAAAAGGCAATAATAGTTGATCAGATTTTCTGATAGATTTTGTTCTATGTAGGTAGAAATGCAATTATCTGTGGACGTTTAATAAGTGCAAAGAATATTCACCTTTACTTGAAAATTTTGGATAGAAAACTGGCAAATTTATGGTATGATTAATACTGGTCTCGGACACAACCTTTAGTAGAAAGGATGGATTAGTCCTTAAAGCAACTCTATTTGGGTGAAAAATCAAATATGGTAAATTAAAAGTTAGTGCCTGAATCTCAAACTCTTCTGGCAGAGGTTAACAGCTATTTGTAAAGCTGTTTTCCAAGACAAATACTTTAGTTCACAAGTGGCTGCAGGTTCAAAAGGAGGGTATATCAAAGTCTGAAGAACCAATTTGAGACTCCAAGGAACATACGGTTCTTTATAATGAGGCCTCAGCATCAAGGTTCCTTTCAAAAAGGCCTTGCAAAATTTGTGAGACATTAATGAGACGTCCTGTAACCCATTGTGAAAATGGTAAATTGACGCTAGTTGAATCCTGATGATAGAAGCAGAAGCTCCATCTTCAAAGAGCAATGTCAAAAACTCTAAAGTTTTTGTGATAGGGGCTGAAAAAGAATCAATGTCATTAATATTAGCCCAACATAAGAATTTCTTCCATTTACTACAACAACGTTTCCTAGTGGAGGGTTTATGTGAAGCCAAAATAATCCTATTGTCTGGAGATGACAATGTTATAAAATACAACACCTCCACTCCTTCAATGCTCCAAAAAGTCTAAATATACAAAACTGGAACACAATCACTGTGCGTTTGAAAAGTTCTTTTAATTCTGGTACCTCGGCCTTCGCCTTCTCCTGGAATACAATTTACAATATCAAACACCACCATTTTTATACTGCATTTAATTGAATTATTGGTGCACCATCCCCTTATTTCACAATTAAATTCCCTTCATTGTTAAACACAACCAGATGCCTAGCATCAAGGAAAACTTTATAAAAGCATTTTTTTCAAAAGCATTTTTTTGAACTTCACTCATTTAGAATTATTTTTGCTTCATTAAATATATATAAAAAAAAATATATATATATGAACAAATTATGTATACATATGTTCATGCATAAATACTTTTGTATAAATAATGCTATTAAATCAACACATTTGTAAATATTTTCTACCAAATGTTGCTGCTGTTGCATAATACCTTCTACATGCATTCTTTTAAAACTGAATTTCTTCAAAATCATCACTTCTAAGAGATATGTGGAAAATGCTTAAGCTTCCATATTCATTCCATTTGGAAACAAAGTTTTAAAATTAAAAATAAACCTAGATTCCATTTGTAACAATTTTTCACGAAATACAGCCTCATTTCCAAATGCATTGGGCCTGTATTTATGCATGAACAATAGCATTATTTATACAAAAGTATTTATGCATGAACATATGTATACATAATGTGTTCATATATATTTTTTATATATATTTAATGAAGCAAAAATAATTCTAAATGAGTGAAGTTCAAAAAAATGCTTTTGAAAAAAATGCTTTTATAAAGTTTTCCTTGATGCTAGGCATCTGGTTGTGTTTAACAATGAAGGGAATTTAATTGTGAAATAAGGGGATGGTGCACCAATAATTCAATTAAATGCAGTATAAAAATGGTGGTGTTTGATATTGTAAATTGTATTCCAGGAGAAGGCGAAGGCCGAGGTACCAGAATTAAAAGAACTTTTCAAACGCACAGTGATTGTGTTCCAGTTTTGTATATTTAGACTTTTTGGAGCATTGAAGGAGTGGAGGTGTTGTATTTTATACTGTCATGTCGGTGAACACTATTTCTGTCACCTCGTTGGGTGCACATTCTGCTCAACCAGTTAATCTGGCATCTATATGGAAAGAAAGGGAAGAAAAAATGGCAATTAATGATCCTTGGGAGAGCGCTACTATTGACTTTTCTGAGAGGTATGTGGAACTTGAGAGAGCTTTGATAAAGGAAGTTACAACGTTCTATGATTTGAAGCTGCTTGAAAAATACATCAGGACAAATGTAACACCTAGGGGTCTGAGAGTTGAGCGATTACCTGCTTTCGAATTTTCTGAGGATGAGTCTGATTTGTCCTCAGAATGGAAAGACATATCCTTAAAGTGCACACTGGGTTGGCTAAGTGTGCTTGTAAAAAGAAATGAAAGAACACTACAGAAGGCTCGTACCTCCATTCTGCATTTACAAGACAAACTCATTGAGGAGAGTTCGGTGACTGTTTTCAACAAAAATCTAGTTGAAATTAAGAACAGAGTCTCTAAAATTGAAGCGGAGGTGATTTCTCGTAAGAAGAGAAAATACCTCCGTGATGTTAAAGATCATGATTCAGGCAAGCTGTTTTCCTGGCAGTACAGCTTTAAGAGGAAGCAAGGCGCTTTCCGTGACGTCAGAAGCGGCTCGAGATCGGCTATGGGAGAGACCTCAGCGTCGTCAGCAGATGAATCCAGCAGCAGAAAGAGTGTTTCTTTCGAAAGTTTAAATACAGAGCATGAGACACTAATAGAAGCCAACGGAGCAGCAGGCGACTCAGATCAGTCATCGGCGCAGCAGAAAGGGAGAGGGCGTCGCTTTCAAAACAAGGGAAGAAGGAGATAACAACACAGTGAGAGCAGTCGAGGAGGGAAGCAGTTTCTCAGTCGCAGACTTTGCCATTGAAGGGGGTTTACAGCAGAACTTTGTGCCAGTTTTATGTGCTAATATGGACATTTGTGAAGGTGAGAGCTACAATATTTTAAACATTTCGGATTTAAACATTTCCGAGAGTGCCAAGCAAGTTTTGTTCAAAGGCACAAAGTTTGTACCTGTATGTTTCCCTTCTTTGGCGGATGTATCTTTGGAAATTAGACAGTTTTGCAGAAAGTTGTATTTAAGGGAGTTTTTTTCAAGTCAAATTTGTACACATAATGACATTAACATGGAAGGGATTGATAATGATGTTGAAAATTCAGATTGTTTGGAGAATTCTTTGTTGAATATGACATTGCATGAGAATGATTTGGTAGATATTTATGCACAGGAGGAAGTGTGTGAAGATGGGGGGGGGTTTGCATTCAGCACTGGATATGGAAGGTTGACAGTTCCCAAAGTACCTTATAAAAGTGAATTCATGCCACCTAAGAGAAACATGGTCATTAATGTGTTTGAGAAAACACTGTTAAGAACCATTGAGGAAGAGCATAAAAAGTTTTGTGGAAAAAAGAAAAAGTATAATTTAAGTAGGAATGAATGGAAGGCCTTATCAGATTTAAAGAATGTAAATGACCAATATGCGTTCACTCAGGCTGATAAGGGTGGGAACTGGGTGGTCCTTCCTAGGGAAAAATACAATTGCATGGCTCTGGATTTATTGATGGATACCTACACATATTTAGAATTACCTTGTAATTCATTAAAGGAATATAACTCACTATTATTGGAACTACTGGAAAGGGGATAGAGGTTAGGTTTTCTGTCATCTGTTGATGTTAGGAAATTGTATGTTAAAAATCCCAAGGTTGCTAGATTTTTTATCATTCCTAAAACACATAAAGATATCAGAAATCCACCAGGACGTCCCATAGTTTCAGGCAAGGGAGGCTATTTGCAAAATGTAGGAATATTCCTGGATTCCTTATTAAAATGTTATCTGGAAATGGTACAGTCACATGTAAAAAATACTAATGAAGTGTGCATTAAAGTAAACAACATTATATGGGAAGAAGACTTTTATTGGGCTAGTGTGGATGTCAAATCCTTATACACTAGCATTAATAGACATCACGGTTTAAAAGCAGTAGAAAAAATGTTGGGGGATGGACCAAAAACATATTTCATTCTTAGTTTATTGGATTTTTGCCTAACACATAATTGTTTTGAATTTGAAGGGAGGCATTTTTTGCAAAAAGAGGGTACAGCTATGGGGGCAGCATTCGCGCCCTCATATGCTATTTTGTTCATGGCTCATTTCGAAAATTGTTACATTTACCCCTCAGAATTTTATAAGAACAAGGTAGTAAAATATGTGAGATTTATTGATGATTTGTTATTCTTGTGCAAGGGTAATCCAGAAGATTTTGGCAAATTTGTCTTGGAGATCAAGGAAAACTCTTGGGGATTAGATTTCACTTATACCATAGGGGGCAGAAGTATCCAATACTTGGATGTGGAGATCTATTTGAGTTCAGACAATAAAATACAATATAAACCATATCAGAAGAGGACAGCAGCCGAGAATTTTCTCCATGCATCTAGTATGCATAGTGATTCTCTGCTTAAATCTTTACCATTTGGTGAATTTAAACGTATAGGAATGCACACTTCAGAAATTAATATGATTTCCAGTGAATTTAACAAGGTTGAAGGAAAATTGATAGGGAGGGGATATTCCAAAGCAAATATTAGTGAAGCCAGAGACAAGGTAGAACGTGAGTTAGGATTTGGCAAGTCTTCTGGGACCAGGGGCAAGTCTTGGTATGGTAGGAATGAGAATGACCTTGGGAAAGTTAGGTCTGGTGACAATATGTTTTTTGTCACCAGATATTCACAATTTTCAGATGTATTAAGGGAGGCAGTGATAAGATTCTGGCCCATCTTCAGTGAAGATGACAAAACAGGAAATCTTTTTCCATCAAGGGTTATTTTTTCTTATAGGAGATATTCTAACCTAAAGGAAATATTGAATTTTAGAAAAAATAGCACAGTTAGAAAGGGTATCAGAAAGGGAACATTTAGATGTGGAAATTGTAAGATTTGTAGTCGGGTCAAAAGTTTGGATGGCACCAAAATTAATGATGTCAAATATAGGGCCCTAGAATACTACGACTGCAATTCCACAGGGGTAGTATACATCATAGGATGTGGATGTGTGAAACCGAAATGGTATGTTGGACAAACAACAAGAAAGGTGAAACTTAGGATTCTTGAACATCTTGGTGATATAAAACATAAAAGAATGGAAAGTCCGGTAGGGAAACATTTTTGTGAAGAACATAGGGGGGTTCCAGAGGGATTTGTATTTTGTGTGCTGGGCAGGCCCAATGCATTTGGAAATGAGGCTGTATTTCGTGAAAAATTGTTACAAATGGAATCTAGGTTTATTTTTAATTTTAAAACTTTGTTTCCAAATGGAATGAATATGGAAGCTTAAGCATTTTCCACATATCTCTTAGAAGTGATGATTTTGAAGAAATTCAGTTTTAAAAGAATGCATGTAGAAGGTATTATGCAACAGCAGCAACATTTGGTAGAAAATATTTACAAATGTGTTGATTTAATAGCATTATTTATACAAAAGTATTTATGCATGAACATATGTATACATAATGTGTTCATATATATATATATTTTTATATATATTTAATGAAGCAAAAATAATTCTAAATGAGTGAAGTTCAAAAAAATGCTTTTGAAAAAAATGCTTTTATAAAGTTTTCCTTGATGCTAGGCATCTGGTTGTGTTTAACAATGAAGGGAATTTAATTGTGAAATAAGGGGATGGTGCACCAATAATTCAATTAAATGCAGTATAAAAATGGTGGTGTTTGATATTGTAAATTGTATTCCAGGAGAAGGCGAAGGCCGAGGTACCAGAATTAAAAGAACTTTTCAAACGCACAGTGATTGTGTTCCAGTTTTGTATATTTAGATGACAATGTTATGCCTGGCAATCACTGGAAGTGGAGAAGCCATGCTGTGAGCTTTAGGTTCTGAAGATTTGGGTGAACTAATCCCTCTGGATGGGACAGGAGATCTGGAGCTGGGTCCAGAGTTCACAGCTGTTGAATCATATGAGGCCAGAGGAAGGAGAACGAAATTTGTTGAGGGCAAAATGGGACAATGAAGGTCATCTTGCTTTTCAACCTGGTTGCTTTTTTCAGAAATTGAGGGATTAACTGTATCGGGGGGGGGAAAGCATACAGATGTCCCGTGGGCCAATCGTGAATCCTCCATAGGGGGGACCAGGGCAAAGCAGCTGCAGCACTTGCTGTTTAGAGGCGATGCAAAGAGGTTGCAGCAAGGCTGGCCTCAGCGCTGAAAACTCATTTGCACCACTTTCGACAGAGACCACTTCTGAGGCATAAGAATGCATCAGCTCAGTTTGTCTGCTATCACACTGGAAGTCCCCGGGATGTACGTTGTTATTAGAAAGTGGTTGGAAGGGACTGCCCACTGCCAAACTCTGAACACTTCTTGACAAAGGGGGTAAGACTTGCTTCCTTTCTGTTTGTTGATGTGCCAGTCCACGGACGCCTGTCTGAATCGCAACTGTCCACAGAGGGAGAACAGCTTGAAAGGCCTGCAACGCTAGCAGCACTGCTTTCATTGTTAGAACACTGATATGCAAGCTGGCCTCTATGAGTAACCAAGTGCCTTGGATTGCCTTGTCCAGATAATGCCCCCCCACCCGATCTGGGAGACATCCGTGGTCACTACGGCCTGGGGCTGAGGTAGGATGAAAGGTTGTCCCCCAAGAATCTCTTTGGAGTGGATCCACCAGAGAAAATCCTTTTTGAAATGGTTGGTTCCCAAAATATGCTGCAACATCGGATGATGAAGAATGGATCATTGGGATGGAAGAAGCCAATGTAGAATCCCCATGTGGAATCAGATGTGGGAACTACTGCCTTGCTGTCCATGATTTTCCTGACTCGAGATTTGATCTTTTCTAGATGGGGAGAAGGATGGGAAGCTATGCAAGAGTTTGTACTCACATTTGTCATATAAATTCCAAATTCTGCATTGGAATCAGATTAGATTCCTTGTGGTTTATTGTGATTCCAAGGTCAACACAAGTCTGATGGACAAAGTCTCTTGATCCTTCTAAGAGATGCCTGGAGGGAGAGGTGATGAGCCAGTCGTCTAAATAAGGAAACACTCGGTGTCTGTGTAGTCTCATGTATTCGCTACCACTACCATGCATTTGTTGAACATCCTGGGGGCTGTGGTAAGAGCAAAGGGCAGGGCTCTGAACTGATAGTGACTCCCAGCCAGAAGCGGAGAAATCTCCTGGGGCACTTGCTCATCTTGATGTGGTAATAAGTGTCCTGCAGATCTATTGTGCACATCAAATCGTACCTTCCTAAGAAGGAAAGAACGGACTGAACCGTGACCATCTGTAATTTTGTTTGTCGAACAGATTTGTTCAAAATACTGTGAACCAAAACTGGTCTCCAGCCCCTGGTCTTCTTTGGCACTAAAAAGGACCTTGAGTAAATTCCGGACTCTTTCTGGTCTGAGGGGACGTGTTGGATGACTTTTTTTTCTAGCAGTTTTTTGATTACTTGAACTGCTGGTTCCCTCTGACTGGGTGGAACATCGGGGATCCTTTTGAATTTTTTGGGAAGGGAGTGGAAGGGAATAGTATATCCTCTGGTAATAATCCTTTGCACCCAAACATCTGTAGTTATTTTTAGCCAATCTTGCTGGTGCAAGGATAATCGTCCCCCGACTGCTTCCAGAGGTAAGCAGTCGGGTCTCCTTTCAGGAGTGCTGGTAGGGTTTGGATGGGAAAGAATCTCTGGAACCCTGATTTTGCAGGCTACTTCTGCCGTGTGAATGGTATCTTCCACTGAAAGTCCCCCCTCTACCCCTGGGGGTGGTACCATCACCCGTGTCCTGGAAAGGCTCCTGGGATTTTTGAAACCACATTTTCCCACTCCACTGGTTCCTAGAGGAGGACCGTTGAGGGGTGGAAAAATGTACATCCACTGCAGAGACCATCTTCCTACCTTTCTCACACCTGGACAAGGTGTCTTGACCTTTTGGGCCAAAAACAGAAGATCCGTCAAATGGCGCATTGACGAATGAAGATTTGAATGGCTCTGAAGATTTGCATAAGCACATCCAAGCGTGTCTCCTTATGGCTATGCTGGAACCTGCTGCTCGTCATCCCTTCTGCTGAATGTGCTATAAACCTCATGGACAAGCTGGACATAGACTTAACAGTGGCCAACTGAGAAGCTGCCTTTTCTTGAACTTCATCAGATACGGCTCCTATAAGGGTATTTGATAACTTCTTAATCAAATCCCTTTTGAGTCTTGTGAAATGTGCCATAAAGTTCAACGATTGCAGAGCAAAGAAGGAAAAAGTGTACACGCACTTCCTGAACCTATCCATTGCCCAAGACTCTCAATTGAGAGGATGGATGGTAGAACTCTCCTCAAGACAGTTCTTTCTTTGTGGCTGACACAACCACCATGGCATCTACTGCTAACCCTTTAGTCCAAAGCTGAAAATCTTTGGGAGCAGACATAATTTTGGCTGGCCTCTCAGAGATCAGCTCTATGACTCCTCGGGGGAAGGATGTTGGGACTTCCAGCCACCCCTCTCTAAGGATTTCTGGGAAGTCTACAAAGAAGACATCTTCAGGAGGTGACCTAGGGGGAACCCTCTCGTTCATCCTAGTCAGTATCCTCTAGGGAATCCCAAGTACTTCCTCTTGCACTTTCTCTTGTAAGGGACTTCCTTAGTGAGAAAATCTGAAGAAGTGTCAGAAGAGGATAAAACCTGGACAAGTGTACCATGCAGTTTCGGCACTTGCTGTCCCGGATGCAGATGCTGGTTGAGAGTCAGAATGAGAAGAAGGATCAGGGATCAACTCCGAGCGGGGTGCCCACTGAGGACAAAGCCCTCTTCATTGCCTGGAAGGCAGGTCCCCCCGAAGAGGGAAGGGAGCCCGGAACAGGCTGCCTCGGAACAGAGGTCACTCCCCTCTCAGAAGAGACTGCCCCTGACACTGAAGCCAGAGTGGAGCTCATGAGTATCAAGGCCCCAAGGTGAAGGGTCAGCTCCAAAATAACTGGAGTCAAAACCTGTCCCACGAAGTGAACATGGAAGTCACACCCCAGGAGCCCTCCAGTTCCAAGAGGCCAAAAGAGCTCAGGGTGGTAGTCTGCATGGGAGAAAAAGATCCGTCAGGAGCCAAAACAATCAGTGTGGGAGCATGTGAAGATGGAGGATGAAAATACCTGTCTACAATACGAGCTCTACAACGAATGGTTGTTGCATTAAAGAGGGCACAGAACCGGCAATGGGGGACGTCGTGGTCTGGGCCTAAGCAAGTGACGCAGTATGAATGAAAGTCTCGGTGTGGGATCTGCTTTCCACAGGTGAGACACTTGTTAACTTTTTTGGACATCAGTTAGTGCAAGAAAAAAGGATCTCCAATGGGGTACTTAGCTTTAGACGTTTTCATCTGTAATTTGAGCTCTGGTAGCGACTGACTGGCACACTTGCAAACTGCTTCTGCTACGGCCTCCACAGCAAGAAAGACTGATGTAATGACGTTGGCTGCCTTGCTTTATAACACTGACGACCTGACATCAGTCAACAAGCAATAGCAGCCAACGCAGAAAAACACGGACTTTGGTATTCGGGACAGCTGAGGGCTACCACAGCAGGGATGACCCACAGGTGATGACTGCAACAGTGAAACATGAAGAACATAGTCTGCCTCGGAATAAAGGTCACTCCCCGCCCTGAAGAGACTGCCCCTGACGCCGAAGCCAGAGTGGAGCTCATGAGTATCAAGGCCCCAAGATGAAGGGACAGCTCCAAGAAAACTGGAGTCAAAACCTGTCCCTCAGAAGTGAACATGGAACTAGCACTCCAGGAGCCCTCCAGTTCCGAGAGGACAAAAGAGCTCAGGGTAGTAGTCGGCACAGGAGAAAAAGATCTGGCAGGAGCCAAAACAATCGGTGTGGGAGGGATCGGAGCCTGAATCTCCAAAACTGCAGATGAGGTCAGATAAGGAACATTTGGTGGAGTCAGAGAGAAAGTAGTTCCAGTACTGAAGGTAGTTGGAACAGAGGACAAAGATAGGAATCCTTTCGCTGCAAGAACCTGATCCACCAGCCTTCGCACGTCTAATTCAGATAAGCTCTTGGCAGAGTGAATGGAATGGGTAGACAGAGAATTAGGTCTCTCCAGAAATGGACTTGGCAAATGTCCCACATATGGATCTACAGATGGGGAATATTGGGTCCTTAGAAAAATGTACTCAGGCTCCTGAAGAAATGGAACCAAGGTTGTCGGTTCTTAAGGGCTATAGGTTCATAGGTTCATACTAGGCTATCTGCCCAAGGGCATTTATAAGCCTAGCCCATAGTTATTTGGCTTTCGCCACCCCTTTAGTTTGAATAAAACTATGCCTATTATTTTGCTGTGCCTCTGTCAAGCAGTAACACTGAAGTAATCCCTGGGGTATATCTGCGATCCCCCATCCATTGGTCAAGATTTCTCATGCTTTTCTAATTTCAGCTCCGGTTCCGAAGATGCAAGTACACTCACAGCAGATGTTTTTGGTTCCATAGCCTTTTGTGTACCCTCTAGTTTACGTTTCTTAGTCACTGGCGCTGAAGATTATGTCGATACCGAATGACTTTGCTTACACTTCTCGGATTTTGAAGAAGAAAAGAAAAAAGAGGAGTATTTTAGATTTGGAACCAAATAACACCTCCTCAAAAGCTGATTTAAGCAATCCCTTTAACATCAATTTATTTTTTCGATCAACTAAGGCTCAAAGACTGAAATTGTGGCATATTGAACAATCTTACTGAAGATGCAACAAGCCTAAACAATACATACATAATAAATCACCATCAGAATCTGGGATCTTCCTGTCGTACTTCTGACATTTTTTAAAACCAGAAGTGGCCTTTCCTTTATCAGCAATATCTAGCACACAAAAAAGGAGTTTAGATTAAAGGAAAAAGGAAAAAATTACAATAAAGTGTTACCAGCAATGGCAGGCCCAGAACACCCAAGGGTACAAGATATATGCACAAACCAAAACAGAAAGGAAAGGTGAACAGATAGTGCTACCAACAATGGTAAACAAGAATACCAGTGGTAAATATAAACACATACAAGAAAACTCTCTTTTTTTGGCAGAAGGTAAAAGGTAAGAAAGGAAGGAAGTCTACCAACTATGGTAGTGAAGATTTCACCGAAGTGAAAAGGGAACGTTAAAGGAGATGAAAGGTAAAGGCATGTGTAGTAGGGAGATTCTAAACTAAGGTAAAGACAGTAACGAAATAACAAGAGACTATAAAAGATAAACAACTACAAAATTTTAAAATGTAACTGCACTTAGCTTGAGAGGTTTGGCGATGTGTCTGACACAGGAAGCAGCAAATGAGATATGAGGTAAGTTGGAGAGGAGCATTATGGGTAGGGAGAAAAGCTTGAGAGATTTTGTTCCTTGTGGGCTGCAGTATGGCAGAGTTGGTTCCAATTTCGAAATGGAACACACAGGTCAAGGAATAAATTAAGATTGACAACATCAGCTCAAGTATTTTCCTTTGTTGGAATAGTTCGGGAAGAAGACTGGTAGATTAATATATTGATTAATGTTGACGTGATACTACCTTGGGCAAAAAAGATGCGCTAGTTCGTACAAAGACTCTATCCTTATGGAAAATGAGATACGGAGGTTTCACCAACAATGCCTGAATTTCCAAATTTATCTGGCAGAGGTGATGGCAACTAAAAATAAGGTCTTCCAAGACAAAAATATAAGGTAACAATCATGGGCAGACTCAAAGGGTGGTAGAATCAAGGACTGCAGTACCAGACTAAGAACCCAAGGTGGTGTGGAATCTTTAAGAGGGGGTTGAAGAATTGTGCCGTGCAAAAATGCTTTACATAGTTTATAATAGGCTAGTGAACGGCCATCAAATCCTATGTGGAAATTAGAAAATGCTGCCAAATGGACTCTCATTGTAGATGAACCCCTTGGTTGAAAAGCAGCATCAAGAACTCAAGCACATGACTAACTGGTGCTGAGAAAGTGTTTATATGCTTTTGAATGCTCAGTATACAAATCTTTTCCACTTACTAGTGTAAAGTTTCCTAGTGGATGGCTTAAGGGAAGACAACAAGATGTGATTAACAGCGGAAGAGAGCATCGTTTGGCTGCTATTGGAAATGGATAAACCAAGCAGTTAGTTTGAGGTTCGGCAGGTCTGGATGTGTCATGTCTGTCGGGTGAGTCAGAAGGTCCAGAGCTAGGTTCAGAAGCCAAGATTGGTGAACTAAGTGAGGCCACAGGAAGGGAAACCAAATCTGTCAAGGCCAAAAGAGGGCAACAAGGAAGATGACTTTGGTCTTCAATCTGGCAGCGCTCTGAAGAAGCTTCAGAACTGGGGTTTATGCGTAAAGTAATCTGGGGGGCCAATTGTGGAGAAGAGCATCCCTCACTGTCTCCCCATGGGGGGGTTGTGGCAAAACACTTGCTGTACTTGTTTAGGGGAGATATAAAGAGATCGCAGTAAGGCTGGCCCCATTTGTGGAATATTTCTTCTAATTTCTGGTTGAGGGAACATTCATGAGGTAACAGCATGCACCTGCTCAGCCTATCTGCTAGTACGCTGGACTTCCCTGAATAAGCGTTGCTAAAAGAAAGCGGATGGAAGATACTGCCCACTGCAACACCCTTAGCACTTCTCGACATAGGGGGCATTGTTTGGTTCCTCCTTGTTTGCTGATGTACCAAACCACTGACAAATTGTCTATTTGAACTGCAGTCGTTTCTGATGGGAGAGCATCCTGAAAGGTTTGCAACAGTAAAAGCACTGCTCTCAACTCTAGTATGCTGCTATGCAAATTGGCCTCTTCGGGAGATCACGTCTTGGACAGTCTTTCCCAGGTAATGCCCACCCACCCTAGCTGGGAAGCATCTGTGGTCACTATGGCCTTGGGCTGCGAGGGGACGAATGGTCCAACTAGATCCACCACATCAGACTTTTCTTGCACGAGTTTGTAATTCATATTGGAGCAGTCAAGGGTAGTTGAAGAATCAACCACTGAGATGCCAACATCCACTGGAGATCTTGTGTGAAAACTGGCTAGCGGAACAAGGGTTATTGCTGCTGCTACTGATCCTAGAGCTTTTAGAACTAGGCAATTGTGACATTAAAGTCTGAACTCTGGAAAAAGAAAGGGAGGCTATTGTTGTCTAGTAGCGCTCTTATGAATTCTAGAATAGGAGTTGCCTCTAGATTTGATGTCTCGAAATTTATGATTATTCCTACCTTGTGCAAGTGTGGATGACTTCTTCTCTTGCCATAATGAGTTGATGCCTGGTTGCAGCGGTAATGAGCCAGACATCGAAGTATGGAAGCACAGGTAATCTGTGCAGTCTCAAGTGAGCTGCTACCACTGCCATACATTTGGTGAACACCCTAGGGGCTGTGGTAAAGCCAGAGGGCAGTGGTCTGAACTGATAATGACTGGCTCCAAGCCAGAAGCACAACCTCCTGTATTGCCTGCTTATCTTTATATTACAGTATGCATCCTACAGACCTACTGAGTACATCCAGTCATCCTTTTCCAAACACAGAAGAATGGACTAAACCATAGCCATCCAGAACTTTGTCTTTCAAACAAATCTGATTAGATTGCTGAGATCCAGAATTGGTCTCCTGTTTTTTTTTTTTGGCACTAAAAAGAATCCTGTGTAAGTTCCCAATCCTTTCTGACTCCTCTGACTGGTTGGAAAATCTGGGATTTTCCTAGAAATTGGAGAAGGAAGGGAAAACAGAATTCTACATCTGCTGGATATAATCCTCTGTACCAAAGTATCTTTTATCTCCAGCCACGCTCTCCAGTGCAGGGACAAATGGCCCCTGATCGCCTCCAGAGGGCGACAATCGGACCTCCGTTCAGGAGCGCTGGAAGGGTTTGCCAAAGAAAGGTTCTCTGGGCCCTTGATGTTGTGGGCCTCCTCTGCAGCAAGGGTGGTGTCTGCCATTTGAGTTTCCCCCTCTGCCTCTGGAGGAAGACCCTCCACATGTGTCTTGAAAAGATCCTTGTGATTTCTTGAACCACATCTTTCCACCTCCCTGACGAGTCCCTCGAGAAGGAACTTTGGAGGGTGGAAAAATGCACACCCATGGTAGAAACGGTCTTTCCATCCGTCTCACACCTGAACAATGTATCATTTAGTGTGGGACCAAAAAGAGATGTGCCGTCAAAAGGCACACTGACGAGCGCAGACTTAAAGGGCTCTGCAAAGTCACACAAGTGCATCCAGGTGTGTCTCCTGATGGCTACGCCTGAATCCATTGCCCTTGAGGTTCCTTATGCACATTGGAAATAAGCCTCATGGACGAGTTCAATATCAATTAAAGGTTCACCAGTTGCGAGGTGACCAAGTCCTTCACCTCCTCAGATACAGTTCCTGCAAGGGTATCAGAGAGTTCCTTTATCAGATCCCTCTGTAATCTGTTGAAATGTGCCAGACAGTTCAGGGACCTCAAAGCAAAGGTCCCTGAAGCGCAGACATATTTCCCAAGCCTGTCCATCGCCCATGACTCTTTGTCTGGGAGGTGAACAGAGGAACTTTCGTCGGCTAGTTCCTTCCTGGTGGATGCAGCTACAACCATGGTATCAACGGGGGGGGGGGGGGGGGGGCCTTGGTTCAGAACTGTTAGTCTTCCAGAGGGGTCATAATTTTATCAGGCTTCCTTGGTATGGGCTCAATGGAGTCAGGCTCCTCCCATGCCCGATGCAAGACCAATTCGAGTAGCTCGTCGGCAGGCAGAATCACCCATGATGTAGATGGGTCTGTACCAAATCCCTCCAGGAGACAAATTCCTATGACGGACTGTTGGGCTTCCGGCTACCTCTGTGTTTTAGGATTTCAAGAATGTCTCCAAACAAGACGTCTGCAGGAGGTGATCGTGGGGATCCTTTCGATCTTTAGCCCTCCTCAAAATCTGTTTCTTCAGTGACAGATACAGGAGAATCCAGAAGCTTTCTCTTACATGTCTTCTTCCAAGGGACCTCTTTAGTGGGATAAACTAAGGAGGTACCAGAAGAGATAGACATACTCAGTTGGATGTCCTGTGGTTTTGGTACCAACTGTCCCTGTGGGAGGGTTAGCTGAGACTCCTGAAGCAGAGCTGGGGAAGATACAGAACCCGAGGGGATAGGACCTGTCTGGGTCAAGGAAGCTGACAGGGCTCTCTCCAAAGTCCTAAAGGCTGACCTTCCTGCATAGGGATAGGAACCCGGGTCTGAAAGGAGGGCTTTCTGATTCTTGGTCCCACCCTCCTCCGAGGAAAGTCGCCTTGAAGCAGATGTCAGCTGAACTAACCCTTGCCAAAGCTCCAAGGTGTAGAGATGGCTCCAAAGCCCTTGGAGTCGAATGAAACACCTTGGATCCGAAAGGGTAGAACTGGGTCCAAGAGCTCTCTGGATCTGATAGCATGGAAGAACTCAGAGCAAACTTCGTATTCAAGAATACAGCGATCTTCAAACCTGAAGACAACAGGCCTGGACAACTCATTTTGAAGGGCTCCAAACCCACAGAGGGAGTCAGAGAAGGAAGAGGTAGAGGTGGAGTCTTGGATATATGGGGTTTCTGACCTGAAGGGGTAGGAGCCAAAGCAACAACTGGGAGGCTATGCGCTGAAAGCATCTGTCTCACTACCCGCTCCACATCTTCTACAGTGAGGCTCCTAGAAGAATGATAGTACTGCCTGGAAGGAGAATCCAATTCATAAAGAAAAGGAGAAGGAACTCTTGATGGGACAGGTTCCACAGTTGGGGAGTAACTTTTCCTAGGAAGTAAGTCCTAGGAAGTAAGTGTCTTATGAGGATCAGAAGCCTTCAGAACCAATGAATCCTTTGTTTTCAGAGACTGGATCTGAAGATACCTTCTGATTCGAAAATGTACTTTTTACCTTTGTCTGATCCAAAGGGCTCGGATCAGATAATTTAATTTTCTTCTTGAATGAACACGTAGAAACTACTGGATCCAAAGACGGCCTTTCTGAAGTTTTTGCCGCAGTCGTAGAGGAAACAGAATAAGAGCATGGAAATGACTGAGACAAACTTTTAGAAGTCTCTCCAGAGATGGCATCACCAAAAGAAGACGGTAAAAGGCCCTTTGAGATTAATTTATTCTTGCGTTCTACTAACGCTTGGGGGTTGAGGGCATGACATATCACACAGTTCTGTTGCAGATGGAGGGAACCAAGGCAGTAGACACAAAGAGTCAGAGAAGGGAATCTTTTCCCTGCACTTCCCACACCTTAAAACCTGCTGGTATTTTTTAATTTTCAGCCATTTTAATAACTGCTATAGGAACTGCACAAATGAAATTGTAACCACCACCACAAAAAAAGATAAGGACAAAACAGAAAGAATATTGGAAAGGAAAAGCCCTGTCTTTTCTTTCTTTTTTTTTTTTTTTTTTTTTGAATCAAGAAAGAGGGAGAAATGGGACCACCTGCAAAGGTAGTAATGCCATAATAAATGTAGAAGGGTAAGGGGGAGAAAGAGATACTAATGATAGTATCCATAGTCTGCTAGAACAATAAAGAGAAAAATTAAGTAAAGATTAAAGTAGAAGACAAAAAAATATAATGCTTACCTTTCCCAGTAGCTCAAGAGTCAAACAACCATGTCTTTCACCTAATGGTGGCAAACTAGATCTGAGGTAATTGGGTGGATGCATTGTGCGTAAGGGAGAAGCTCAAGAGTTATGGATTGCCACAAGCTTTTACAGCTGCTGAGTCCGATCCGACTCCTCTGATCCAAATCTATCAGTCAGGGATGGAATGAAAACTGACATCATCAGACAATGAGTTTTAGTCTTTCATGAAGTTTGCAAGAAATGCTGAATGAAGTAGTAAGAAATCACCCACGTGACAGAATGGAAAATTCATCCAGTGACTCAATAAACCTTGCCCTGCTGCATTGAGCAGAAAAATGGAGGACTACTCTTCTCAAGCAGCACAAAGTATGACATTCAGAGTGCAAATTTCTAGACTACCAGGACCAGATATAATCCGTCTCAAAATGTACAGAAAAGGACTAAAGAATAAGCCCAGATAATCTACAAGCTCGTTTATCTCCCCTGGTATGAGAACTGCTGAGTATAATGCCTTTTACATCTACAGTCCAGACCAGCATAACCTTCCTGCTACAGCAGGCATGACTTTAGGTCTCCTCCTCCTTTAAATATCGAACTGAATGGGGAAAGGCCCCAGAAGCAGATTTATCACCAGTTTCTCAAAGCACACCCTGGATAACAGCAGAGCCACCTTCTTGAGGAAAGACCACAGCCCTTAAAATGTGCGACAACCATGAAACCTGGAAGAGTTTAAGAAGCAATTAAGGACTGCCTGCAAATCAAAATAAATGAGAAAGGTGCACCATTCCTGGGCCACACAACTGGGTTCTGGTACTAAGAGAAGGCTCATGAACACGAAGAGTCTCTGCAACCACAGACACCTCACAGTCCACAGCAACATCTGCATCATCAGGCATGCAGATATCACTGTGAAGATGAAAGCAGCCTTTTAGCTTGGACTTTTGACTTCTGTTTTGATCCATAAAAGGCAAGGCCACAACCTGCTGAGCCTTATCCTAGGGGAAAAAGCTACCACAACTGGAGAATAACACACTCTGTTGCTAGAAAGTATATATGTCCTGAAGAAAGGGGGTCAAAGAGAACTTCTCCAAAACTTTGGTCATTCTCAGCAACTGCATCCACTGGGAACAGCCACAGAAGACATGCTTCTATGCAATTCCTAGACAGACTTGCCAGAAACCAGCCAGCTGGGTGAGGGAGGCCCTTCTTCTGGGAGGCCTAGATCACAATGGTCAATGCAGTGAATTAGAAATGATGCCTAAGTAGCACAAGACTGCCAGATTCTCCTGTGTGGTCCCCCAAATTCATGTGACCAAATGTGATCATGTCAAGCAACACCATCCAGGCACGTTGTAGCAACAACAAATGACCCCCTCCCATGAGATGCTGTTTCATATTTATAAGTTTTACTTATTTTTAGGCTGGAAGAGTCGCCATCTGGAACTGCATGTGCCTGATATGGTGACTGAATCTGCAAAGTATAACAGGATGGAAGCTATCCATTCAATCCATGCTTTTCAAGGCTAAAAATGGTAACATTTCTGACTATGAGATAGCATCTACAAATACCCAACAGATCCAGTAAGATTGGCTGGGCCGGGCATTCAAATATGCTCTTTCTGACCCTATGGATTCCAGAAAATAATCAATAATGACTACATTCAGACTCTACTGGTTCTTGGTCAAGGTTCATCTAGCCAGGTGAGCTCAACTTTCCCCACCCCAGCACATCCTGGACTTAAGACTGCTACAGAAGGTCTGGCAGAGACCACCTCTAACTTTGGACCTGGCTAGCACTGGAAAAACAGGAATATATTAACATTTAAGGGGATCCCATCAACGTACAAGACCTGAGACTGCAAGTCCTGGCACTTGGAAATTAAACTGCAGCTCCTTAAAGAAAAAAAAAGCAGCACATTCTGAAACCTGCTGTTACACTAAAGTATTTCTGCAAGACCCTACAATGTCACAGAGCAAGCCTCTTACACCCTGACAGTTACATTAATTCTGAGATGTACTTTGGAATTAAGAAATACTCGAGACACTACAATTCTGGAATTAGTGTATGTATTTCTCATATTTCCCTTAATTACACTTAAATTTCACTGTTGTAAGGGTGTCGCTTATAGTCCTTCAACTTTCAACAGCCACCTGCTTAAATGCCTTCCTTCAAGCAATGAGGAGGCTCCTTCCTCTTTTGCGGCTGGCTACTAGACCTGCAGGCATACGGTGGGATCAAAATGGCTAACCATTCCTTACAAATCATCAGCCAGATACTACAAGGCCCAGCCAAAAAAGTACCCCTTTCCCTTAATCTGAGTGTTTAGGACACTGCATGCACCTCTCTAATAGCCTCACCCATGCAATTCCACACAAGCACAGCCATCAAAGTATCAGCACTGTCAACAACACAGTAGGTGACATGGAAGCCATTTCAGAAACACTGGACAGACCTGAAAAAATTTTGAGTGGAGAACCAGGAAGCTCTCAAAGCATTTCTAGCATCTGAATTACACTGTAGTCGAAGTATGCAAGGAAATTTCAACCAAATGAAATTGCCCCCTGAAGCTTTCCTTGCTGGTTTACTGCAAAATGGTAAAAAAACTAAAACATTAATTCAGTTTAATTCTGTATGAGAATAAACTGCAGCTCAGATAAGCACCAGATTTAGTGTAAAGGAGCCCAGTGTCTATAAAAGTCAGCAGTCAATCTTAAACTGTGTAAAAACTTTCTTCTAATTAATTCTAAGAATTAATCAATGTTCTAAGAATGAATAAAGAATCTTGAAGGAATACTGACATCATTCGATTTATTTTTACTCAGTCTTTCAGCTTCTGAATTACAAGGAAATACCACAATCTAAAGTATGCGAGGACAACTACTTGAGCAGTAAGGTCACAGAGTGGAAGAGATATGAATTCCCTTACTATCATACACCCATCTTGAGCTTTTGACTCTTTGCTCAGTGCCAGGCTGGCACAAAGCTGAGGGTCTCTGGTACCTAATTAGACAAGAGGTCAAAAATGAATTAGCACAAGGACAACTGTAAGGACTTGCTCCATTCACCTGGGGGCTTGTAAAGGACATCTACATTTTTGTGGACTAGAACAGCAGTGACAGGGTGCCTTGTCTTCAGGCTTCCAAAACATCCTTGGCAACTGGCTTTTGTAGGAAGGATAAACCACGCCTCCGCTGCCTTCTTTCTCAAACACACAACTATGGGTCTCTCGTGAGAAAAGATGACAGGAAAAAGTAGATCGCATGAACATGCAAGTCTTCTCAAATGATGGGCGATTTGCAGAGCACAAGGTCAGTAAGCCAGGGGCATGAAACTCTTGTTGGTCTTACAGATAGCAGCCTGTAGGTTTTCAGATACCTCACAGCAGTCTGATATAGATGGAGTTGTTCATTACCTCTAGCAATGTTTTTCTTCAGTGTTGTTTAAAGATTAAGTATGTAATTCACATGGTATAACGAATCACGGATCCTGCACCTGTGCAATCTTACCAAAGGCAGCAAGTAGGTAAGCAGTGAGAGAGACCCCTGTGTTAGAAATAGAATCAGTATCTAGCCATAGTCTGTAAAACTGCAATCCCATACCCACAATTTAAGCTTCCACCAGACTATTTTTTTGTCTAGCCTCTGAGCAGTGAGCTCTGGCACATGGCAACCAGACAGAACTCCCTCAGCTAGGGCTGAAGGACCCTGGTGTGCCCAATGGGGAAGACCCAAGACAAGAATCTTGAGCTTCAGTACAGACACTCATGATCAGGCAACTCAGAAAACTGTTCCCTAGGATCAGGATGATGGTCACCTTCAAGCTCCAGCCACTCAATCAGTGGATAAGTGTCAGCACCCAGGGAATCAATCATCAAGGTGAGATCCAAAGGCACACTTGTTCTAGGCCTTACTTCTGACGCAGAAAACGGAGGATGATTTAAATCCTCACTACTTGCAGATAAATCCAGCACCTGCAGGGTCTAGACAGCCATCTGAACTTACCTCTAAAAGGACTAACCTGTTGATGCTAAAAGACATGGTTGAGGCTAAGCAAAAAGTACAGTTTTGTACCTATCATAAATGTAGATGCTCGAGTGTTCACACTGCTGCAGTCAATACACTTGGGTTATCCTGCCGTCAGGCGGTCCCGCAGTCAGCCAGAGTTCCAAAGTCTTGGTCCAGCGTCGGTTGCTGTTGCTTCTTCCCTGATGTCAGTGCGCCTGGGGTATATAAGATGCATCAGACGCCATTTTCATCAGTTTTTCTTGGCCCAGATGTCAGGTGCCCCCAAGTAGGTAGGCAATACATATTGCTAATAAAACATACATAAAAAATAAAAACAATACAGTACAGTTTTGTACCTACCATAAATGTAGATGTTCGAGGATCCACATTGCTGCAGTCCTAACCATTGCTGCAGTCCTAACCATTGGGGTAGTCCGCTGTCCAGTCGGCCCGAATACCAAAGTATATGGCTGACGTCGGTCAAGGCGCATTAGACTGATGTCAGGACGTCAGGGTACTAATGCGCATGACCGACGTCATATCCTCAGTCTTTTCTTGCCCCAGATGTCAGAAGACCCTAAAAAGACAAGGCCCAAACCAAAACACCAAAAAACCCTGCATCAAACATATATACAAATGTACAAGAATATATATATATATATATATTAGCCCACACCACCACCCCTAAACACAGAGGGGAAGGAGGGAGGGTAAATTGGACTGCAGCAATGTGGATCCTCGAACATCTACATTTATGGTAGGTACAAAACTGTACTATGTTCTTCATTCCACATTGCTGCAGTCCTAACCATTGGGTAGAATCCCAAAGCAGAGGTAAGGGAGGCTGGCAAATCATAAGGAAGCAGGAGCTGTCAACATGCCTTGCAAAATAGCTGTGGCAAAACCAGCCCTAGATTTAGAGTAGAGAGGAAGGTGGTAATGCTTAGAGAAAGTATGCACTGAACTCCAAGTAGCTGCCTCCAAAATATCCTTAGTTGCCACCCCTTAGAAATGCTGTTGAAGTGGCAGTAGCCCTAGTGGAATGAGGCCTAATCCCAGCTGGAATCTCCTTGCCATGATGGGAGTAACAAAATGAAATGCAAAACCCAATCCACTTAGAAATAGTTTGCTTAGACACAGGCTTGCCCTGAGAACTCAAAGCAAAAGAAACAAACAATTGCTGAGACTGCCTGAAATCCTTAGTCCTGCTTAAATAATAACGCAACTGCCTATGTACATCTAAAGTGTGCAAAATCTTTTCCCCCTTATTTTGGGGATCTGCATAGAAAGTAGGCAAATGAATAGTTTGGTTTAAAGCCACACTAGAAACCACCTTAGGCATAAAGGAAGGATTAGTACGTAATGATACCCTATCCTTATGGAAAATCAAAAGGGCTCTACTGCCATAAGGGCCTGCAACTCAGAAACCCTTCTTGCAGAAGTAATAGCCAACAAAAAAGCAGTCTTCCATGACAAGTATTTCAAGTCAGCAGTAGCCGCAGGCTCAAAAGGTTGTAGAGTAAGTTTTTCCAACACAAAATTGAGATCCCAAGCAGGAGTAGGAGCTCTACGTGGGGTCTTATATTCTTTGCCCTCTAAGAAACTGCTTGAACAAAGGATGCGAAAACAATGGTGGGTCACAATCATAGTGAGCTGAAATTGCTGCAGCATGAATCTTAATGGAAGAGAAAGACAAACCTTTGTCCAGTAACTCAGTAAGATATTGAAGAGCCACACTCAAATTAGGCTCAGAAATCTCCAAATTCTTTGCTGCACTCCAAAATAAAAATCTCTTCCATTTTTCATGTACACTTTTCTTGTACTAGGTCTTCTAGCTTCCATAATCACATTTAAAACTTGTTGAGGAAGTTGAGACCTGCTGTGTTTCAACACAGAATATGCCAGGCTGTTAGATGAAGAGAGTGAAGCTTGACATTGAGCAGGTGACCGTCCTTCTGAGATAACAGATGTGGAATCAAAGGTAAAGGCCATGGGGCTGCCTTACCAGACTCCTTAGTAGTGGGTACCAGTGTTGCCGAGGCCAATCTGGAGCTATTAAAATCATCCTTGGCTTGTCTTGTCTGACCTTTAGGAGCACCTTTGGAAGAAGAGGCAGAGGTGGAAAGGCATACACATGAAGATTTTTCCAACTGAAAGAAAGAGCATCCACTTTCCAAGCTGTATGATAAAACCCCTTTGTGCAAAACTTTGGCAGCTGGTGGTTTAGTGGAGAAGCGAACAGATCTATGTCTGGAGTTCCCCATGACACTGTCAATTTCTGAAATACATGAAGATCCAGTTTCCACCCGTGGGGATCCATGATTTGCCTGCTTAACACATCTGCTAAGGAGTTCTGTGCTCCCGGCAGAAACCTTGCCTGAAGAGTTAGTTGCAAGCTGAGCGCAGTCTCCCATAAAATCATTGCTTGCCTGCATAGAGGGTAAGAATGTGTTCCCCCTTGTTTGTTGATGTACCACATGACAGTTGTGTTGTCTGTTAGAATCAACACCTGCCCAGGAAGAAGTAACTCCTTGAAAGCCATTAATGCAAACTGGACTGCTAACATCTCCTTCATGTTGATATGTAGATGCTGTAGTCTGGCAGGCCACTTGTCTTGTATCCACTTTCCATTTAGATGAGCTCCCCAAGCAATGTCCGAGGCATCTGTCGTTAAAATCTGACTCGCCTCTGGCCGGGTCACAGAGAGTCCCTTGTTTAGGTGACATTCCTGAGCCCACCACAAAAATTCTTTTGAATGCAAGGTATTATTTGAATGACAGTGTCCAAATCCTGGCAGTGCTGTGTCCACACATTTTGAGATACCATTGCAGCTTCCTCATATGCAGTTTGGCATTGGGAAGCACCAGAATACAAGATGCCATGAACCCTAAGGCTTGAAGGACTGTCCTTGCAGTCAGCCCGGACTGAAGAGATAGTTGATGGAAGTAACTGGAAAGATTCTTTTGTTTGTCCGGGGTTAAAAAGGCCATCTGGGCTGCTGTATTCAGTCTCACACCCAGAAAGCACATGTCTTGAGAGGGTACTAGACTGGACTTTATTTCGTTCACAGAATACCCTAGGCATCTTAGCACTGCTATGACATATTCCAGATGCTGTAGAAGGTCTTCCTTTTCTTGAGCCAGAATCAGGCAGTCGTCCAAGTAAGGATAGATGTGAATTCCTTTTAGCCTGAAGTAAGCTATCACTGGAGCCAGAACCTTTGTGAATACTCTGGGCGCAGTAGATAAGCCAAAGGGCAATGCAGAGAACTGATAATGAGAATTTCCAGCTCGAAAACGCAGATACTTCCTGCAACTTAGTCTTATAGGCACATGAAGGTAAGCTTCCTTGAGATCTAAAGTTACCATCCAATGATCTTTGCCCAGCAGAGGTAAAAGCTGTTGTAACGCCAACATCTTGAACTTGGGAATGTCCAGATAAGTGTTGAGGATAGATAAATCCAAAATTGGTCTCCACGTGTTCCCCTTCTTTGGTACTAGGAACCGGCGAGAATAAAATCCTAGGCCCCTTTCTGGTACAGGGACTGGCTGAATGGCCCCTATTTGGAGTAACAGAGAAATTTGCTTGTGAGCCTCTTTCCTTTGTGGAGGGGGAACGCCTGGCATGCCTTTGAAAGGGGCAATGTATGGAAATAAAACCTGTAACCGTGGTGAATGATATCCAACACCCATCTGTCTTGAGCGATTAAATCCCAATTTTCTTTGAAAAGAGACAGTCTTCCTCCCAAAGGAGCTGCCAGACGAGAATCTACTGGCAGCTGAAAAGGCAGGTCATTGGGTCTGTTTACGAAAGGACTGACCCCTGCCCTCACCAGAAGTCTGAGCAGTTGAACCCCCTGTTCTAGGCCTAAAAGAACCTTGAGCTCTGCCCCTACCACGTCTAGACCTACCCCTAGACTGGGAATCATAAGCAGGATATGTCCATCCCTTAGTAGGCCAATTTCTACTAAACTTGGTGGCTGCACCTGCAAAAATCTTTAACAGTTTGCATAGACTTAGCTTTGTCCTCCATTTTCTTTAAAACTGCTTCCACAGGCGAACCAAATAACACATCAGACTGTAAAGGAGCATCCAAAATCCTAGTCTTAACATGCTCTGCTAAATTCTGATCCCTCAACCAGGCATGCCTGCGAAGAACAGAACTAGTGGCAGCCACCCTCGAGGAGGCCTGCACAGCATCAAAACCACATTGCAAAGAATGCTTACCCACTTGTTCAGACACATGAACTAAATCCAGCAACTCTTTACACTCTATACCTTCCGCCAAAGCATCCACCTTAGATTTCAATTGTGAAAGGAGATAATTTTGATATTTTAGCATGTGAAACTGACAATTCAACGCCTCATGGCTAAAGTGGAAGAAGTATACACTTTCTTTCCCCACCTATCCAAAGCCCTTGCCTCTTTATCAGTGGGAACAGGATTTTTAACAACAGAGGCCTTAACACCTTTAGGCCCCTGAGAAACAGTTTCGGGTCTGCCCTAGGACTCTTAAACAGATACTTATGAGCTTCAGGCACCCTATAGTACCTATCAGGTTTAACAGGGCAGGAGGCAAAGAATCAGGGTTCAGGGAAGCCTCTGCAAAACATCTTCCACCACATTCAACACAGGAGGTATAGCTAAGGGCCTATGCTGGGGTAAAATAAGAATTCCCTAAGCCTTTTCCTGGAATCAGAGTAATCTTGGCCTTCCCATTTAAAGTGCTCCCTCATGGAATGCAGAGTCTCTGAAAATGAGAAATCCTCAGGAGGAGAAGCTGTAGGAGTGGAATCATCCACATCAGAATCAGAATAAGGAGGATACTCCTGCAAGTCTTCCGCAGAAGACTCAGAAGCCTCTGAACACTGTTCAAAACTCTCAAACTCAGGTTCCACCCTAGGCCTCTTATCAGGAGGGGGCATAGAGCCTCTAATCATAGTAATTAAATCTTCTGCCATTTTAAGCATATGTTTCTTAGGCACAGAACCTGAAGTGCTAGGAGAAGCCCCCACTGAAGCTAAACTTGGCCTACCTCTCAAAGAAGTTTTGGAAACAGAAGGAGAGGCTCTAACTACCTTGGGAAGAGAGGGAAGAACAGTTACCTGAGAAGCCCCTCAGCCTGGCCTACCTCCTGAGAAGGCACATCCTGTAACAGTAAAGTCTCTGCCTGAGACTCCAAAGAAACTCCTGGCAAAACCTCTGGCTCCACTGAGCCTTCTAAAGAACCGACGTCCGGGACTGCCGGTTCATCAACCCTAGGCTTTGCTGTTTTGTCCTTGCGCTTTTGACGAAGCGGCGCCGGAGCATCCGACGGCATTTTATAATTACAACGCTTCCCAAACACTAACCTGGCACAGTCTAACCTTCTCTTAATAGTGCGTTTGTTAAATCTAGCACAAGAGCGGCAACCAACAACGCCGTGCTCAGGCCCTAAACAAGGTATACACAAAGTATGGTAATCCCTATGAGGTATCTGCTTCCCACAAGAAATACAGTTATTCACTTTTTCTGACATCCGGTTAAATACTGAGGCAAGAAAAAAACAAAATGTTCCCCAACGGGGTACTTAGCCAACTTTGATTCGGTCTGAAACTCCGACTTCGGAAATTTTTCAGAACGCCAACCTGCACTCGCAAAACTGCTTCTGCATCGGACCATGCGGCAAAAAAGACTGAGGATATGACGTCGGTCATGCGCATTAGTACCCTGACGTCCTGACATCAGTCTAATGCGCCTTGACCGACGTCAGCCATATACTTTGGTATTCGGGCCGACTGGACAGCGGACTACCCCAATGGTTAGGACTGCAGCAATGGTTAGGACTGCAGCAATGTGGAATGAAGAACATCTTCAGTTACAAGCAAATACACCACAAAGGTTGTATAGGATAGAAAGGTATAGATAATTCCAGCTAGGACAGAGGGGATGGAGGGAGGGTAGCCTGGACTGCAGCAGTGTGAACACTCGAACATCTACATTTATGGTAGGTACAAAACTGTACTATGTTCATCGTGTTACATTGCTGCAGTCATTACACTTGGGTAGAATCCCAAAGCTAAGGTTGGGTGGCTGGTCTATAAAGAGTTAGGATTGGCTACGAGGCCCTGCAGAACTGCAGTGGCAAATCCTGCTCTGGATTTAGAGTAAAGAGGCAAGTGGTAATGCTTGGTAAAGGTGTGCACTGAACTCCAAGTTGCAGCCTCCAAAATTTCCTTGGTTGGTACTCCTCTGAGAAAGGCTGTTGAAGTAGCTGTTGCTCTGGTAGAATGTGGCCTAATGTTATTAGGGACTGATTTTCCATGCTGTGTGTAGCAGTAAAGTACAGTTTTGTACCTACCATAAATGTAGATGTTCGAGTGCTAATACAGCTGCAGTCATAACAGATGGGGTTATCCTGCCGTCAGGCGGGTCCTCGGTCAGCCGAATTCCAAAGTCTAGGTCCGGCGTCGGTTGTAGTCATTTCTTCCCTGAAGTCAGTGCGGCAGGGATATAAAAGAACCAGCCAACGCCATTTTCTTCAGTTTTTCTTGCCCCAGATGTCAGGTGCCCCCAGAAGGAAGGCAAAACATAAACTCATGTAATAATGCAATGAAATATAATCAAAAAACAGTAGTTTGCAAGCAAATACACCATAAAGAATACCCCAGTCAGGTTGTATGAGGAGGTGTTTGTCATAAGGCCTGTCCCAAGAGGGAATGGAGGGAGGGAAACCTGGACTGCAGCTGTATTAGCACTCGAACTTCTACATTTATGGTAGGTACAAAACTGTACTATGTTCATCGTGCATACAGCTGCAGTCATAACAGATGGGTAGAATCCCAAAGCTAAAAAGGGGTGGCAGGCACTAAGTGGAACTAGGAGGAGCAAGGATGCCC
This sequence comes from Protopterus annectens, assembly GCF_019279795.1. NCBI lineage: Eukaryota > Metazoa > Chordata > Ceratodontiformes > Protopteridae > Protopterus > Protopterus annectens. The sequence continues at coordinate 1,860,502,824 of NC_056735.1, forward strand.
TGCAAGACTGCTGTGGCAAAGCCCGCTCTAGATTTAGAGTATAGTGGAAGGTGATGGTGCTTGGAGAAAGTGTGCACAGAACTCCAAGTGGCTGCTTCCAAAATATCCTTGGTAGGAACCCCCCTGAGGAAAGCTGCAGAGGTAGCTGTGGCCCTTGTGGAGTGAGATCTGATGCTTGTAGGTACAGTTTTTCCATGAAATGAGTAACAAAAGCGTATGCAGTGGGATATCCATTTTGAGATTGTCTGTTTGGAAATAGCCTTTCCTTGAGCACCTGTAGCATAGAACACAAAAGAGTTGCTCTGATTTTCTGAATGGGTTTGTCCTATCCAAATAATAACGAAATTGTCTGTGAATGTCCAAGGAATGTAGTAGTCTTTCCCCTTTGTTTTGTGGGTTAGGATAAAAGGTAGGTAAGTGTATAGTCTGATTCAAGGCTACACTGGATACTACCTTTGGCATAAAGGAAGGGTTGGTTCGTAAGGAAACTGTCCTGATGGAAAATGATGAAAGGTTGTACCGCCATGAGGGCTTGTAGCTCCAAAACGCTGCGTGCTGAGGTGATAGCCAGAAGGAAGGCTGTTTTCCATGACAAATATTGTAGTTCTGTTGAGGCAGCTGGCTTAAATGGAGGCAGAGTCAGTTTTTCTAAAATGAAATTGAGGTCCCAAGCAGGTACTGGTGGTTTCCTTGGGGGTTTTATATTCTTAGCCCCTCTGAGGAACTGTCTTAAGAGATGATGAGAGATTAAAGGAGGATCAGTGTTGTATTGTGCAGAAATGGCTGAAGCATGGATCTTGATGGAGAAGAAGGAAAGTCCACTGTTTAACATCTCAGCTAGATACTGTAATATTTGAGGTAAATTTAGAACCCAAGGATTCTGGCCCTTTTTCTGATTCCAGGCACAAAACCGTTTCCATTTGGCGGAGTAGGCTTTTCTAGTTGAAGGTCTTCTGGCCTCCAAGATGACATCCTGCACCTCCTTGGAGAGGAGGGTCTGTCGGGAAATCAAGGAATCCTCCATGCTGCTAGATTGAGGGTTTTTAGCTGACTGTGAAGAGTTTTGAAGCTGTGTTGGGTCAACAGAAGAGGCACTAGAGGCAGGATCCATGGGGGGGAATGCGTCAGGCTCTTCAGGAGTGGATATCAGTGTTGTCTTGGCCAGTCTGGAGCAATTAGAATCATCTTTGGCCTCTCTGCTCTGGCTTTTAATAGAACTTTGGGCAGCAGAGGAAGAGGTGGAAAGGCATAGACTGTCAATGTTGTCCAATTGAAAGAAAGTGCGTCCACTTTCCAGGCCTGTGGATGATAGGTCCTTGAGCAAAATTTTTTCAGTTGGTAATTTTTGTGGGTAGCAAAGAGATCTATGTCTGGCCATCCCCATGCCTGAATTATCTTTGCGAAAACTTGAGGATGCAACTTCCATTCGTGTGGATCTGTCATATTTCTGCTTAGGTTGTCTGCCAGCGTGTTTTCTTTCCCTGGCAGGAATTGTGCTTGAAGTTGGATTTGCAATTCCAGAGCCGTGTTCCAAAGGGACATGGCTAGTCTGCACAGGGGGTATGAATGAATTCCTCCCTGTTTGTTTATGTACCACATCACTGTGGTGTTGTCTGTCTTTATCAATAGCTGGCCTGGATGCAGTAGGTCTTTGAAGGCCATAATTGCATTTTGTACTGCTAGCATTTCCTTTTGATTGATGTGTAGGTGCTTCTCTTTTTGGGACCATTTGCCCTGAATGCACTGATCTGTCATGTGCGCCCCCCAGGCGTAGTCCGAGTCGTCTGTTGTGATGATTTGATTTGCTTGAGGCATGCAGAAAGGGAGACCTATGTTTCTTTGGCATGCTTGAGCCCACCACAGAAATTCCTTTTGAAGACATGGAATGAGTGGCATAATTGTTTCAAAACTGTAGCTGTGTTGAGACCATAAGTTTTTTAGGTACCATTGAAGTTTCCTCATATGCAGCTTTGCATATGGGATCAGTAGGATGCAAGATGCCATGAATCCCAGAGCCTGCAGGACTTTCCTTGCAGTCAGCCTGGTGAAGGTTGCCATTTTTCTGAAGTACTGAGATAGTTGCCCTTGCTTCTCTGGCGTGAGGTAGGCCATCTGGGTGTTTGTATTCAAGCTGGCACCCAGGAAAATTATTGCTTGAGAGGGTATTAGTTTTGATTTCTTTTTGTTGACTGTATATTCCAGAAAGTTCAACAATTTTATTACAAAGGCCAGGTGTTTCAGAAGTATGTGCTTGCTGTCCGCTTGGATGAGGCAGTCGTCCAGATATGGGTATATTTGTATCCCTTGAAGTCTGCAGAAGGCAATTACTGATGCCAGGCATTTCGTAAACACTCTGGGCGCAGTAGATAAGCCAAAGGGCAATGCAGAGAATTGATAATGGGCTGAACCTGCAAGAAATCTGAGGTATCTTCTGCAATCTTGTCTGATAGGGACATGGAGGTATGCCTCCTTGAGGTCCAATGTTACCAGCCAAGACTCCTTGCCCAGCATTGGAAGAAGCTGCTGTAATGTGAGCATCTTGAATTTTGGTACAAGTAAATATGTGTTTAGGATGGATAGGTCCAAAATGGGTCTCGAATCTTTGTCCTTCCTTGGTACCAGGAATAGTCTGGAATAAAAACCTTGACCCTGTTCTTTTGCAGGTACCTCTTGAATAGCTTTCATGTCCATGAGAGCTGAAATTTGTTTTTGTGCCTCTGCCCTTTGATTTTGTGGCAGGTTTGGCATGCCTCTCATTTTTGGAAGGGTGTGAAAGAGGAAATTGTAACCTCTGTCTATAATGTCCAGGATCCATTTGTCTTTTGTGACAATATGCCAATTTTTTGAAAATAATGCCAGTTTTCCACCTAAAGGTGCTGCCATTAAAGCTTTGCTTGGCATGCAAAGGAGAAAGTCGTTGTGTCTGCTTTCTGAATAGCTGTGATCTATCTTCTCCACCTCTTGGTGTAGGTGCTTGCCATTGTCTGGCTCTAAATGATCCTTGAGATTGCCCTCAACCCCTCGGGCGCCTGTATCTACCTCTTTGAGGTCTGTCCGTGGCTGGAAAGAACCAATTTTTTGAAGGCCAGTTTCTGCTGAAACGTGGAGGCTGTACCTGTAGGAAATCTTTCACTGTTTGCATTGATCTTGCCTTTTCCTCCATTTTTTTTAGTACCTCCTCAGCTTTAACACCAAACAATACATCTTTTTGAAGAGGTGCATCTAGTAATTTAGCTTTGACATGATCTGGTAAGGTTTGCTCTTTGAGCCAAGCATGTCTACGTATGACAGACCCTGTAACAGCAGCTCTACATGAGGCCTCTAAAGCATCAAAACCATATTGCAAGGTATGTTTACCCACTTGCTCTGCACTATGCAACAAATCCTGCAACTCCTTTAAATCTGGTTGTTCAGGTTGTCATTTTGCTTTTCAACTGAAATAACAAAAACTGTTGATACTTTAACATATGGAACTGACAGTTTAATGCCCTCATGGTTAAAGTGGGCGAGGTGTATACCTTTTCCCCCACCTTTCTAAAGCTCTGGAATCCCTCTCTGAAGGTAATGGGTTTTTGGCAGTAGAGGTCTTAATTCCCTTGGGACCCTGTGAAATTGTTTCTGGGTCAGCAGCATGGCTTTTGTATATGGATTGGTGTGAATCAGGAACCCAGTAATACCTGTCAGGCTTAACAGGAGCTGGGGGTAAAGAATCTGGGTTGAGGCTGGCTTCTGTGTACACATCATCTAATATATCCAAAACAGAAGGGATAGCCAGAGGCCTGTGCTGAGGAAGCAAGAGAAAATCCCTGAGCCTTTTCTTGGAATCTGAGTAATCTTGGCCTTCCCAGTGAAAGTGTTCCCTTAAGGTATGTAAGGTTTCCCCAAAAGAATAGTCCTCAGGGGGGGAGACCGAGGGAATGGACTCCTCAGCATCAGAATCTTCAAAAGGGGAATATGAATATTCCTGGTCCTCAGAATGTTCTGAGGTAATAGAGGCTTGGTCTGAGGAAGGGTAGTCTTCCTCCAGTCTGGGCCTTTTGTCCGAGGGTGGTTGAGAACCCCTGATAAGAGTAATCAAATCCTCTGCCGTTTTGAGCATCTGTTTTTTTTTTTTTTTTTGGCATGGGGCCTTGAGAGGGGCTCTGTGGAACTTGTCTTTTAGTTTTCATGGCTGCTTTAGATTTTGTGAAAGCCTTAATGGATAAAGAGGAAGGCCTGAAGACACCTTGAGAGGTGGCAGGTCTGTCTAAATTCTGAGTTTCCCCGCCAAGAGTGGCGTCGGTATCTGTAGTCGGAGTGGGGGCCGAGGAGCCTGCGACCTCGGGCACAGAAGACACCGCTAAAGAAGCGTCATCGTTACTCAGGGGCTGCGTAGGTGCCTCGCTGAGAACCGGAGCACCTGTAGCCGGCTTTAGCGTGGTGTCGATAGAAGTCGCGGACCTCGTATGTCGGTCCTTATCTTTGCGTCTTTTACACAAAACTGGAGTCGGAGTATCCAACGACAGAATTTAATTACATTTTTTACCAAAATAGTGTTGGGCGAACTCCGCCCGACGCTTAATAGTGCGTTTGTTGAATCTAGCACAAAAACGACAGGCCGAGACGTCGTGGTCTGGGCCTAAGCAAGGAATGCAGAAGGAATGGAAATCCTTATGCGGTATTTGCTTCCCACAAGAAATGCAATTATTAACTTTGTCTGACATCGGTCTGAGGCAAGAAAAGTTTCCCCAACGGGGTACTTAGCTTTCAAGAAGACTTCGGCTGAAAAATTTTCGTAAATCTCAGGAGCTGGCCGACCGGCACTTGCGAACTGCTTCTGCTTCGGGCACCGCACTGCAAGAAAGACTGAAGAAAATTTCGTCAGCTGGTTCTTTTATACCCCTGCCACACTGACGTCAGGGAAGAAGCGACGACAACAGACGCCGGACCTAGACTTTGGAATTCAGCCGATCAAGGACCCGCTTGACGGCAGGATAACCCCATCTGTTATGACTGCAGCTGTATGCACGATGAACATCGAATACAGTGTCCTATCCATTTGGAAATAGTCTGCTTTGAGATAGCCTTGCCCTGTGATCCCGCAGCATATGCTACAAACAGTTGTTCAGTTTTCCTGAAAGCTTTTGTTTTGTCCAAGCAGAAGCGCAGCTGCCTGTGTATGTCCAAAGAGTGCAGAAGTCTCTCCCCTTTATTCTGGGGGTTTGGATAGAAAGCTGGCAAATGGATGGTTTGGTTAAGAGCCAATCTAGATACCACCTTTGGCATGAAGGTAGGGTTTGTCCTTAAAGAAACCCTGTCCTAATGAAATATTATAAAAAGGTTCCACTGCCATTACTGCCTGTAGCTCTGAGACTCTTCGTGCTGAAGTTACTGCCAAGAGCAGAGCTGTTTTCCATGATAAAAATTTTAGATCGGCTGTATTAGCTGGCTCAAAAGGTGGCAAGGTCAGTTTTTCCAAAACAAAATTGAGGTCCCATGTTGGTGTTGGTGCTCCCCGGGGCGGTCTTATGTTTTTAGCCCCTCTGAGGTACTGATTTAGCAAGGGATGAGAGAATAAAGGAGGATCCGTGTTGTAATGAGCTGAAATGGCAGAGGTGTGGATCTTAATTGATGAGAAGGATAGGCCTTTGTCCAGCATCTCAGTTAAGTATTGTAAAATCTGAGGAATGTTTGGGACAAGAGGGTCAAGGCTTTGAGCCTGGTTCCAGACACAGAATCTCTTCCATTTCTCTGAGTAAGATTTCCTGGTGCTAGGCCTCCTGGCCTCCAAAATGACACTCATAACAGCTTTAGACAGAGGTGTTGCCTGTTTGACCAATGAATCTGCCATGCAGCCAGGTTTAGGGTTTTGAGCTGACCGTGCAGGATCTGACTGTTTTGTTGAGTCAGAAGGTGTGAAATTTGAGGCAAAATCCATGGTGGGCCTTGAGCTAAATTCTTTAAGATTGGGTACCAGTGCTGGCATGGCCAGTCTGGAGCAATCAGGATCATCTGTGGTTTTTCTTGTCTGGCTTTTAGGAGTACCTTTGAAAGGAGTGGCAGTGGTGGGAAGGCATAAACTTTTAGGCTTTTCCAGCTGAACGAAAGAGCATCCACTTTCCATGCTTGTGTGCGGTAAGTCCTTGTGCAGAATTTTTGTTGTTGGCAATTCGGTGGGGAGGCAAAAAGATCTATGTCTGGGCACCCCCATTTTTGCGTTACCATGCTGAAGATTTGTGGATTCAATTTCCATTCGTGAGCGTCCATGATATTTCTGCTGAGATCTTCTGCCAGAGTATTTTTCTTTCCTGGCAGGAATTGTGCTTGCAGATGAAATTGATAAGTTAGAGCTGTGTTCCACAAGGTCATAGTTTGCCTGCATAGGGGATAAGAATGAGTGCCCCCTTGCTTGTTTATGTACCACATTACTGTGGTGTTGTCTGTCTTTAATAATAATTGTCCTGGATGCAGAAGGTCCTTGAAAGCTGTCAGGGCATTTTTGAACAGCCAACATCTCTTTTTGATTGATGTGAAGATGCATTTGGTCTGAGGTCCACTTGCCCTGAATACATTTTCCTGCCATGTGTGCTCCCCAGGCGTAATCCGAAGCATCTGTTTTTAGAGTCTGCCTGGCTGTGGGTTGAGTGAAAGGCTGACCCTTGTTGAGGTGACATGCCTGTGCTCACCATCGAAACTCCTGTTGTAGGCAGGGAATTATTGGTATTACTGTTTCTAAACTGTGAGAGTGTTGAGTCCAAACACTTTTTAGGTACCATTGTAATTTCCTCATATGCAGTCTGGCATATGGAATTAGTAGTATGCAGGATGCCATGAATCCCAGGGCCTGCAGAATTTTTGTTGCAGGGAGATGGAACTTTTTTGCCAGTAATTGAAAATATTGAATCAGTTGTCCTTGTTTGTCTGACGTGAGATAAGCCATCTGGGCCATTGTATCCAAGCTGGCACCCAGGAATATTATCGGTTGTGAGGGCACTAATTTTGACTTCTTTTCGTTTACTGTGTACCCTAGAGAAATTAGCAGCCTTTTTACAAACGCCAGATGCTTTAGAAGAATGTCCTTTTTCTCTGCTTGAATGAGACAGTCGTCCAGGTATGGATATATTTGAATTTCTTTTTGTCTGCAAAATGCAATTACTGGTGCCAGGCACTTTGTAAAGACCCTGGGCGCAGTAGATAAGCCAAAGGGCAGTGCAGAGAATTGGTAGTGCATTGTACCAGCTTTGAATCTGAGGTATCTTCTGCAATCTTGTCTGATAGGGACATGCAGGTATGCCTCTTTGAGGTCCAGAGTAACAAGCCAAGCCTTCTTGCCCAGCATGGGAAGAAGCTGCTGTAGTGTCAACATTTTGAATTTCGTAACATCCAGGTAAGTATTTAGAGTTGAAAGGTCTAGTATGGGGTCTCCAGGCTTTGGAGTCTTGAGTAAAATCCTTGTCCTTGTTCCTGCTGTGGTACTTTCTGAATGTCTCTCATGTCCATGAGGGCTGAAATTTGTCTTTGAGCCTCTGCCCATTGATTTTGTGGCAGGTTTGGCATTCCCTTTAGCCTTGGTAAAGTGTGAAAGTGGAACCTGTATCCTTGAGACACAATATTCAGAACCCATTTGTCTTGGGTGATTGTTTGCCAATTTTGAGAAAAAAGTGCTAGTTTCCCCCCTAAGGGGGCTGCCAAAAGGGAAGCGCTTGGCATACGAAGGGGGAAGTCATTGGGACTGTTTCCTGTAAGGTTGAGACTTGTCCTCATCTCCTTTTGGGGTTGAGGTACCCCACTGTCATTGTCTGTAAGAGTCTTGGGGTTGAAATCTGCCTCTAGGGCGTCTGTATCTGCCTCTCTGTGGCCTGTTTGATACTGGAAAGGACCAATTCTTTGTAGGCCAATTTCTGCTACATCGAGGTGGCTGTACCTGTAAGAAATCTTTGACTGTTTGCATAGATTTAGCTTTATCCTCCATTTTCTTTAACACCTCTTCTGCCTTAACACCAAACAAGGTATCATGCTGTAAAGGAGCATCCAATAATTTTGCCTTAACATGGTCAGGTAAACTCTGTTCTTTTAACCAAGCATGTCTTCGAATCACAGAACCTGTAACTGCGGCCACGGCTGGCCTTAGGCATAGGCGAACTAGGCAACCGCCTAGGGCGCCGTTCAGGCCGGCCGTGTAAAGGGAGCAATTTGCAAGTATTCATTTAAATTTACTTTTCTAAGAAGGCGGGCAGCAGAACCATAGGGCGAGGGGGTGGGCCAGGCACACTCCCACTTCTGTAGCTGCAGCCTGCAGGTTGGCCAGGTAGCTTCAACAATTAAACGACGAGTCTTCTTCTTTAAGGAGGAACATGCGTGTATCACATGCACGCCAATGTAGATGTAAAGACATTTAGCAGTCGCGCGGAAGTTAAACTAGTAGTAAAGGTAAGAGAGGGATTAAGTCTACGTGTGCACGTGTGGCCGTTCATTTTAAAAAGAAGGTAAGAGTGAGTGTGTGTGTGTGTGTGTGTGTGTGTGTGTGTGTGTGTGTGTGTGTGTGTGTGTGTGTGTGTGTGTGTTATTACTACATGATTAAATTGCAGTATTTTGATCGTATTGTAGCTTTAGTTCTAACTTCTACTGAGAGATTTGCAGATCCTTGGTGTTGCAAAATGGTGGTGACTAGGGTAGTAATGTTTAAATTACTGTGTCGAGCTGGGAGGTAATGCGGGCAGGGGTGGCCCGTGCTATTGGACTGCCGGAATGCAGCCCCCTCAACTATATCAACTATAATAATAAAAAAAAAATAAAAGAGAAAAGTAAAAAATTAAAGAAATAAAAAAAAATAGCGGACTTTTGCGCATGTGCACTAGTCCGGACTGCTGCTGAGACAGTCGAGCATGCGCAGATTGTCTTAGCAGCAGTCCTGACTGGGAAACGTGTAGAACGGAGCTCCCAGAAGTCTATGCAGTTTTAAACTGCATAGATTGTCCTGGGAACTTGCTGGGAAAACACGTCGGGGTCAGACTGCGACGTTGGCAGTCTGGAGTTTGCTGCAGTCTCGTCGGGAAGATCTCACGACAGGGGGCATGGGTCAGGCATTTGCGTGGGTTTCGGACAGGGATGTATGGTTTGTGATGTGGATTTATGGGGTCTGGTGTTTGCTACAGGATCTACAGCGATGTGGATTTATGGGGTCTGGTGTTTCTTACAGGTAAGGAGTGTGTGTGTGTGTGTGTGTGTGTGTGTGTGTGTGTGTGTGTGTGTGTGTGTGTGTGTATATTAGTATTTCAAGTTCCACACAATAATCAAACTGATGCATTAAGGTTTAAATCTTGAAACAGGGAATACCGATGTTATAATGTCTGACAATGGCTGGAGTATGCTGCAGTATGTATGCAGGTGAGTTAGGGGAATTTTTGTCAGATCCTTACACTTCCCAGCCTCAGCTGGCCATGGTTGCTTAGTTGCTTGCACCAGAGTATGCATGCAGTCTGCTTATGGGATTTTATTGCAAGTTCTAACACACCCCACCATCAGCTGTCATTTTTGTATAGGTTCTTATATCAAAGTATGCAGTGCTACAGCATGGTCCTCACTTGTGGAGACACAACAGCCCTTATTCTGAATATGGGTGAGTTGCCATTGACAGCTCATTTCCACCTCCCTGTTCAGACTACAGCAGTGCCCAAGCTACTAAACAAATTCTGGTCATCTGTGGTAAAGTCAGGGTTTGAGTCTGCAAAACCACTCAACTGGCTAGGTAATTCTGTATTTTGATATAGACTGCATTTCTCTATTCAAAGTAAGTTTGCCATTAATGTTTTTTTTTTTCAGGCTGAGTGATGAGGTACTTGTTTCAATCCATTTATTATTCTTTTTGTATGTTTGCTTTAGTTTTGTTATGTTTAACTTCTATGCACCTAACTGCTGTATGTAAAGTGTTTTTTGATGTTTCTGTACATATTTTGCAGTGGACAATGTGTGTATTTTTATCATGTATGCAACTATAATAACTGTGCTATGATGACTAGAACATGACAAAGTGGTGACAAATGCTTGACAGCAGACGCAGAGTAACAAATGCATAACAATGCAGGAAAAGTACTAATAAACCAAAGGATTCACGGTATCAATGAAAAATGCAAGACAGTGAAACAGAACGCATTTATAATACTGAAAGGTAAATGAAACAATGATCTAATGAGTGCTTTCATCCAAAAACATCCAATCCCATACAGACTTCATCAGATAATTTACATGCTATAGATGAACCTTATTTAAATAAATTCACATCACATCACATGATTTGATTGCGCGGTTTTTGGACAGGGATGTATGGTTTGCGATGTGGATTTATGGGGGTCTGGTGTTTCTTATAGGTGTGTGTGTGTGTGTGTGTGTGTGTGTGTGTGTGTGTGTGTGTGTGTGTGAAATGCCCCAGTTAACAAATGGTGGTGGGTAGAGATACTCAGGCTTAAACCCTGTACCTTGTATGGTGGTGTTAAGGACCTGAATTCCCTACCCACCACCATTTGTAAAAAAATTGCAGATTTTTGCCTCATATTTTATCTGATCTGTTCCTCATAATATCTGTGGTTTCTAAATATTGCAGTGCTTGATATTTGATGGTACACTGGTAGCATTGTTGCTTTACAGCTGCAGGTTCTTGGGTTGGATTCTTGGCTGGGGTGCCCTCTGTGTGGGGTCTGCATCTTCTCCCTGTGTTTGTGTGGGTTTGCTTTTGTGTCCTCCCATGTTATAAAGACATGTCTGCATTATTTCTTCTTGGGCCTCTGCTGAAAATTGTTTTTTTGTTCCAAGTCAGATTGTCCTGATTAACAAATGTTAAATAAAATTGACAGGCATTTGAATTTCAGATTTCAGGTTTATGAATGTTTAATTCCTTACATATTTGATGGTGCAGTGGGAGCATTGTTGCCTCACAGCTATAGGTTTTCTGGTTTGATTCTTGGCTGGGGTGCCTTCTGTGTGGAGTCTGCATCTCATCCCTGTGTTTGTGTGGATTTGCTCTGGTGTCCTGCCATTTTACAAAGACATGTGTCTGCAGTATTTCTCCCTGGGCCTCTGCTGAAAATTGTTTTTGTTCCATCAGAAGTAAAATTGACAGGCATTTGAATTTCAGACTTCATATTCTTCAGAAAATACATAGTAACATTTTTGGAACTGTACTACCCCATTATTGACTTTGTCCAGGTTTTTTGTGCTAAGTTTGACAACTATGGCAATAACTGAATTCACTGAATATGCCTGAGGGCTGTATTCCCTCATTACTGGGTTTGTCCAGGTGTTTTGTGCTAAGAGGTTGACAGCTATGGTGATAACTGAATTCATTAAATGATAGCCATTTAAGTTTCAGTCTTCCTCGCTTTCACAAAGCAGCTGATTTGGCGTAGTGGTATGTTGCTCTGACTGTTTTGCACAGGGACCTTGGCAGTAAAATGTATGGTGGTAACACAGCATTTTATTCTAGCAACTTTTCCAAGATTATACAAGCAATGTTTAATGTGTCCCTGGTTTTTGGCCGTTTGACCCCCCCCCCCCCCCATAAATTTGGCTTTTTCCAGATTTCTTGTGCTGCAAAACTGAGATGCAGTTGAGTATTGAGTAGATTTTACAAGCAGCTGAGAGCTGCAGGGGAAGAGAAGTTTAGTGCTGCTTGCATTGTTTATAGCACAACAGGTTGTGCACCTTGCTTTTGATGCAGAAGGTTGTTGGTTCTACTCCCACAAGGGGTGAATGCTGCCATACTGAAAAATTTAAGATACTAACTATGAGCCTGTTATCAGTTTGCCATCCATTCATTTCCTATTGCAATATTACTAGCTTATTTTTAATGTAATATAGGCAATTTATTCCTCAGGGGCATCAGACACTTTATTTTTCGATGAAACCATGAAATATAAAGGTGTTTGCTAGCAGCAACCTCTTCATTAGTTACAGATTTATTTAATGTGGAATTTAGATGAATTTTTTACTTCTTCAGATATTGTGCATATTTACTGATAATGGTGGACTGTAGAATTGTGCATATTTACTGATAATGGTGGACTGTAGAAGTTTGAGTAGACTTATGATGGAAATGGTCTGAATTGGGCAGTTTTGTCATTATTGGTGCATGCATTTTGTTTCATTGTTTACTGGAAAAATGTTCAAAACAATAGGAAGGTGTATCAAAGAGCACATGTATGTTTCATATGCAAGGGGTCTATGATTTGAAAACATCCCAGAATTAATCTTTATCTGCCACTGGAAAAATGTATTTTCTTTGAATGTGGGTTTCAATGCTGTTTCAATGAATGTGAGTTTCAAGGGCAGAGAAATTTTAATGCTAAGTTTGCTTAGCAGATGTCTTAGTGTTTGTGCTGTAAAATGCAAAATAAAACTTTCAAATGAAGTCCAAATCATCATAGAAATAAATCAGTATGCACCTTAGTGTTTATGGTAAATGGAGTGAAATAGCCAAGTAATGGATCATTGGAATGGCTGCAGTTGCACCTTAGTGTTTATGGTAAATGGAGTGAAATAGCCAAGTAATGGATCATTGGAATGGCTGCAGGGAGAGGCTCCATTCGACCATGATTTTGTGAGGGGGAAGGGCGGCAAACTTAGAAAGCCCCAGCTGAACTATACCTCCCAACTGTCCAGATTCTCAAAGAATGAATAGATTTTTGCTTCTTATTTTTGTTTGTTCCTCATAAAATTTGTGGTTTTCTGGCAAATCATTTAGGAATTAAGTCACTAAACAATGACACACTGAGTTTCAGACTTCATAACCTTTAGAAAAATGCATGCTAAAGTCAGACCTGTTGTTCTATCAACTGTCTCAGTTTATACAAGAGCAATTTTTAGTACTGTTTATATGTTCCCCCAATATATTTGGCCTTGTCCAAATGTATTGCATTAACAGGTTGAGAGGTACATGCAAATAAATTGCTTTATAGAATTAGGCATAGCCAAACCTCTCAACTGTCCCTGATTTTGGCTCAAAATGTTGCTCTTCCCCTAATAATCCCTCCGCAAAATAGCAATTTTGGAAGAAAACATGGAGGGTTTACAATTAAGAAATAACTGTAATAATTATAGATTACTTTTATTTCAGAAATGCATGTAGATTCTTTTATTTTGTCAGCTGCTCAAGTTAGCAGTAGTAATATTAAAGTGTCCCTTCTTTAACAGGTTCTCAGCTGTATTGTGTGGCTATTTTATATTTTTACATCACATTTTTGATCCATTTTTCATAAAATTGTGTGGGTTTTTTTGGCAAATTAGTGACAAATCATGAAAGACTGAAGTTAGGAAATAATGACAGACATTTGAGTTTCAGATTTCATACCATTCAGAAAATTCATACTAATGCAAGACCTATTCTATTATCTTTCTAAGTTTATAAGAGCAATATTTTAAAAACTGTCCTTATTTTTGGGCCTTTGTCCCACTTCTTTGTATGGCTTTGTCCAGATTTCTTGCTCTGAGGTTGAGGTATGACAAATGTCAGGGTCATCACAGTCAGCCAGAGACATTTCAAATTGTGACATACTTGTTGCACCCCACTCCCCCATATAGTGACTCTGGATATGTCGAAGCAAGGCAAGGAGTAGTTATGCAGTGTAAATGTGCAGAGTACCCCCCCCCCCCCCATCCAAGGTAGACACAAGTACTACAGTGGCTTTTCATCTGTCCTTAATTTTTGCAGAATGGTCTGGTTTCTGTCATTTTTGTACTGTTGATTTATGCTTATTACTCAAAGTGCCTGTTGCTCTGTGTTTAAGTAGCAATACTTTAATGGCCATCAGGTAAGCTTGGCTGAGATTGTAAGATGCAAGTAAGCTTTAATAAGCATACTGTTAAAGAATTGTCAACATTGAAAGCCTTTCTTTTGTTACCATGTAGAGAATACTTAACTAGATAATGTATAAGCCTTTGGTATTGAAATGCAAATGACAGTATTTGTAATAAGGGACAGGATTACATTATTTTAAGAAGCTTATTACACCTGGAGACTTCAGTCATCTCTGCAGGCTTTACCTGTAAACTAAACAGAATGCCAATTGTGTGGTCCATAACCTGTACAGTAATCCTTTTAAGCAATGTATCATAAGCTTATTTCTTGTTTGCTTTTCATTTTTTACTTTGATCATGTTTTCCCTATGAAACAAGTAGTTAGTTATCAGGCAGCAGGTCTTTTTTTGGATAAGGAACATTTTTACAAGTGGGGGCATCAGAGATTTCTACTTTCAGCATGTTACTTGGTACTTTAATAAAGCTGAATATAAATTAGAACTGCAGTGCAAGAAGTGGTTTGAGTTTGAGTGCTGCTTGTTTTTCTTATACTTTATTTTTGACTGGCATTCCATTAATGTATTTAAAAAAGTAATTTATTTTTTCGTGCCTCACAACCTTTTTGTTTCCATCTAGATATTAAGTAAGCTGTCATGCAGCCAATGCATTGAAATATTTTTATTCTTCTACACTTCATTTTGTCTTGATTGGACTCCTCATAATGACGGTTTGGCACCCACGGCAGTGTATTTAGTTAGTTTTTGTGGTTTTGAACATAGTTCCTTCCCTTTTTCGTTGGCTGCACCCCTTCCCATTGACCACACCCATTCAGCTGTCTCCTGCAGCCCCCCTTTGATTTGAAGTCACCAGCCACCACTGAATGCGGGGCAAGGCAACTTGTTGTGTCTGTGTCAGCAGGAGCTTTGAACAGATGGCTGACAGTGTGGCTGAACAGAGGCTAAGTGTAAAACTGTCAGTCAATTTTCTGAAGTGATATTTTTTGCTGAACAAACAAAATATTCATGAAAGCTGTAGTCCTTTATTATTGTGTTAAACTTATTTAGCAGGAGTATAAAATAATTTCAGTTATGCAGACTTAATATTTATAAACAGGGTCATCAGATGAAGATACTACCAATGACTGATTTATCTGACAATGCAGCTTTTACACACCATTGTTTTTTCTAGTCACCATGAGACTTTAATGTACAGTAGCTGGACTATACATTGAGAAGTGGCACTCACAATCTAGTCATTCTTAAATTTCAAACAGGTACTAGGTATACATTTACAGCACATGCTGTATGGTAATTATGTCACTGATATATGCCCCAATCAGATTTTTTTCCTATAGCAGCAGTGATAGTGACCCCTAAAATTAGATAAAGTGCCAGAAGCATATACTGTCTACAGGCACATAGGCAGATCTCAAAGCATGGGTGAATCATATACATTTAATGTAACTGTTGTCATTAGCCATTTGGGCTATGTCCTACAGTTCTGTATAGTTGCACACCTTCCCTGTTTTTTAATATAAGGAAGACTGTCACTTAGCTTCAGTTATTTAGAATCCATGTTATTTTGAGCTTATATGACAAAAAAAAAGCTTGGAATGTCATATGCTGATATGGTAATGCTCTGAATAAAGAATTTGCCTCTGGGCACTAAATGCTGGAAAATAGTTATAACAAATGTAATAGAATCTGTAGTCTAAATTCCAGGAATATAAACAATATGATCAGTGACAAAACCCAGGAATGTTCTGGTAAAAGGGTGATAGACTAGTGCCTGCATGTATATCAAATGGCTTTGATTTCACTAAGTATTCTTCCCCATTAAATGAAGGAGTTAGACACAAAGATACCCTCTCTAACCAGGGCTTCAATGTATCTGCTGACTGTAAGAAATCAAATGTAATCAAATGAAAAGGAATTTGTACATTTACATTTATGAAACAAATTAGGTCACTAATTCTTCCTACAGAAATCTAACTGTATATTGAAAAAAAATAACATTAGATGACAGCTACCAGTAACAGTCATTTTTCTTTGTGAACTAACTGCTTAGCAGAGATCTGTCTGACTTAATGATAGATATACATTTTCAATCTCATTTACTGCAATCAAAATCTGTTCTGCTACTTGACAGGCACTATGATCATATTTTCAGAGGTTAAACAAAAAGCAGAGTGCACAATGTTGCAGTGGATAGTGTTGTCATTTCACAGCAAAATGTCCTCCGGTTTGATTCTCAGCTGGGGTGCCTTTGTTGTGGAGTCTGCATGTCCTCGCTACGTTCACGTGGGAGCCTGCATGTCCTCCTGAGTTCATGCGGGTTTGTGCCAGTTTTTCCCCACATTCCAAAGATATGCAATAGGTGGATTTGACACACTAAATTAACCACAGGTGTGAGTGTGCATGTGAGTGTGTGGTAAGGAAGCACAACAATGGCAGGTGTAGCCACCTGATGGTGTAAATCTTGTCTCTAGATGATTATCACTCTTGAAATGGCACCCTGATCCCATGTGGAAAAAGGGGTTGTGGATGGAAACAAACAAACAAAAAAAAAAAAACAATTAAACTAGCTTTTGTTTTAAAGCTGAAACCATTTGAACATATCTTCAAAATGCTGTTTAGAATATGGTCTGTAACAAAACTTAAAAGGAAGTCAGTACTTTACTCAAAAAGGTAACCTGACTCAGATAGTCAAACTAATGAAAATAATTCATGCATTTCCTGTAAGTGAATGGAGTGGAGATGTGGAACCACAGATGTTTTGCTTTTTTCCTTGTTGTGCACCCTCATGTTGGTAAGGAATGAAGGACAGGTGTTTGGTAAGACGGTGCACTTCTACATAGCCAGACTTGCTATATGTATCAGTGAGTAGTTAAATGTTTGCAAACTCCTTAGTTTGGCACATAAAAGTATGGACTCACCTGTGTATTATTTAATTTCTGCAGTGCTAATTCATGTACAGGTGCTTGGGGATCAGTACATAAAGTATAAATAGAATAAAACCACCAGCTTCTCCTTAGCTCTTAAATAAATGAAGGAATCTCTGAATTCTATTCCAGATTCCAAGACACTGGATTAGTTAAGGGAAATGGCCTCTCTCTCATCCTGCCATCGATATTCGGGTGTGTGTTTGTGTGTGTGTGTGGGGGGGCAGAATCTGATTAATTCAGTACTACAAAATGCTGTGGCATTGAAGCCAATGATGAGTCTCTATGGCCAGAGAAAATAGTGTGAATCAGAAGCATTCTTTGTTAATGAACTGCAATAGCCTGTCTGCATATAGTGACAAAGCTGCCTGAGAATGTGACTGGACCTCTGAGTCCATCCAAAGCCCTCATGTAGACAGCTCCATCAGTATGGCAAGACTGGTATTGTGGGGATGCAGCTTGCTTGAAGTACCAATTTCATCATACAGTTAGAGCTGCATGGTTATGAGATGTTCAGTGCCACAGCATTATTTGTAGGGCATATAGTAAATGCCTTCATAATGGCCAGCACTCCTGCCATTCCTGCATTCACCATCGCTAGGAAGACAGGTGTGGGTGTCTGTCCCCATATGAAGTTTGGGGTATGGCTCACACTATCCATGTGCTGGGTCCTCCCATAACTCTTGATACCTGCACTATAGAAAACCTGTCTGTAGAACTAGGTATTGCAGGAGTCCAACTTCATCCTCAGCTCTGTCTGCAATACCTACTTCCACATACATGTAGTGATTTCACCATGTCAAGAATCCCATCTATATCAACAAGCTTCACCACTGAGTCTGACAGGTACATTGGTAAGTTTTACAAATGTACAATGCCAAATTAGTTTAATATTGTAAGCACAATTCCCTTTTTGGAATTGGGCATAGGGGTTGTCCAGTCCCCATTAGCATATGCTGAATGGGGTATGCGAGAGTCCTGTGTTCTGCAATTGAGTATGAAGTAACACACTTAGGTGGAAGTGTTACTCCAAGCCAAAAGGTTTTGAATTCAGCCCAAAGTTTCAGATCAGCTTACTGGACTATAACTAAAAATCAATGCTCAATGTATTAGGAAAAAGTCTACAAACTGTAATATAAGAAGATGCGTATATTAATGCAATAACTTACCAAGTTTTGCACTGCATTAAGAAAATATGTATCGTCATTTGAAACTTCATATTTGTCTGCTACATGTTGCATTATAAACAGCTGTGAGGTTCTACAAAAAACATACTGAATACCTCTGATCTACAAACTGTTAAACAATTTTTAAAAATTACAATGAAGAGTTGCATTTACAAGACGCTTTCCTCCCTGCATCCACTGTATCTTTGTTTTGTACCTCAGACTTCCTTTACTAAATATGATGTCTCTGAGGTTACACTGCAAGATATGGGGAACACTTAGGTTACTGACAAACTGAGCATTTTCTCTTTCTCCAATGTTATGTGACCTCAGAGGTTAGTATATTTAGTAAAGGAGGCTACTAGGGTCAAGTGCTGCCACATTGTGGTGGTACAGGAGGATTTTGCACTCATGTAGAGGCATTTGACAGAAGATACCAGGACTTTTTCATAACATCACAATTGGACATTGCTCTGTTACATTCGATTCCTAATGAGTATTGAGTTTGTAACAGTAGACCACCTGTGATATAGCATGAAAGAATCAAGACCATAAAAACAAATCACATTAACACTGCATACTGGCTCCATTACAACATTTTCTTTTGCAAAAATTAGAAAAAAATAAAATATAACCGGCATGATTGCTCTTGTTTACATTAATCATACCTTATAACAGCTGTCCTTTCAGTCATCCCCTCTACCCCTTATATATTCCCTCCTTGTAGAACCCCACACCATTTCAACTTAACTTTCCCTTTATTATTCCCCCTTAGTCTTCTGTAAAATCCTTTAGTCCCCCTCTTAAGTTCACATTTACTCTTGGTTAATTTTCACACAAATTCTGTTCTAGCAACTTTCAAAGTTAAAAAGTGCAATATTTAAAATCTATCCATATTTTTCAGCCATTGCATCCACATTGTTAGGCTTTGTCCAGATTTTTTGCACTAAGAGGCTGACAGGTATGCATACCTCTCAATTGTCCAGATTTTTCTGCCTGGTATTTTTGGCCTGTTCCTCATAATATTTGTGGTTTTCTGGCAAATCACTGAGGATTTAAATAACTAAATGTCATACATTTGAGTTTCACCCTTCATTTCCTTCAGAAAATGCATGCTAAGACAAATGCTTTTATTGTAGTAACTTTGTAGGTCTATAAGAGCAATATTTATAATCTGCCCCTGTTTGGGGGCCTTTGTCCCCCCATAATTTTAGCCTTTGTTCAGATTTCTTGTGCCAAGAGGTTGAGAGGTATGGAAGCATGGTATGTAGTGCCCTAGTTGCTGATTATTTGGTGCATTTTAAGGGGGATAGGTGTTCTGCATTCCATAGTGTGCCCTCCTTTGTTTAGGATACCTAGTAACTATGAACTTGTTGGTTTCTCAGTCATCCTCTTTTGCAATATTACCAGCTTACCAATTTTTTTCTTTAATGTAATGTAGGCAATTAATTCTTCAAAGGCAGCAGGCACTGAATTTGTAGATAAAATACTGAAATGTAAAGTTTGCCAGTAACAGCCTCTTCATTAGTTACACATCTGTTTAATGTAGAATTATTCGGATGAATTTTACTTTTGCAGATATTGTCCTTATTGACTGATAGTGGTGGGTTGTAATGATAGATGATTGAGAGGTCTTTTATGGTTAAAATATTCTGAAATGGGTAGTTTTGTCATTATTGGTTCATGCATTTTGTTTCATTGCTTACTGGAAAAATGTTCAAAACTACAAATTTAAAACACACTCCAACAAGTGTAAATGTTTCTATGTGCAACTAGCCATTTTTGTTTATCAAATGGCACACTGTGTTTTAAAATCTGAAAGCATGATAGTAGCATAATTGCCTTTGGTGCAGAAGGCTGTGGATTCTACTCCCACACCATGTAGATGGAGTGGTGGTATTGCAGTGCCCATATGATTGCTGATTATTTGGTGCATTATAAGGGGGATAGGGGTTCTACACTCCTGAGTATGTCCTTTGTATGAGATGCCTAGTGACTATGAACTTGCTGGTTTGTTAGTCATTTCCTATTGCAATTTTACCAACTTATCAATTTTTTTTTCGCTTGTTTGGATTTAAAATTTTTTTAATGTAATATAGGTAATTAATTCTTCAAGGGCAGTAGGCACTGAATTTGTAGATAAAACATTGATATATGAAGTTTTGCCCGTAGCAACCTCTTCATTAGTTACATATTTATTTAATGTGGAATTCAGATGATTTTACTTCTGCAGAGATTGTGTGTATGGAGTAATATTGGTGGATTGTAATGACAGAAGTCTTAAGTGGACTTTTATGGTTGAAATTTTCTGAAAAGGGTAGTCATTGGTTCATACATTTTGTTTCATTGCTTATTAAAATAATGTTTAAAACTACAAATTTAAAACACTTTCTAACAAGTGGTGCTGTATTATACAAGGAATGTAATTCAATGCAATCAGGAAGGTGAATCAAAGAACAAATACACGTATGCATGGCCCTAAAACATGTGTGCAAGGAGTCTGTTTTGAAAACAGCCCAAAGGTAAACTTAATTGTTTAATGGCCAGATGCATTTTCTAAGATTGTGGCTTTTCTTGCCGTTTCAATGAATGAGTTTTTCCCATTTCAATGAATGTGAGTTTCAAGGGCAGAGAAGATTACTGCTTATGCTAAGTCTGTTTTCATTGCGAGTCTGTATTGTTTAGCAAATGTCTACCTGTGTTTGTACTATTTTATTTTAATATCTGTAATCACTGTAGAAACAAATAAGAGAACAGTATGCATGGTAACTGGTGAGAAGTAACCAAATAATGGAACACTGGAATGGCTGAGGAGGGGGCTGCTGCTGGAGGGAGGGGGTTGCTGCAGGAGGGGCTGCTCTGGGGGGGGGGGCATTCTATTACCCTGCCTAGGGCCCTATTTGACCATGATTGAGCTCTGGTATTTAAAGTAGAAAATACTAAGCAGAGGTAGTTGCAGTTAAAGATACCTTGTAATGTAGTTATTCTTCCTATGTATTTAAATAATTTAAGGAAATGACTGGAGTGGCTTTCTTGGGGAGTGACCCTGTGGGTATGGCTCAAATAGGGGTGTTTCATGACTATGGTGTGGGTGGGGCTTAAGGGGAGCCAGAGTACTACTTCGCCTAGGGCACCATTTAGGCTAAGGCCGGCCCTGACGGCGGCTCTACAAAAGGCCTCTAAAGAATCAAAACCACATTGCAGAGTATGTTTTCCCACCTGTTCAACTGCATGCAATAAATCCTGCATTCATTTATAGTCAGGAGCTTCTGAGCTTGTAAGCATTTTCTGTTTTAACTGAGCCATTAAATATTGTTGGTACTTAAGCACGTGAAACTGGCAATTTAAAGCCCTTAATGCTAAAGTTGCAGAAGTGTAAACTTTCTTCCCTCATCTATCCAATGCTCTGGAATCTCTGTCAGAGGGGACTGGATTTCTTGCAATGGAAGCCTTAACCCCTTTGGGACCCTGGGAAATGGTTTCTGGGTCAGCAAAGGGTTTTTATAAAGAAACTTGTGAGAGTCAGGGACTCTATAACACCCATCTGGCTTGGCTGGAGCAGGGGGCAAATAATCAGGAGATGAGCTGGATTCAGAGAACACATCATCCACAATATCTAACACAGGCAGAATAGCAAGGGGCCTGTGCTGAGGCAATAAAAGAAAGTCCCTGAGCCTTTTCTTGGATTCTGAATAATCCTGGCTTTCCCAATGGAAATGCTCCCTCATGGTATGTAAAGTTTCCCCAAAAGAGTAATCCTCAGGAGGAGAGGCTGAAGGGACAGATTCTTCAGCATCAGAGTCCTCGTAGGGGGGTAGAGAGTATCCCTGGTCAGAAGAGGAATCACAGGAAATGGAAACCTGATCAGAGGAATCATAGTCTGTATCCTGCCTAGGCCTTTTCTCAGGAGGGGGATGGGAACCCCTGATTAGAATAATGAGGTCTTCGGCCATTTTGAGCATCTGTTTCTTAGGCATGGAGGACTGTCCTGGAGAATGCTGCACTTGCTTCTTTGTCTTTAATGGTGTTTTTGTCTTGGCTGCTGCTTTAATGGTAAGTTGTGAAGGTCTGAAAACACCCTCAGAAGCCGATGCCTGTTCAGCGGCTCCGGACCCATCTGAGGGATTAGTTTCCTTAGGCCCAATACCTTGAGTTTCCAGAGGCCTAGTTGTTCTCCACGTGGGAGTCGGAGGCGGCCTGTGGCTCTGAGGTAGCGGGTGTCAGGGGCTGCGAAGTGCCTCACTGAGAACCGGCAAACCGGCGACTGGCCTAGAAGAGGCTTCGTCATTGGTTTTGGACCTCGGATGCTTGTCTTTATCCTTGTATTTGCGTTTTTTATGAATTGCGGTCGTCGGTTGTTCCAACGGCATTGTATAATTGAACCTTCGGCCAAAGTAGTGCAAAGCAAAATCAAAACGTCGTTTTATAGTGTGTTTGTTAAATCTAGCACAAAACCGACAACTAGTGACGTCGTGATCAGGGCCTAGGCATGGAATACAGTAAGAGTGGAAGTCCTTATGAGGTATTTGCTTCCCACAAGAAATACAATTATTAACTTTTTCTGACATCGGTCTGAGGCAAGAAAAAAGTTTCCCCAACGGGGTACTTAGCTTTACTGAAGACTTCGGATCTGAAATTCGACTTCGAAAATCTCAGGAGTCGGCCGACTCGCGAACTGCTTTTGCTTCGGGCACCGTGCGGCAAGAAAGACTGAAGAAAATGGCGTCGGATGCATGTTATATACCCCTGGCCCACTGACGTCAGGGAAGAAGCGACAGCAACCGATGCCGGACCAAGACTTTGGAACTTTGGCCGACTGTGGGACTGCCTGACGGCAGGATAACCCAAGTGTAATGCCTGCAGCAGTGTAACACGATGAACATCAGACCTTTCAACCAATCTATGCACAAAGAGCTCCCAAATGTAAACATCCCCCTGGCAATATGGCTATCTTTTCTCTTTGATGTGAAGTGGCAGGATTAAATCTCTTGTACTTCCAGCAGTGCCTAATAATATACTTTATCAATGCAGTACACAAAATGCCATTGTCAGTTCTGGACAGTAATCAGATGGTCACAGCAACAGCTTGTAGACTAGTATCTGGGTACCAAACACCGAAACACACTGCTTAAAGTCAGAGTGAGATCACAGTTGTGGGAGCAGAAAAACGCAGTGGGCTTTGGGATTAGGAGTGCTTACATACATGGCATACAGCATCAAAGCATTTGTTAGCACAAATAGTGCGCATCTCACAGCAAGACAGCTTCAAGAATTCTCTCCAACATCTATAATGTAAATTATCTTATATATGTCTATGTGTTTGTTTTCATTATAATCAAAATCAATAAAACTGTTTAAAAAAAAAGAATTCTCTCCAACAGCTCTTGGTGAAAAGGATAGCTATCACAATGGTCTATCAAAGAAGATCTTTTACATCTGATGCTAGCACTGCAATCATTTTTTTTCTTTTCCTGGCACTCATATTCTGAGCAGCTTGCATATTCATTCAATGGATTTCTATGACTTAACTGCCAATTGTTAAATTACTAGAACTAAATCTCAACTGTAAGTGTGCAATCCAGAGGGAAAGAACAAGTTCTTTTTTCCTAGTACTTTATACTAGCTAATATGGTGCTGCTTAAATTTTCATTAGGGAAACTGGGAAGATTTTTTTTTTTTTTAAACAATGGAGAAAAGATAAATACAGCCCACATAATGTTGATCCAGTGTAAGTGTCAATGAGTTAATCAAAGATCAATGTATAAGAATTATCGGTGCTCCACAAAACTACAGTAAAAGACAACCAATACATCATTAATACCTTGGTAAAGAATGTATCATTGCTGTGTTGTCATCAAATATAGTAAACACAGTTTTTGGAAGAACTTCAAGCTGATAAACCAGTGTTTCCTGAAATGCATGCTGGCACTAAAAGGTCATATGTTCTTAACTGATGTGGTCCTTCTAAAACCTTTGATGGGCTTTTCAATCCAGACACATTTAAGTGCCGTCTGTATATCACTGTGAACGATCTATACTCTCTGTTTGCTTATCACAATGCTCACTATTCTTTCCACCTGAAAATGAAAGATGCTGAGTCATTCTAATTAACTACAGTTTAAAAAAGGCAGTCAAGTTTGATGTGATGCTTACTTAAAAAAACAGAGGGCAGGAGAAAACTGAATATTTTTATATACAAAGCAACTTCTCGGTTGCACAGATGTAGCACTTTAGTCTGAGTAAAAAGACTTGAGTTTCACATCAGTATCAAACAGTTTTCCCCAGCTATGTGTAGTGTGTCTCCACAAAGATTTGCTTGTTCAAAGGTCTGGAAGGTTCCCTAGGTTACAGTGGTTGAAGGTGAATGCTTAATGCATTTCTGAATGAAGACGGGTCTTTGCATAGGAAAATGAGTTACGTATAACTAACATTTTCAGTTATGTAAATAATCAAAACTACACTGATCCCCAACTCTGCACTACAAGTTACTACAGTACACGAAATAATGAATATGTGTTTTACAACTTGGTATTAATGACAACCGTGCTGTCCAAAAAAGTAATTTTCTTTCTGATTATACTGCTAACTGCTGAGCAAACAAGTCAGTGGAGGTAATGGGGGTGTTTGTTACTACACCACTTATAAGAATTCTGTGAAAATACCGACGACTATTATCACTATTAATTTAAGACATACTGTACTGCATTGTGTGTGTTAACTTTTCTCACATGCAGAAACAGCAGGAAGAGTGGATGCAGCTGAAGGCAAACAGGAATATATATGACTAAGCACTCCGAAATTTAATTCAAAACATTTTTTTCCTGTCAGCACATTCTTCTTTTTAAATGTGTGGTGTAACACAACACAAAACCCCTTGACATGATGTTCTTTGTTACTGTACATTTAAAAATGAAAATGAGCTTGTTGTTATTACACTTGACTTATTCTGGTTTGATTACAAAAAGCAGGATGGTCTGACTAGAATTATAATACAGTTAAGTGTAGTAAGTGCAAGATTACTTAAGTTTTGGATACACAAACTCAATCTATTTCAAGACTACAAGTTAAAACCAACAAGACACAAAGTTTAACAATCACTGTTGGAAGTGGACATGGCTTGCACTTTCATATTTCTTGCAGTCTTAACCTGAAAAACACATTCTGTACTGTTACAAACATCATTTCACCACACCTTGTTGCACAGATTCCTGAAAAATATTTTTTTCTTTTTTGCATTTTAAGCAGTTACTGGGCAACTGTACAATGTAGTGTAACGTACACAGATTTTGCAGGTCAGAGCCATAAGCCATCTCATCTAACACCTGGTGGTGTCCCCCCATCTGCACACACCTCAACTATAAGCGGAGGAGCGAAAAAAAAAAGTGCAGTCTGATCTGGCAGCCACTCCCATTTCTGCAGCCTCTCAACCACAAGTTGAGCAGCAAAAGTGACTTGTTACAACTTATACCACAGAAAAGGAGCTAAAACACTTCTGTACTGCACTCATGACCACAGAAGCAGTATTGAAAGTCACTTCTGTACAAGCATTCAGAAATGTTGGTACAAAAATGAATATCAGTACTGCACTACCGCTAGATCGTCATCTCACGATCATGTCTGCTATCACACTGCACCCATGGCAGCTGCCCCCTTTACCTCACCTTAGCTATGCTACTGCTGCAGACAGCATACTATACTGACATATTACATTTTTTCTTTCCCTACAAAACGTATGCTATGTATCGGATTATAGCCTCCACAGGATATAACAGCAGGCCAGTTTTTACAGCTTCAGGGCACCTTCCACATGCCAAAATCTTTAGTCAGCTTGAGCTGACCTGACAAAAATTTTGACTTGGGTACAAAGCCCTTCACAGCTTTCATGCCAACAGAGAAAGACAGATGCCAAGCCCTGAGACAACAATCCTAGGAAAAGAAAAAAATACATGTCTACACCCTAGCAAAAAATTCAACAAAAAAATAAGGGGGATGAAAGAAGGGACTGACTACCTCAGCAGTATCATTCGAACAATTGCTGTTATGGTAACTTTACTTACACAACTGTACTATGTTCATCACTATGATCACTGGTGAAGTAGCCTAAGCTATATGGGTAGACTACCAAAGTTTAGAGGAAATGGGAGGAGGAAGAAGTTGCCAGGATACCCAGAGAATGATCCTAGCAAAGACCATCCTAGATCTAGAGAAGGAATCTAGTTTTTTTTAGTGCTTTGTAAAAGTATGCACAGAGGACCAAGTTGCTGCTTTTACAATCCGGCCCTTTTCATAGTTTTGTTGTGGTGGGAATAACAAAGGGTAATAGTCTGATACAATCATCTGGAAATAGTCTGCTTTCACACAGGTTGTCCGTTCTTCTTACCTTCACAAAAAATGAACAACTAATCAGAGGTTCAGAAAGATTGTGTTCTGTCAGAACAGTATCAGAGCTGTCTGTGGACATCCGAAGTATTAAGCATCTCTTCTACCTCACTTTTAAGTTATGAAAAGAAGATAATGAGATGGATAGACTGGCTTAAAATAAACTTGAGTACCACTTTAGGCATTAAAGGTTAGTTTTCAAGGAAACCCTATTTCTATGGAAAATAAGATATGGCTGACCATACTTCTCAACTTCCAAGCACCAAAAATGTAGACAAAGCTAAACAGAAAAAGTGTGTGTGTGTGGGGGGGGGGGGGGGGGGCAAAGGCCTAAAATCAGGGGAAAATGTTAAATACTGCTCTAATAAACTAAGAAAGTTGCTAGAATAATAGGATTTGTGTTAGCATGCATTGTTTTAAAGGATATGAAGTCTACAACTTGAAATGTAGGTCATTACTTACTTACCTCAAGCCTCAATGATTTGCCAGAAAAGTGACCTAAAATATGAGGCGAAAATACAGAGAGTTGAGACGTATGAGGCTGATCCACCATAATAGCTTGCAACTCGGATACTATTCTTGCAGAGGTTAGAGCAATGGATAAGAATGTATACTGTATTAAGAACTTCAAAGTCAGCCTGATGACCTTGTTCAAATGAAGCAAGTGCATTTTTTCTACCAAAAAATTAAGATCTCAAGGAGGCTTCTTATGCAGAAAGTACAGTTTTGTACCTACCATAAATGTAGATGTTCGAGGATTCCCTTGCTGCAGTCCTGACTATTGGGTATAGTCGGCGTCCCAGCCCCGAATATAATACCAGTATAAGGCTGGCGTCGGTCATGGCGCTGGACTGACGCCAGCACGTCAGGGGTACTAATGCGCATGACCGGCGTCATTTCAGTCTTTTCTTGCCCCAGATGTCAGAAGACCCAAAAAGACAAGTCCCAAAACAACCTGCACCAATAAACATGTACAATATATACAGTAAAATATATACAAAAATATAAGCATGTAAAGGCACCTACACAACCACCCTGAAACACAGAGGGGAAGGAGGAGGGAATCCTCGAACATCTACATTTATGGTAGGTACAAAACTGTACTATGTTCTGTCTTCCTTGCTGCAGTCCTGACTATTGGGTAGAATCCCAAAGCAGAGGTAAGGGAGGCTGGCAAATTATAAAGTAGCAGGAGCTGACAACATGCCTTGTAAAACAGCTGTGGCAAAACCAGCTCTAGACTTAGAGTATATAGGCAGGTGATAATGCCTAGAGAAAGTATGCACTGAACTCCAAGTAGCTGCTTCCAGAATATCCTTAGTTGCCACCCCTTAGAAATGCTGTTGAAGTGGCAGTAGCCCTAGTGGAATGAGGCCTAATCCCAGCTGGAACCTCTTTGCCATGATGGGAATAACAAAATGCAATGCAAAAGCCAATCCACCTAGAAATAGTTTGTTTTGACACAGGTTTGCCCTGTGAACTTAAAACAAAAGAAACAAGTAACTGCTGAGACTGCCTAAAATCTTTAGTCCTGCTCAAATAATAACGCAATTGCCTGTGTACATCTAAAGTGTGCAAAATCTTTTCCCCTTTATTTTGAGGATCTGCAAAAACGTAGGCAAATGAATAGTTTGGTTTAAAGCCACACTAGAAACCACCTTAGGCATAAAGGAAGGATTAAATGATACCCTGTCCTTATGGAAAATCAAAAGGGCTCTACTGCCATAAGGGCCTGCAACTCAGACACCCTTCTTGCAGAAGTAATAGCCAACAGAAAAGCCGTCTTCCATGACAAATATTTCAATTCAGCAGTAGCTGCCGGCTCAAAAGGTTGTAGAGTAAGTTTTTCCAACACAAAATTGAGATCCCAAGCAGGAGTAGGAGCTCTGGGGTCTTATATTCTTTGCCCCTCTAAGAAACTGCTTGAACAAAGGATGCGAAAACAAAGGTGGGTCACAATCATAGTGAGCTGAAATTGCTGCAGCATGAATCTTTATGGAAGAGAAAGACAAACCTTTGTCCAATAACTCAGTAAGATATTGAAGAGCCACACTCAAATTAGGCTCTGAAATCTCCAAATTCTTTGCTGTACACCAAAATAAAATCTCTTCCATTTTTCTCGTACACTCTCCTAGTACTAGGCCTTCTAGCTTCCATAATCACATTTAAAACTTGTTGAGGAAGCTGAGACCTTCCATGTTTCAACACAGAATATGCCAAGCTGTGAGATGGAGAGATTGAAGCTTGACATTGAGCAGATGACCGTCCTTCTGAGATAACAGATGAGGAATCAGAGGTAAAGGCCATGGAGGCTTCTTTACAAGACTCCTTAGAAGTGGGTACCAGTGTTGCCGAGGCCAATCTGGAGCTATCAAAATCATCCTTGGCCTGTCCTGTCTGACCTTTAGTAATACCTTTGGAAGAAGAGGTAGAGGTGGAAAAGCATAGACATGAAGGTTTTTCCAACTGAAAGACAGAGCATCCACTTTCCAAGCTGTGTGATGAAACCCTTTGTGCAATACTTTGGCAGCTGGTGGTTTAGTGGAGAAGCGAACAGATCTATGTCTGGAGTTCCCCATGACACTGTCAATTTCTGAAATACATGAAGATCCAGTTTCCACTCGTGGGGATCCATGATTTGTCTGCTTAATACATCTGCTAGGGAGTTCTGTGCTCCTGGCAGAAACCTTGCCTGAAGAGTCAGTTGCAGGCTTAACGCAGTCTCCCATAAAATCATTGCTTGCCTGCATAGAGGATAAGAATGTGTTCCCCTTGCTTGTTGATGTACCACATGACAGTTGTGTTGTCTGTCAGAATCAACACCTGCCCTGGAAGAAGTAACTCCTTGAACGCCATCAATGCAAACTGGACTGCTAACATCTCCTTCATGTTGATATGTAGATGCTGTAGTCTGGCAGGCCACTTGTCTTGTATCCACTTTCCATTTAGATGAGCTCCCCAAGCAGTGTCCGAGGCATCTGTCGTTAAAATCTGACTCGCCTCTGGCCGGGTCACAGAGAGTCCCTTGTTTAGGTGACATTCCTGAGCCCACCACAAGAATTCCTTTTGAAGGCAAGGTATTATTTGAATGACAGTGTCCAAATCTTGGCAGTGCTGTGTCCATACATTTTGAGATACCATTGCAGCTTCCTCATATGCAGTTTGGCATTGGGAAGCACCAGAATACTAAGATGCCATGAACCCTAATGCTTGAAGGACTGTCCTTGCAGTCAGCACGGACTGATGAGATAGTTGATGGAAGTAAAGTGACAGACTCTTTTGTTTGTCCGGGGTTAAAAAGGCCATCTGGGCTGCTGTATTCAGTCTCACACCCAGAAAGCACATGTCTTGAGAGGGTACTAGACTGGACTTTATTTCACAGAATACCCTAGGCATCTTAGCACTGCTATGACATATTCCAGATGCTGTAGAAGGTGTTCTTTTCTTGAGCCAGAATCAGGCAGTCGTCCAAGTAAGGATAAATTTGAATGCCTTGAAGCCTGAAGTAAGCTATCACTGGAGCCAGAACCTTTGTGAATACTCTGGGCAGTAGATAAGCCAAAGGGCAATGCAGAGAACTGATAATGAAAATCTCCAGTTGAAACCGCAGATACTTTCTGCAACTTAGCCTTATGGGCACATGAAGGTAAGCTTCCTTGAGATCCAAAGTTACCATCCAGTGATCCTTGCCCAGCAGAGGTAACAGTTGCTGTAACGTCAACATCTTGAACTTGGGAATGTCCAGATAAGTGTTGAGGATAGATAAATCCAAAATTGGTCTCCACGTGTTCCCCTTCTTTGGTACTAGGAACAGGCGAGAATAAAATCAAGCCCCTTTCTGACACAGGGACTGGCTGAATAGCCCCTATCTGGAGTAACTGAGAAACTTGCTTGAGAGCCTCTTTTCTTTGTGGAGGAGGAACATCTGGCATGCCTTTGAAAGGGGCATTGTGTGGAAATAAAATCTGTACCCGTGATGAATGATATCCAGCACCCATCTGTCTTGAGTGATTAAATCCCAATTTTCTTTGAAAAGAGACAATCTTCCTCCCAAAGGAGCTGCCAGACGAGAGTCCACTGGCAGCTGAAAAGGCAGGTCATTGGGTCTGCTACGAAAGGACTGACCCCTGCCCTCACCAGAAGTCTGAGCAGGTGAACTGTCTGATCTAGGCCTAAAGAACCTTGAGCCCTGCCCCTACCACGCCTAGATCTACCCCTAGACTGGGAACCATAAGCAGGATATGTCCACCCCTTAGCAGGCCAATTTCTACTAAACTTGGAGGTTGCACCTGCAAAAATCTTTAACAGTCTGCATAGACTTAGCTTTGTCCTCCATTTTCTTTAAAACTGCTTCCACAGGCGGTCCAAACAACACATCAGACTGTAAAGGAGCATCCAAAATCCTGGTCTTAACATGCTCAGCTAAATTCTGATCCTTCAACCATGCAGGTAGTCGAAGAACAGAACTAGTAGCAGCCACCCTCGAGGAGGCCTGAACAGCATCAAAACCACACTGCAAAGAATGCTTACCCACTTGTTCAGACACATGAACCAAATCCAGCAATTCTTTACACTCAATACAAAGCATCCACCTTAGATTTCAATTGTGAAAGGAGATAATTCTGATATTTCAGCATATGAAATTGACAATTCAACGCCCTCATGGCTAGAGTGGAAGAAGTATATACTTTCTTACCCCACCTATCCAAAGCCCTTGCCTCTTTATCAGAGGGTACAGGATTTTTAACAACAGAAGCTTTAACACCTTTAGGCCCCTGAGAAACAGTTTCTGGGTCCGCCCTGGGACTCTTAAACAAATACTTATGAGCTTGGGCACCCTATAATACCTATCAGGCTTAACAGGAGCAGGAGGCAAGGAATCAGGGTTCAGAGAAGCCTCTGCAAAACATCCTCCACCACATTCAACACAGGAGGAATAGCTAAGGGCCTATGCTGAGGCAAAACAAGAATTCCCTAAGCCTTTTTCTGGAGTCAGAGTAATCTTGGCCTTCCCATTTAAAGTGCTCCCTCATGGAGTGAAGAGTCTCTGAAAATGAAAAATCCTCAGGAGGAGAAGCTGAAGGAGTGGAATCATCCACATCAGAATCAGAATAAGCAGGAAACTCTTGCAAGTCTTCCACAGAAGACTCTGAAGCCTGTGAACACTGTTCAAAACTATCAAACTCCTGTTCCACCCTAGGCCTCTTATCCGGTGGGGGCATAGAACCTCTAATCAGAGTAATCAAATCTTCAGCCATTTTAAGCATATGTTTCTTAGGCACAGAGCCCGAAATGCTAGGAGAAGCCCCTACAGAAGCTGAACTTGGCCGTCCTCTAAAAGAAGCTCTGGAAACAGAAGGAGAGGCCCTAACTACCTTGGGAAGAGAGGGAAGAACAGTTACCTGAGAAGCCCCCTCAGCCTGGCCTACTTCCTGAGAGGGCACATCCTGTAACAGTAAAGTATCTGCCTGAGACTCCATAGAGACTCCTGGCAAAACCTCTGGCTCCCTGAGCCTTCTAAAGGACCGGCGTCCGGGACTGCGGTTCCTCACCCTAGACTTCACTGTTTTGTCCTTGCGCTTCTTAGATGAAGCAGGCGCCGGAGCATCCGACGGCATAGTATAATTACAACGCTTCCCAAACACTAACCTAGCACAATCAAGCCTCCTCTTAATAGTGCGCTTATTAAATCTAGCACAAGAGCGGCAACCAACAACGTCGTGCTCAGGCCCTAAACAAGGTATACACAATGTATGATAATCCCTATGCGGTATCTGCTTCCCACAAGAAATACAGTTATTCACTTTTTCTGACATCCGGTAATATACTGAGGCAAGAAAAACCAAAATGTTAGCCAACTCTGTACTCGGTCTGAAACTCCGGTTTCGGAAAATCTCAGAACGCCAACCTGCACTCGCAAAATTGCTTCTGCATCGGACCATGCGGCAAAAAGACTGAGAAATGGCGCCGGTCATGCGCATTAGTACCCTGACGTACTGGCGTCAGTCTAAGGCGCCATGACCTCTGGTATTCGGGCCGACTGGGACTATACCCAATAGTCAGGACTGCAGCAAGGGAAGACGAAGAACATCCCCTTTCAAATGCATTGTGACATGAGAATGCACTGAAAGATGGGAGATCCATGGGCAGACATGCTGAAATGGCTGACAAATGAACATTGAGAGAGGAGTAAGACAAGCCATTGGATAGTTACACAAATGCTGCAAAACCAGAAAAACCATTAGCCCTGAATCTGTGCCGTTTTTTTTGGCATCATCTAGATGTTTTCCATTTGCTAATATGTGATTTTCTAGTAGCAGGCTTTCTTGCCCCTATTAATACCTGCTGTACATCCTCAGAAAACAGATAACGTACAAGTATTAAAACCCTATCATCCAGGCAGTCAACTACAGTTGTTTGGGGTTGGGATATATCAACCCCCACCCAAATCTGGTTTGATTAAATCCAGTCTGTGAGAAAGCTTATTGCATTTGCTCCTGGCTATTTTCCAGAAGAAGGTAGAACCACTGTTGCCTGGGCCAGAAGGAGTCAGTACAATTATCTTTGGGAGTCCTTCTGAATCTTTATAAGTACCCTTCAAATCAATGGAAAGTGTGGAAAGGCATACATGAACATTCATGTCCAAGGAAAAGAAAAGGCATCTGTCTTTCAAGCTTTCTTGTATGGAGCCCTGGAACAGGATTTTGACAGTTCAGTGTAGAGAGAGGAGGCAAAAAGATTTACTTGAGATGCTCCCTACAGTTGGGTCACATCTTGGAAAAACCCTGATTCAGTTTGCATTTCCATTCATGCGGGCCTGCCCTGGTTTTTCTTAACCTGTCTGCCCCAGTTTTACTTTGAGTAAATGTAAGATGCCTGGAGAGAGGGAGAGACTGTGCTATAAAACTACATCCCTTGGTAACACGGCCAGTCTGCACAGACAGAAAGACATGGTTCCCCCTTACTTGTTTATGTACCACATCACTGTGGTAAACACTTGAAGAGGTCCCAGAGACCACACAAAATTTACAGTTGCAGCATTTATAAAAGCTATCATCTCTTTAATGTTGATGTGTTTTGGCCTTTTTTCCAAAGATCCTGCACTTCCATGCCTACTGATACTGCTCCCTGGAAAGTCTGAGGCTTCTGTTATGACTGACGGTGCTGGAGCAGGAGGGGAGAATGGGACACCTGAATTCTGAGTATTTGATATCTCCACCACATGATATCCCTTTTTACAAATCCTAAGCCAAGAATTTGAAAGATAACTGGCTAAAACTGGACCACAGAAATTTTAGATACCATTTTACCTTTCTCATGTAGAGTCTGACAAGAGGTATCATGGGAATCATGGATGCCATTAGACCCAGAATCCTAAGGAATTCTCTTGCTGGGATGGAAGTCTGAGAGGAAAATTCCAGAAATAGATCTTGTGGAAAGTACAGTTATGTACACTTGCCATAAATGTAGATGTTTGAGTGTATTCACTGTTGCAGACCTGACTTATGGGATTTCCTGCTGTGAAAACCCTTGGCTGGCCCGAATACCAGAGTAAAAATCTCCTTACTCCTAAGGCTGACAGATGTCCAATCCTGACATCAGTACGCTTGGGTATAAAGGGAGCCAGCCGACACCATTACATAATTTTTTTCTTGCCCCTTAAAAGGTAGGAGCCCTCAAGATGAAGCATAAGCAAGTAACAAAGGTAGAAAAAGACGCCTGCAGGGTAAACATTGAGGGGTCCTCTGGATAGTGCAGAAAATAGAAGCAGACTACTACTGTAGGCAAAAAAGGGAAGGAGGGAGGAAAAGAAGACTGAAAAAGTGAATACACTTGAACATCTACATTTATGGTAAGTATACATAACTGTACTATGTTCTTCGAGTCACAGTCCTGCAGTTCTGACTTGTGGGATGATTCTCAAAGCTGACATGAGGGTGGAAGGTAGACTATGGAGAAGAGATGACGCCCTGCAAGATGGCAGTGGCAAATCCTGCTTTAGACTTGGAGAAGGCTGACAAATTATAGTGTTTGGTAAAGGTATGCACAGATGACCAAGAAGCAGCTTCCAAAATGTCTTTGGTACGTGCTCCTTCCAGAAAGGCAGCAGAGATATAAGTGGCACTACTAGAGCGAGTCCTTACAGTTTCAGGCGGCTTTCTGTCATGAGGGCTGTAACAAAAGAAAACACAGTGGGAGATGCCCTTGGAGATTGTCTGTTTGGACACTGGTTTCCCTTCAAAGCCAATGGCAAAGGACACAGAGTTGGTCTGATTTTATGAATGGTTTAGTTCTGTCAAGATAATAGCAAAGCTGTCTGTGCACATCCAAGGAGTGAAGGATCCTTCCTCCCATCCTGACACTTTGGGAAGAAGCTGGGCAAGCAAATGGCTTGGTTCAAGAATGTGTCCATGACCACCTTGGGCATAAAGGATGGATTAGTCCTGAGTGATACTCTGGCTGGAATATCTGAATACAAACCCCCTGTCAGAGCAATGCGAGGACAGCAAAGAATTCCTGGATAGGCTAAACATCTTTTTCTACAGGTTCAATGAGAGGAACAGCTCCAAGGCAGTGAAACTTGCTGCAGACCCAGAAGACAAAGAGCTCAGCCTAAACTCAACAAAGGTGAAGAGGACCCTACAGAAGAACCCTAGGAATGCTGCTGGACTGGACAACATCATAGGAAGGATGTCACAGGACTGTGCTGAACAACTACGCACTGTACTCACTGACATATTTAATATTTCCCTTGGTCAAGCGAAGGTACCTGCAGTAAATCCAATTATTATTTCACTGCTGAAGAAATTATCTCCCTTAAGCCTCAAAGACTACAGACCAGCAGCCCTCATGTCCACAGTTATGAAAAGCTTTGAAAAGTTAGTCAAACAATACCTGACCTCAACCCTTCCAGCAGCACTAGATCAACTCCAGTTCACACATCGTGCCAATTGTTCCATGGCAGATGCCATTCTGGTTGCACTGCATCTCTCACAGGCACACCTTGAGAACAAGAGCAGCTACTTTACAATACTGTTTAGTGACTTCAATTCCGCATTCAGTGCTGTCATCCCACAACAGCTAATCGAAAAATTTGTTCATCTAAGTATCAACACCTACATGTGCAACTGGACCCAGGACTTCCTGACTGAAAGACCTCAAAGGGTATGTGTGGGCAATAACTCTTCAAAAAACATCACAATCAACACAGCAGTACCTTCAAGACAGTGCGCTGAGTCCACTACTGTTTACTGCATTAACCCACAACTGTAAATCTAGATTCAACATCAACCACATCAGCAAGTTTGCAGATGACACTACAGTTGTGGGCCCGATCAGTAAAGGAGATGAAAAAGACAACAGGGAGGAAGTGAGCTCACTGACTGACTGGTGTGCCAAGTTCAACCTTGACCTTAATGTCAACAAAACAAAGGGGATCATAATGGACTTCAGGAAAACACAACCAGCTCATTCTCCTCTCATGAA
The DNA here is from genome assembly GCF_019279795.1 of Protopterus annectens. NCBI lineage: Eukaryota > Metazoa > Chordata > Ceratodontiformes > Protopteridae > Protopterus > Protopterus annectens. The sequence continues at coordinate 1,860,538,563 of NC_056735.1, forward strand.
AATGGTGGAAAGACTAAACAACATAAAATTCTTGGGGAGATCACATTGCGGATGATCCATCTTGATCAATAAACACCAGTCATATAGTAAAGAAGGATCACCAACGTCTGCATTTCCTGAAGAGACTGAGAAAAGCAAGCCTACCACCGCTATCCTCTCCACCATCTATAGGGGTACCATAGAAATATCCTAACATGTAACTTTTCAGTGTGGAACTGGAGCTGCTCAGTTGCAGACCAAAAAACCTACAAAGAATAGTGAAAGAGCCAGAGAAGATAATGGGCTTCAAACTTCCAGCACTACAGGAGCTATACACAGCACAATGTCACAACAGAGCTACAAAAATAATCAGGGATCCTACACACCCTGCTTATGAACTGTTCACATGCTTGTCATCTGGCAGAAGATACTGCACCATGCGATGTAAAACAGCCCAGTTCAGAAACAGCTTCTTCCCTCAGGCGGTGAGACTTTTGAACTCTTGCAATAATCTCAGGGAAGCCAGTCACTGACAAGATATGGGACAGCCAAGACTTTTGGAGCAAATATATGAGAGACAGTTCAGATTCTAAACATTAACAAAACATAGATGGCAATGAATGTGCAATATTATACTAACTAGATCCTCTTACTCATGTGGAAATCACACAGTGCAATAGGAACTACTCCAATAAGAAATCACTCAGCTGCTGAAAATTACAGATAACGTAAACCTTGGTAATACGCAAGTAGAATACCTGTCTAATGTGAAATTATGAATATATGACCGTTGCATGTGTTATTGTATGTATGTGCATGTCTTCTCAATTCGAGCCTGATGCACACAATTTTGTTTAGCATGCACTTGTGTAGGCTATATGACAATAAAGTTTACTGTGATATGCAGTCTACCTGTTTTAATAGGGACAGCAGGCTGTCAGGGAAATTGCAGGCTGTGACAAAAACATCCTCAAGTGGAGACAAAACAGGAGGAATAGGTGAAGGTTCTGAAATTCCTGATGTAACAAATTGTAATATTTTCTGAAGTATTGAGAAATCTCACTATTTCCCATGAAAACACTGATTCATCCTACAAATCTCAGAGAGAGAGAGAATCCTTCAAAAAGAGAACCAGATACAGCAGTCTCCTCAGAATCTGAATCAGAAACCTAAGAAGAAAAACTGCATCTGTCCTTTCACATTCCCCTACTGGTTCAGGCGGAAATCTCTTCAGGGTTAAAGGAATCCATTTTTCTCTTACCAAAAAAGTAGAGTTGTGTCCCACTTACCATAACTGTAGGAGAGAGTAGATCAGTATTGCAGTACTGATTCTTGGACTGGGGATTAAACACATCCTTTACGGCTATAAGTGTCCCCTTACCAGGCAAGAAAGAGACACTCTTGTTGGTCTTCGGAGAAGGGGCAGGGGAAGGGTGTTTGGCAGAATGCTATGCCCATCCCTGGGGAAGTTGTTCCTGGCACTCTGAGTCAGTTCCTTCAGAGATTCCTGTCAAAAAGGAACAGAAAACAAAATATTTGTCTTCTCCAGTCTCAGCTACATTGGATAAGAACAATTTATTAGACTTTATCTCAAGGTCTAGTGCAGGCTCTTGGCCCTTCTTGTAAAGCTGATGCTCTTAGTAGTCAATGTTGCAGTACTAATTCTTAGGTCTTCCTGCCATATAGAAGCCTGTGACCATCCCAATTTCACAGATTTTGCATCATCTCCAGCCAATGGATGTCTGAGGACAGACATCGGGATATAAGAAGGGGCCTGTAAGCAACATCTTCAGGTCTTTATAGGCAGAGAACAAGCAATCTGATGCCTGATGACAGCACAATTTTCCCAGTTGTCTAAACTTAAGCATGCAAGAGGAAGCCAGTAGGAGGCAGAGAGGGAATGACGGTGATAAGGGAACCATCTTCAGGAAACTTCCCTCCCCTTGCACTGAGCAAGGGGGAGAGAAGGGACAGCAGAAAGAGGGGTTGGAGGATAGATGTTTGTACTGCAACACTGATCTATTCAAACATCCAGAATTATGATAACTGGGACATAACTGTACTATGTTGTTTGTAGTCAATGTTGCAGCAATGAGGGTGGCAGACGATCTGCTGGCCCTTAGGGAAACAGAAATAAGGTTTTGCAGGATGGCAGCTGCAAAATTCTCTAGCCCTGGAGGCAATACTTAGATGGTACTGTTTTGCAAAAGTATGCACAAAGTTACTAGTGCAGCTTCCAGGGTATTCTACGTAGGAACTCCTTTCAGGAAGGCCATAGTAATTTTCTAATGCCTGGTGGAATGGGCTTTTGATATGACCTGGTATTTTTTTTTTCCATGGTGAGTGTAACAGAACCTAATGCAACTGGATATCCATTTTAGTACATGGTTTGTTTGGTGACAGGTCTGCCCTCTTTCCCCTTTATGTAAGTCACCAGCAACTGATCTGCTCTGTTTTGGGTTTTTGTCCTGTCTATGTAATACCCAAATGGTCTGTGAACATTCACAGAATAAAGGAAGTTTTTTCTCAAATCCAAAGAAATAAAGCAGAAAAAAAAACAGGTAGACAGCCTGGTTTACAGAAAATTCTGAAAATACCTTAGGCATGAAGGATGGATTAGTTCTAAGGGTTACCCCTATCCCTGTGAAAGACAGTGGAAAGGGTCTTTAGACATGAAAGCACGAAGCTCTGTGACCCTATCCTTGCTGAGGTGATAGCTATATGTAAAGTGCTCTTCTAAGTGAGCATCATTACGGGAGAAGGAGCCGCTGGCCCTAAGGGAGCAAGGTGAGTTTTTCTAGCACATAATTTAGATTACAGGTAGTAAATGGGTTCCTTCTGGATGAGCTTGAGTGAATAACCTCATTTAGAAAAAAGGTGTGTGTGGGGATGTGAGTATATAAGAGGAGAATGGTGCAGACAAGCTGCGATAGCAGAGGCATGTACCTTAATACTGGTGTAGGAAAGACTCTGGCTAAACAGGCCTGAAAGGTATTCCAGGACTGGGTTAATGTCTGCTTGAGGAGTGGTGTTTTTGTTGTGACACCAGATGGAAAACAGCTTCATTTTGCTAGGTATGGTTTTCTGATGGTGGGTTTCCTCGTGTCCTTTGAATAGAAAGCACTTTAATGGGATAACTGACATTTTTTGGGTCAAAATTCAGTCGTCCAGGCTGTTAGCTCAAGTGTGGATTGAGTAATGATCCCTTGGGTTTGGCTGCGGAGGTTTATCTTCTGTGGGAGTGTGTGGAATTGCACTTTGCTGAGGGGCAAAATGAGGGAGAACCAGTGTTGTATCAAACAGAAGAGGGCAATGAGAATCATGCTGGGTCTGTCCGACTTGACTTTTATCAGGGCCTTAAGGGATAAGAGGTAAAGGCAGAAAGGCGTACAAGAGCAGGTTGGTCCATCTGAATGAGAACATCTCTACTTTCCAAGTCTCTTTCTATTGGGTTCTGGAACAGAACCTATGAAGTTGTTTTGGTAGCAGGCAAAAAAGGCTACTGAGGGAATTATCCACTGTAAGGTTAAGTCCAGGATAACCTTCCCTTCCAGCACTCATTTTTTGGGGTCTAGAAGATCTCTGCTTAAAGAATCTGCTAGGATATTGTTCTGCCCTGGAATGTAAGATGCTACAGCCAGTTTCAACTCTTAAGCTAGCATCCAGGTCACTGGGAGACTGCACAGAGGGTAAGAAAGGGTGTCCCCTGCTTGTTTTTTAAATCACTGTGGTTTTGTCTGTCCAAATCTCAAGGTCTCTGGAGTTAAATTCTGTTGAAAGGCTTTTATGGCCAGGTAAACTGTTAATAGTTCCTTTTGGTTTATATGCAGCTTCCTCTGCTGTGGTTTCCAGATGCCCTGCACCTTCATGAAGCCTAGGTGAGCACCCCAGGTGATGTCTGAAATATCTGTTGTAGTAGTCTTGTTTGCTTCTGGCAGACAGAAAATTGCCCATGGATTCTGCAATCTACTGTTTTTCTACCACAGCAATTCATTTTTAAGCATGGATGTAGAAGCAAGAGAATTTTCAGGGGTTAAGAATGCTGTTCCCACGCATTCTTTATGAACCACTGAAAGTTTTCTCATGTGTAACTTTACAAAGGGAATCATGAGAATGCAGGATCTTTAGAAATCCCCTTCCTGAAATGTGTTTCTCCATATTATACCTTCTCCGTATTTATTATTTTTTTCATCACTTGTTGACACTGGTACAATAATGCTTGCTGATTAATAAATATCTGTTTATACCTCTCTGATTCAATTCATCTGGCAACCAAATAAATTCCTGCTTTTATGTATGTATTCTGTATATATTAGTGTAACCAAACCAACTAAATTCCTGCTTTTATGTATGTATCCTGTATATATTTCTGTAATCACTATGTGCAACACTGTTTCTACTTATGTACCATTTAATGTTTAAGTTTTTTCTGCACCTATGTACTTTTCAGAGCTTTTCTCCCTCTGCCTCCACTGAAAATGGGCTCTTTTAGGCCCAATGGACTTTCCTGGTAAACAAATGCAATAAAATAAATTAAGTTGGTCAGGTAAGAAATCTTGTCCAGGGAAAGGAAGGCTTTCTTTTGTACAGAATCTATGAAGGCCACCCAAAAAGAAAATCCAGGTGTTTTGGGTCACTGCTGTGGATTTTCCCTGAATAAGATAGTCATTCAGGTAAGGGTAATTAAGAACCCATATGATTCTGCAATATGCTATCAAAAGGGAGAAGCATTTGGTGAAGGCTCTGCGAGAAGCAGACAAACTGAATGGTAAAGCACATATTTAGTATTGCAAGCCTGCTGGCACAAAACTCAGGAATTTCCTGTGACTGTCTGCAATAGGGACATGGAGGTAAGCTTTCTTTAGGGCTATAGTAACCATCAGAATCTGCCTGTCTGGTGACAAAGGACCCTTTCAAAAATATCTGTGGTCTCCTCATATTGCCTGCTATTCCCAGTATCCTCTCACGAAAGGAAGCAAGAAAGTATGTGTTGTCCTAAAACCTGGCAGTAAAGTTTGCATTTCTAACTATTGCTTCTGGTGTTTTAAAGCACACTTCCCAGCTAGGATAGCCAGCAGCAATACCCCCTATCGACCCTGTAACCGGTATACAGTACAGTTTTGTACCTACCATAAATGTAGATGTTCGAGTGCTCATACAGCTGCAGTCATCACAGTTGGGTTATCCTGCCGTCAGGCGGGTCCTCGGTCGGCCGAATTCCAAAGTCTAGGTCCGGCGTCGGTTGTCGTCGCTTCTTCCCTGACGTCAGTGCGGCAGGGGTATAAAAGAGGCAGCCGACGCCATTTTCTTCAGTCTTTCTTGCCCCAGATGTCAGGTGCCCCCAGAAAGGAAGGCAAAACATGATATTATGCAAACATACAAAGTAGATAAATCAAAACAGTAGTTGCAAGCAAATACACCATAAAGGAATACCCCAAAAAGGTTGTATGTTAAAGGTGTTTGTCATAAGCCCTGTCCTAAGAGGGGATGGAGGGAGGGTAACCTGGACTGCAGCTGTATGAGCACTCGAACATCTACATTTATGGTAGGTACAAAACTGTACTATGTTCATCGTGCATACAGCTGCAGTCATCACAGTTGGGTAGAATCCCAAAGCTAAGTAAGGGTGGCAGGTACTAAGCGGAATTAGGAGGGGCTAGAATGTCCTGCAGGACTGCTGTGGCAAAGCCCGCTCTAGATTTTGAGTATAGAGGAAGGTGGTAGTGCTTGGAGAAAGTATGTACTGAACTCCAAGTAGCTGCTTCCAAAATGTCCTTGGCAGGGACCCCCCTGAGGAAAGCTGCAGAGGTAGCTGTAGCCCTGGTGGAGTGGGATCTGATGTATACAGGCACTGATTTTCCATGAAAAGAATAACAAAATCGTATGCAGTGGGCTATCCATTTTGAAATAGTCTGTTTGGAAATAGCCTTTCCTTGAGCACCTGTAGCATAGGACACAAAGAGCTGCTCAGATTTCCTGAATGACTTTGTTCTGTCCAAGTAATAACAAAGTTGCCTGTGAATGTCCAAGGAATGTAGTAGCCTCTCTCCTTTGTTCTGTGGGTTTGGATAAAAGGTAGGTAAATTAATAGTCCGATTCAAAGCTACACTGGATACTACCTTTGGCATGAAGGTAGGGTTGGTTCGTAAGGAAACACTGTCCTGATGGAAAATGATGAATGGTTGCACAGCCATGAGGACCTGTAGCTCCGAAACCTTGCGTGCTGAGGTAATAGCCAGAAGGAAGGCTGTTTCCCACGAGAAGTATTGTAGCTCTGTTGAAGAAGCCGGCTCAAAAGGAGGCAGGGTCAGCTTTTCCAATACGAAGTTGAGGTCCCAAGATGGGGCTGGTGGTTTCCGTGGGGGTTTTATATTTTTTGCCCCTCTGAGGAACTGCCTTAATAGAGGATGTGAGAATAAAGGAGGATCTGTATTTTATTGTGCTGAAATGGCTGAAGCATGGATCTTGATGGAGGAGAAGGAAGGGCCACTATTTAACATCTCAGTTAAGTACTGTAAAATTTGAGATATATTTATTACCCAAGGATTCTGGCCCTTTTCTTGATTCCAGGAACAAAATCGTTTCCATTTGGCGGAGTAGGTTTTTCTAGTAGAGGGTCTCCTGGCCTCCAAGATGACATCCTGCACCTCCTTGGAGAGGAGAGTCTGTTGGGAAATTAAGATATTCTCCATGCAGCTAGATTTAAGGTTTTGAGCTGGCTGTGAAGGGTTTTGTAGTTGTGCTGGGACAACAGAAGAGGAACTAGAGGTAGGATCCATGGTGGTGAATGTGACAGGCTCTTTAGGAGAGGATACCAGTGCTGTCGTGACCAGTCTGGAGCAATGAGAATCATTTGTGGCCTCTCTGCTCTGGTTTTTAATAGAACTTTGGTCAGTAGAGGTAGAGGTGGGAAGGCATAGACCGTCAAGGTTGTCCAATTGAAAGAGAGTGCGTCTACTTTCCAGGCCTGTGGATGATAGGTCCTTGAACAGAATTTCTCCAACTGGTAATTTCTGTGGGTAGCAAATAGATCTATGTCTGGCTGTCCCCATGCCTGAGTTATCTGAGAAGACTTGAGGATGCAACTTCCATTCCTGTGGGTCTGTCATATTTCTGCTTAAGTTGTCTGCCAGTGTGTTTTCCTTCCCTGGCAGGAATTGTGCCTGTAGTTGAATCTGTAATTCCAGTGCTGTGTTCCACAGGGTCATAGCTTGCCTGCATAGGGGGTATGAATGAGTCCCCCCCTGTTTGTTTATGTACCACATGACTGTGGTGTTGTCTGTCCTTATTAATAGCTGGCCTGGATGCAGTAGGTCTTTGAAGGTCATAAGAGCATTTTGCACGGCTAGCATCTCCTTTTGGTTGATGTGTAGGTGCTTCTCTTTTTGGGACCATTTTCCCTGAATGCACTGATCTGCCATGTGTGCTCCCCAGGCGTAGTCTGAGACGTCTGTTGTGATGATTTGAGTTGCTTGAGGTAGACAGAAAGGGAGACCTGTGTTTCTTTGGCATGCTTGAGCCCACCACAAAAATTCCTTCTGAAGGCATGGTATGAGTGGTATAATTGTTTCCAAGCTGTGGCTGTGTTGAGACCATAAGTTTTTTAGGTATCATTGTAGTTTCCTCATATGCAGCTTTGCACATGGTATTAGTAGGATGCAAGATGCCATGAACCCCAGAGCCTGCAGGACTTTCCTTGCAGTTAGTCTGGTTAAAGTTGCCATTTTGTTGAAGTATTGAGACAGTTGCCCTTGTTTGTCTGGCGTGAGGTTGGCCATCTGGGTTGTTGTATTTAAGCTGGCAACCAGGAAAATTATCTGTTGAGAAGGTATTAGTTTTGATTTCCTTTTGTTCACTGTGTAACCCAGGTAGTTTAATAGTTTTACTACAAACGCCAGATGCTGCAATAGAATGTCCTTGCTGTCCGCTTGGATCAGGCAGTCGTCCAGATATGGGTAGATTTGTATTCCTTGTTGTCTGCAGAAGGCAATTACTGATGCCAGGCATTTCGTAAACACTCTGGGCGCAGTAGATAAGCCAAAGGGCAATGCAGAGAATTGGTAATGGGTTGAACCTGCAAGAAATCTGAGGTATCTTCTGCAATCTTGTCTGATAGGGACATGCAGGTATGCCTCCTTGAGGTCCAACGTTACCAGCCAAGACTCCTTGCCCAGCATGGGAAGAAGCTGTTGTAATGTGAGCATCTTGAATTTTGGTACCTCTAGATATGTGTTTAGAATAGATAGGTCTAAGATGGGTCTCCAATCTTTGTCCTTCCTTGGTACCAGAAATAGTCTTGAATAAAAACCTCTTTTGCAGGTACCTCTTGAATTGCTTTCATATCCATGAGAGCGGAAATTTGTCTTTGTGCCTCTGCCCTTTGATTTTGTGGCAGGTTTGACATGCCTCTCATTTTTGGAAGGGTGTGAAAGTGGAACCTGTAGCCTCTGTCTATAATATCCAGAATCTATTTGTCTTTTGTAACAATGTGCCAGTTTTTTGAAAATAAGGCCAGTTTTCTGCCCAAAGGTGCTGCCATTATAGCTTTGTTTGGCAGGCATAGGGGGAAGTCATTGTGTCTGTTTTCTAAATGACTGTGGTCTATCTTCTCCACCTCTTAGGGTTGGTGCTTGCCACTGTCTAGCTCTGTAAGATCCTTGAGGTTGTCCTCTACCCCTTGGGCGTCTGTATCTGCCCCTTTGGGGTCTGTCCGTGGCTGGAAAGGACCAATTTTTTGAAGGCCAATTTCTGCTGAAGCGTGGAGGTTGCACCTGCAAGAAATCTTTAACTGTTTGCATAGATTTCGCTTTTTCCTCCATTTTCTTTAGTACCTCCTCAGCTTCAACTCCGAACAATACATATTTTTGAAGTGGTGCATCTAATAACTTTGCTTCGACATGATCTGGTAAGGTTTGCTCTTTGAGCCAAGCATGTCTACGTATGACAGACCCCGTGACAGCAGCTCTACATGAGGCCTCTAAAGCATCAAAACCACACTGCAAGGTATGTTTACCCACTTGTTCTGCTCCATGCAACAAATCCTGCAACTCTTTCAAATCTGGTTGATCTGTTTGTGTCATTTTGCTTTTCAGCTGAGACAACAGGAACTGTTGGTACTTTAACATATGAAATTGACAGTTTAATGCCCTCATGGTTAAAGTGGCTGATGTATACACCTTTTTCCCCCACCTTTCTAATGCTCTGTAATCTCTCTCTGAAGGTAAAGGGTTTTTAGCAGTAGAGGCCTTAATCCACTTGGGACCCTGTGAAATTGTTTCTGGGTCAGCAGTATGGCTTTTATAAAGGAACTGGTGAGAATCAGGAACCCGGTAATATCTGTCTGGTTTAACAGGGGCTGGAGGTAAAGAGTCTGGATTAAGACTGGCTTCTGCGTACACATCATCCAAAATATCTAAAACAGGAGGGACAGCCAGGGGCCTATGCTGGGGGAGCAGTAGAAATTCCCTGAGCCTTTTCTTGGAATCTGAGTAATCTTGGCCTTCCCAGTGGAAGTGCTCTCTCAATGTATGCAGGGTTTCCCCAAAAGAGTAGTCCTCAGGGGGGGAGACCGAGGGAATAGACTCCTCAGCATCAGTCTCTTCAAAAGGAGAATAGGTGTAATCCTGGTCCTCAGAATGGTCTGAGGTAATAGAACCCTGGTCTGAAGAAGGGCAGTCTTCCTCCAACCTGGGTCTTTTGTCTGAGGGGGGTTGAGAACCCCTGATGAGAGTTATCAAATCCTCAGCCATTTTAAGCATCTGTTTTTTAGGCATGGGCCCTTGAGAGGAGGTCTGAGGACCCTGTTTTTTAGTTTTCATTGCAGCTTTAGATTTAGTGAAGGATTTAATAGAGAAGGTGGTAGGCCTGAAGACGCCTTCAGAAATGGCAGGCCTCGCTAAATTTTCGGTTTCCCCACCAAGAGTGACGTCGGTATCTGCAGTGGGAATGGGGACCGAGGAACCTGCGACCTCGGGTACTGAAGTCACCGGTAAAATAGTTTCATCGGTAGTCAGGGGCTGCGTAGGTGCCTCGCTGAGAACCGGTAGTCTGCCTAAGCGTGGTCTCAGTACTCGGTGCAGGCCTCGGATGTCGGTCCTTATCTTTGCGTCTTTTACCTAAAACTGGCGTCAGTGTATCCGACGACATGATATAATTAATATTTTTGCCAAAATAATGAAAGGCGAACTCCACCCAGTGCTTAATAGTGCGCTTGTTAAACCTAGTACAAAAACGGCAGGCCAAGACGTCGTGGTCTGGCCATAAGCAAGGTATAAAGAAAGAGTGAAAATCCTTATGCGGTATTTGCTTCCCACAAGAAATGCAATTATTAACTTTATCTGACATCGGTCTGAGGCAAGAAAAGTTTCCCCAACGGGGTACTTAGCTTTAAAGAAGACTTCGGCTGAAATACTATTCGTAAATCTCAGGAACTGGCCGACCGGCACTTGCGAACTGCTTCTGCTTTGGGCACCGCGCGGCAAGAAAGACGGAAGAAAATGGCATCGGCTACCTCTTTTATACCCCTGCCGCACTGACGTCAGGGAAGAAGCGACGACAACCGACGCCGGACCTAGACTTTGGAATTCGGCCGACCGAGGACCCACCTGACGGCAGGATAACCCAACTGTGATGACTGCAGCTGTATGCATGATGAACATCTTTTTATTCCTTTATTGTAACCTCCTTCTAACTGCTAATATCACCTTCCTTAGTTCTAGACCTGCCAGCTCACTTAAAGAACTACCACTGTAATATAATTTCTGTCCACTAGGTGGTACTCTTATACAGTCCTACTTGTCATGCCTATCCCACTTTCTTATAGTATCATTACATTACATCTCTGATGTACTTTACTTGCTCTTAAAGTTATCCTACCTTATCCTTTTACTCTTACTGTCATCGCCCAGCTATCCTCTCATAATCTCTACCATTGTATTAACTTATCTCTGCACTTACCCACACCTAACTTACCTTCAGTAGTCAGCATTTTAATGATTGTTCTTCCTGAGCTGCTCCACTACTTGGCTCTCTTGGATATACTCTCATCCAAATATCCTCAAATATCCGTAGCTGGCTATCACTAAACTTCCCACAAGAAACTATAGTCCTCGGTGACTTTAATATTGACTGGAAGAGTTGTAGCATTGAACAACCTACTACCCATATTAACCTATATGCTTTTTCTCAAACCATTACCTCCCCAACCAGGATAAACAAATACAATAAAAAAGAAAGTACCTTAGATTGGATGCTCATAAATAACCATCACCAAACATATGAAGTCGAGACCCTCCCTGACAATGTAATTGACCACTTACTTACCTATATTATCAGGCATAAGATTGATATACCCTTCCCACCCACATTCAGGACAACTCGGACCAATAAAAACTTTAACTCGGATCTTTTCCAAAGTGAACTTAGGGCATGTGACTCGTCACCCATAAAATATCTCCCACTTGAGGAAGCTGTAAAATACTTTAATTCTAAATTCCTAGCCATTCTAGATCACCATGCACCAACCTGTTCTATCAGAATTACGACTAAACCTGCCCCATGGCTTTCAAAAGAAACCAGCAAAAAAATCCTACTTAGAAATAAATACTGGGCTAAATGGTGAGCTACTAAAAACCCTGTAGATCAACAAAAATTTAGACAGCTGAGAAATAACACAAAAAGCTATACTCACAGATAAAATAAACTTTTACTTACAACTCCAGGAAACTCACCAAAATAAACCACAAAAGTTTTGGGCAAGAATTAAACTTCTTCACCCAGGTCACTCCATTACATCAACCCCACAAGGCACTGACCATGAGAATCCCAAGCAAACTGCCAATGCCTTCAATACCTTTTTCACAGAGGCCATTCAAACTCTTGCCAATCAGCTAGCACCTGATAGCTTAACTTTGCTAATCTCAAGTACTAGCCCACCCCCTCCATTTCACTTACAACCAGTCCCAACATCACGCATTCTCACCCTTATCCAAAAGCTTAAACCAACTACTCCCTCAGTTGACCAACTACCTGCTGAATATCTGCAAATAGCAGCCAAATCTATAGCCTATCTCATTTCCATCCTTATTAACAGAACCATAATTGAAGGTTACATCCCAGCTATCTGGAAAATTTCTCACATTATCCCCCTACATAAAGGTGGTAACACCAACAAATTTTCTAATTACCGCCCCATAGCCTTACTTTCTCCTCTGGCAAAAATAATGGAAAAATGTATCCACAGTCAACTACTAGACCACCTAGCCCAAAATAACTTGCTTTCTAAATGTCAACATGGATTTAGGCCATTCCACAGTACTACCACAGCCCTCGTATCCTTTTCTGACTGCATTAATAAAAACCGTAACAACATTCTTTCCTCTGCACTCCTTATCGATCTTTCAAAAGCATTAGATATGGTTAACCATCAGATACTTATCAATATCCTCAAGTCCCTTTCACTAGATGCATCGGCTATAAAATGGTTCCAATCCTACTTAGATAATAGGCAGCAGGCTGTGCTATGGGACAACAATCTATCTACCCATCTCCCGATTACCCTTGGTGTCCCTCAAAGCTCCATATTGCGACCTCTTCTATTCTCAGTTTTTATTAATGAACTTCACTCAGTAATTCCTCAAGCTACCTGTATACAATACGCAGATGATTCCACATTAATATGCTCGGCCACTTCCACATATGAACTACAGTCCTTAACCCAAAAGGTGTTTAATACATTAGAACAATGGTTTACACAGCACTGCCTCCTCTTGAATCCCAAAAAAACAAAACCCTTGCTCTTCACTCCTACCCGGAAGTCCTCCCCAGTAGATTTCACTGTCATATCTAATAATGGTACTCTCATATCTCCCAATACAACTACCAAACTCAGACAACAACCTTAACTATGACACTCATATTAACAACACAATAAAAACTGTAAATAAAAAACTGGGCTCCCTCTATAGGATCAAACCCTACCTTACCCCAGCAGCCAGAATAACTATTGCCCACACCCATCTAATCTCTACACTCCTCTATTCATCACCCATTTATACTAATCTGTCAAAAAATAACCTCAAACAAACTGGAAAAATCCTACAATAACATTACCAGATTTGCCACTGGCAATCCATTTAGAACCCACCACTGTTACACTTTAAAGCAGCTAGGATGGCTTGAGCTACACAATCAGCTAAAATTTCACCAACGTACCACTGCCCACAAGAACCTTTACCAACCTACTAATACTCCAATACTTTCTACCCTCATCACCCCCTACAAAAATCTTAATACCTTACACTCTTCAAATAAAGTACTTGTTTGCATAAGTAAATCCAACAAACTGGCCGGAGACTCTCTCTAACACTGTTGGGAAAAACTGGAACCTACTTCCCAGTGAACTTGCATCACTGTCCTCAATATCACCTTTCAAATATAAACTGAAATTATACCTTACAACACACTGGTTATGCCCCTGTACTAACCCTGCCTACTTCCCCTATCTATTACTAGCTACTGCTTCCCCACTACTTCTCTGTACTAAGTCCAGTTTCCTTGATAACAAAGAGAATTTTATCTTGTAGATAATACCAATGTTTGTAGTGATTTCATTCTTATGGTTTGTTACATGTATGTGATAGGTTTGTGATATAGTTGTGGAACAAGCTGTTATCATTTGTTAAATTATGTATTGTACCAACATTTTTATTAGAATTGTGTTTTTTGGAGCTTATCTCCCAGGGCCTCTATTGAAAATGGACATATATCCAGTTAGACTAGCCCGATCAACAAATGTAAAATAAAATAAATAAATAAAATAAACCGTGTGAGCATCTTGGAAGATCATGGGAAGTAATTTCTGTAGAGTAAGTATCTTGAATTGTGGTACATAAAGTAACTTGTTTAACCTTGAGAGATCCAATATTGGCCTCAGGTGCCCGATCCCTGAGTAGAAGCCTTCTCACTCCTGATCTGGAGAGCAGGCTGAATGGATCCTTTCTGCATTAGTTCCAAGACAACAGGTGGAAAGAGAGACTCCTGCTCTTTTGGTGGACTTGGGATGCCCAGAATGTATGGGATTTCTCTGAACTGAATGTAGTAAACTTTCTACTATGTTGAGGATCCACTGGACCTTGGTTATGATCTTTCTCTGATGTAGAAAACACAGTCTTCCAGCCAAAGGGCTGGAGGGTAGAGTGAGGAGTTATAGTGGGGTCAGGGGCTGAGGATAGTCACTGATGGTCTTTGTACTGGGTGGGCTCTTTACAGCTCCCTGGTCTCTGTGTCTGCTCTAGCTGCCATCTTCCAGATTGTTTGGGTCTCTTAGCATAGGGAGGCCTCCCCTTGTCCTGTTTAGGGGGGAAGGCCACATTCTGGAAGGGTCATTTTCTATTATACCTTTGTGTAGGTGACATGTAAAATTCATTCACTGTTTGTTTTCCTTTGGTGTCCAGCTTTTCAAAATTTTTTTCAGTTGAGGGTCTGAAAAGGAATTCTTTCTATAGTGAAGCATGCATAGGTTTAGCCTTAACCTGGTCTGTCAGTGGCCGAGTCCTGAGTCATGCACATCTACCAATGACAGAACATGTGGCAGCTGCTCTGCATGATGCATCCAAGGTGTCCTATCCACACTTTAAGGAGTGTTTGGAGACTTGCAAGATTTGTGTCTTGAATCTCCTTTGACAAGGTTCTATCAACCACAGTATCTATTTTAGACAAAAGTTTATCTTGTAATGATTCAAGGCACTTTAACACATGAAATTGGCAATTTAATGCTCTCACTGAAAGTGTAGCAGAGATATAACCTTTTTTTGCCAAATCTTTCCAATAGTCTACTTTCTCTATCACTGGGAAGGGGGATGTTTAGCTGGCTCCTTAGGTATAGCTTGTGTGGATTCAGAACAGACTACTTAGGGGGGTCAGCTTTAGGATTCTTGTAGAATTGCTTGTGTGAGTCAAGCACCATGTAAAAAGTACAGTTTTGTACCTACCATAAATGTAGATGTCCGAACTGGATAGCATCTGCAGTCATAACAAGTGGGTTGTCCTGTCGTCAGGCAGCCCTGCAGTCGGCCGGATTCCAAAGTCCGGGTCCGGCTTCGGCTGATGTCGCACTTCACCCGACGTCATCTCTGTTGGTCTTCGGGTATATAAGCATCAGCCGACGCCATTTTCCTCAGTGTTTCTTGCCCCAGATGCCAGTAGCCCTCTTGCAGGCTAAAATTTGGATAGATGCCAATGTTTCCAAATAGATAGAGGTAAACACAACCATAAGCATATATGTACATATATACAAACAAATACACCATAAAAGACTCCCCCCCAACAGCTAGCTATTAGGAGGGTAAACACCCTAGGAGTACCACAGAGGGGAAGGAGGGAGGGTAATCCTGACTGCAGATGCTATCCAGTTCGGACATCTACATTTATGGTAGGTACAAAACTGTACTATGTCCTTCATGGATGCATCTGCAGTCATAACAAGTGGGTAGAATACCATAGCCAACTAGAGGAGGAGGATAAAAGTAGATTATGGTGTGTTTAGGATCCCTTGCAGTACAGCAGTGGCAAACCCTGCTCGGGATCTGGAATATAGAGGCAAATTATAATGCTTGGCAAATGTATGCACGGAGGTCCAAGTAGCCGCCTCAATAATGTCTTTGGTTGCCACTCCTCGTAAGAAGGCTGTGGTAGTGGCTGTTGCCCTTGTAGAATGAGGTCTTATGTTTTGTGGAATTGGTTTTCCATGGAAGGAGTAACAGTATCGTATGCAATTTCCTATCCATTTGGAGATTGTCTGTTTGGAAATAGCTTTTCCTTCCCTTCCTGTTGCATAGGCTACAAAAAGTTGGTCAGTCTTTCTGCTATTTTTTTTCTGTCCAAGTAGTAGCGTAGCTGTCTATGTACATCCAAGGTATGCAGTATTCTTTCCCTCTGTTTTGTGGGTTGGGAAAGAAGGTAGGTAGGTGGATTGCCTGGTTTAAAGACACTCTGGATACCACCTTGGGCATAAATGTAGGATTAGTCCTCATGGACACTCTATCTTGGTGGAAGATTAGGAAGGGTTGCACTGCCATTAAGGCCTGAAGTTCTGAAACCCTCCTTGCTGAAGTAATTGCTAGCAGGAAAGCAGTTTTCCATGACAGGTGTTGTAGGTCTGCTGTTGCTGCTGGTTCAAAGGGTGATAGTGTCAACTTTTCTAGCACAAAGTTTAAATCCCAAGCTGGTAATGGTGGTTTCCTTGGAGGTTTTACATTCTTGATTCCTCTGAGGAACTGCCTGAGCAAAGGGTCTTGAAAAACAGGTGGATCAAAGCTGTATTCTGCTGAAATAGCTGATGCATGTATCTTGATGGAGGAGTAGGACAGGCCTGAATGAAGAAGTTCGCCAGATACTCCAGAATGTTAGGCATATCTATGTTTGACACCTCTTTTCCTCTTTCCGTACTCCAAATGACAAACCTTTTCCATTTTCCAGCATAGTTCCTTCTTGTTGAAGGTCTGCGCGCTTCAAGAATAATGTCTTTAACTCTTTGTGAAAGTTCTGGATTAGCTGCTGCTATGTGATGTTCCATGCAGTCAGTTGCAGCGTTTTAGGTTTGGATGTATGATGCTGTAGTTGTTCTGAGTTAACATCAAAGGCATCAGGGTATTGGCCACATATTGTTCCGAGACATGCTCTTCAGTAGTGGGTACCAGTGTTGTCTTGGCCAGTTTGGAGCTATCAGGATTATCTTTGGACGTTCTTCCTTGATTTTTAGTAGTACCTTGTGTATCAAAGGAAGAGGTGGGAATGCATATGCTGTTAGGCCTTTCCAGTTGATGGAGAGTGAGTCCACTTTCCATGCTAGTGGGTGGAATGTCCTTGTGCAGAATTTTTTGAGCTGGTGATTGAGAGGTGATGCGAATAGGTCTATCTGTGGCATTCCCCATTTCTTTGAGATGGTTTGAACTTTTGGATTGCCAGTTTTACTGCCAGCATTTCTTTTAGATTGATGTGCAGGTGAAGTTGATCCTGTGTCCACAATCCTTGCACGCATTTGTCCAGCATGTGGGCCCCCCATCCTAGGTCTGAAGCGTCTGTTGTGATGGTCTGGCTTGGTTGACATCTGCGAAAGGGTAGGCCTGGGTTTGACTAGCATGCCTGAGCCCACCATAGGAACTCCTGTTTTAAGCATGGAATTAGTGGGATTTCTGTTTCTAGACTGTGTCTGTGTTGGGACCATAAATTCTTTAGGTACCACTGTAGTTTCCTCATATGTAGTCTGGCAAATGGGACCAAGATTATGCATGATGCCATGAAGCCCAAGGCCTGCAGAACTTTTCTTGCTGTTAACTTGTTCAGTTTTGTTAGTGCCAAGAAGTAAAGAGGAAGTTCTTTTGATTTTCTGTAGTCAGGAATGCCATTTGCTGTACTGTGTCCAATTCAGCCCAAGAATGTCCTTGTTTGGGATGGTATCAGCCTTGACTTTTGTAAATTGACTGTGTATCCCAGTCCTTGTAGCAAGTAAATGACCCTTTGTAAATCCGTTGTCAGCTTGCTTTTGTTGTCCCCTTGTAGCAGGCAGTCGTCCAGGTATGGGTAAATTTGAATTCCTGTAGTCTGCAATGGGCGATTACTGATGCCAGGCATTTTGTGAATACTCTGGGCAGTAGATAAGCCAAAGGGCAATGCTGAGAATTGATAGTGCTCTGATCCTGCAAGAAAACTGAGGTATCTTCTGCAGATTGGTCGAATGGGGACGTGCAGGTATGCCTCCTTGAGATCTAGAGTTACCAGCCAAGACTCCTTGCCCAGCATGGGAAGAAGTTGCTGTAGGGTCAGCATTTTGAATTTTGGGACAATGATGTATGTATTTAAGGTGGACAGGTCGAGAATTGGTCTCCAACTTTTTCCTTTCTTGGAACTAGGAATAGTCTGGAATAGAACCCCTTTCCTTGTTCTGCTGTTGGCACTCTTTCCACAGCTCTCATGTTTGCTAACTCCATTATCTGGCGTAGAGCCTCTGTTTTTGATTTGGAGGTAGATTTGGCATTCCTCTTTGACTGGTAAAGTGTGGAAGTGAAACCGTAACCTTGATCTATGGTTTGTAAAATCCACTTGTCTTTTGTTATGTAGTGCCAGTTCTTTGAAAATAAGGTTAACTTTCCGCCTAGAGGAGCTGCTATTTGTTCCCTGGTAGGCGGATTTATGATTAAGTCACTGTGGTTGTGCTGATGTAGTGGTAGTGGCTGTGTCTGTGCCTCTGTTGTTACCTTGCCACTGTCGTCCTCTGTAGGCACCTCCTCTGGATTGGTTTCTGCCTCTGGGACGTCTATTCCTGCCCCTTTGAAATTTTGTGGAGTCAGGAAAGGACCAATTTTGGCAGGCCAGTTCCTGCTAAACCTTGGGGTTGAACCTGCAAGAAATCTTTAACAGTTTGAACAGATTTTGCCTTCTCTTCCATTTTCTTCATAACCTGCTGGGCAGGTGTACCAAACAAACTTGTCTTGTCCATAGGAGCATCTAGCAACTTAGCTTTAACATGATCCGTAAAACTTGTTCCTTTAGCCATGCATGCCTTCTTATCACTGTGCCTGTCATGGCTGATCTAAATGAAGCCTCCAGTGCATCATAGCCACATTTTAAGGAATGGTTGCTAACCTGTTGTATGTTATTTACCATCTCTAATACATATTTCTTATCAAGAGATTCATCTGTGGTTAGTTTTTAGTTAACTGATCGAGCATAAACTCTTGGTATTGTATCATGTGAAACTGACAGTTTAAAGCTCTAGCTGAGAGAGTAGCTGAAGTGTAGACCTTTTACCCCATCTGTCTAATGACCTTGCTTCCCTTTCAGAAGGAATAGGGTTTTTAGCTATGGTCGCGGCTACTGCCTTGGGACCCTGGGATATAGTTTCTGGGTCTGCAAGTGGGGCCTTGTAAAGGTGGTGATGAGTATCTGGCACCCTGTAAAATCTGTCTGGTTTGGCAGGGGCTGGGGTAAAGAATCTGGAGCGGAGCAAACATCATTGAAAGCATCATCCACCACAGAGAGAACAGGAGGTATAGCTAAGGGCCTGTGCTGTGGGAGGTGCAGAAAGGTCCTAAGTCTTTTCTGGAGTCTGAAAAATCCTGTTGCTGCCATTGGAACTGTTCTCGCATGGCATGCAAGGTTTCCCCAAAGGAGAATTCTTCTGGTGGGGAAGCAGCTGGAATGGATTCTTCAGCATCAGAATCTTCAAAATTGGAGAAGGGAGCCTCTGGCTGGTCAGTTATGTCTGATTCATCAGCAGAATCATCAGAAGACACTGGCTCAGGGGTCTCTGCCCTAGGTCTCTTCTCTGGGGGCTGAGAGGCCCTGTCTGGGTGAGATTGAGATCCCTAATTAAAGAAATTAAATCTTCTGCCAAAGAAAGCATTTGAGAGCTAGAAGAGGGCCTGCATGTGGGGGGTTTAACAGGCACTGTTTTAGTAGTTTTGGCTGCTTTAGCCCTGGCGAAGGCCTTAATGGACATGGCTGCTGGAGGCCTAGCAGCACCACGTGCTGGGGTAGAGACATCCAAGGGGATGGTGTCTGATAAGTCAACCACCGTAGTGGGTAAAAGTTCTGAGGTCGATTCAAGAGTTGTAGCAGGGGCCTCAGTTGTAAGAATAGGTTCAGCTGTACTTTGATCAGTTTTCTCGGTTTCGGCCGAAACCGAGACACTCGCGGTTTGCTTTACCGTGGTTTCGGCCGAAACCGCGGACCGCGAGTGTCGGTCTTTATCTTTGCGTTTTTTAGTAGATTGGGTAGTCGGAGGATCCGACGGCATAATGTACGTAAAATCAGAACCGAAAAACTGTTCTGCAAACTCCGACCGACGCCTAAGCGTTCGTCGGTTGAAAGAGGCACAGGCCGAACAGGCTGCTACGTCGTGGGCTGGGCCTAAACAAGGCAGACAGTAAGAGTGGAAATCTTTATGAGGTATTTGTTTCCCACAGGTTAAACAATTGTTAACTTTTTCTGACATCGGCTGAGGCAAGAAAGAGTCCCCAACGGGGTACTTAGCTTTTAGAAGTCTTCGAAGTAGTATTCGGTAGAAGTAATCTCTGGATCCGACCGACCGGCACTTGCGAACAGCTTCTGCTTCGGGCGCCACGCGGCAAGAAAGACTGAGGAAAATGGCGTCGGCTGATGCTTATATACCCGAAGACCAACAGAGATGACGTCGGGTGAAGTGCGACATCAGCCGAAGCCGGACCCGGACTTTGGAATCCGGCCGACTGCAGGGCTGCCTGACAACAGGACAACCCACTTGTTATGACTGCAGATGCATCCATGAAGGACATCTTGTCAGTCTTCCTGGGAGCAGGTGGAAGAGAAACAGTGTGCAAATAAATGTCTTCAAAGACGTCATCAATCATTACATGTACTGGAGGGACAGCCAGTGGCCTGGGTGAGACTATACTCAGCAACTCCCTGGGTCTGAACTTGTGAGAATTGTTTGTTCTGCTAGATGAAGGCCTCATTCATTCTATGAAGAGTATCCCCAAAAGAAAATTCTTCAGGGGAGAGAGGGGTTATCATCAAAATCTAAGTCAGGGTAAGACTGGGGTGGTAAGTACTTGAAGCAGGACTTCTAGTACAAAGACCTACATTCTGTGAAACTGTGCAGAGCTAACTACCTGCCTGAGTTGTGGACTCTATAACCATCTGATATATCAAACTGATGAAAATACTTTTTTACACTTGATTTGCACTGTGCATTTATATATTTGCTTCATTGTTTATTGCTGGCCTCTGTCCTATGTATTCATTCTGTATTGTTTGCTTCTCAGTGTAGTTCAGAAGCTTGTTTCAGGTGGGGGTTGTTTTGCTTTCAGTACAGTCAACCCACCTAAGATGTTAGGAATTGGCCAACACCCTCTGTGCTTATCTGATTGCCTGAGATTTACTTTCTCGGTTGTACTTTTAGTACAAAGACTTACATTCTGTGAAATTGTGCAGAGCTACTATAGCAGAGCTAGCTACCTGGCTGTGTTAGACTCTCTAACCATCTGATATACCAA
This sequence comes from Protopterus annectens, assembly GCF_019279795.1. Lineage (NCBI taxonomy): Eukaryota > Metazoa > Chordata > Ceratodontiformes > Protopteridae > Protopterus > Protopterus annectens. The sequence continues at coordinate 1,860,559,574 of NC_056735.1, forward strand.
ATTGCTAAGTATACTTTTTGCACTTAATTTGCACTGTAATGCACTTGTCTATTTGCTTTATTGTTTACTGCTGACCACTGTGTTATTGTACTCTTAAACCTGGTGGCTTTGGAATTGCCCACCTCTGCTCTAAAACTAATTTTGGCACTCCTCCCATTCCCATCTCATTTGCTCACTCAACTGAGTACAGCAAGATCATTTGGGAAGGACTACCCCCTTGCTTCTTTGATTTTGGACACTCCTCCCTGTCCCATCTCATCAGCTCAGTCTACTGAGTACAGAGAGAGCATTTAGGAAGGCCAGCATACTTAATTTCTTAATCTTGAACTATCTTCTGTTTCCTCCTTCTACACTTACTAAAAAAAAATTACACTTTATTCAGCTGCTTTACTATAATTGTGTTCTTCCTACTTTATCACCTTATTTTTGCTGTGTGCTAAGTGTTCAAGTGCTTTTATTCTGCTGCATTTATTACTACTTGTTAGTAGCCTGGTTAAATTGATATATTATTCCAAGCATCTTACTTTTGGTTTTAGCACTTGTGCTTCATGCCAGTGACTTTACATTTAAGAAGGTTTTTGTGGTTTACATTCTTGTGGACAAACCCTTTCCAAAGCCCATTCCCCATAAGTATTCGGAACACTATGTCTGCACAATTTCCATCAGTTTCTCCTGTCAGCCTGGTCGACATGGGCATACTGAGACAGTGTAGCAACTGCCTCATGTTTACTGACAGCCCTCTTCTCCTAGCACATAATTCTTCTAATTGTGAGAAATGCATGTACTTCAGTAACCTGGAATCCATGCTCTCTCATGCCACAGTCAGTACTCCACACAAAGAGGAGACTGCCAGCACAAACACCACACCACTCACATCACATAGCCAAGCATGACACACACGCACCTATGTAGAGGTCCTCAATAAAAACTTACCTAAACAGCAGAGACCTCCAAAACACACTCACAAACATTCCACACACAGCACCAAACACATCACACACAGCAGACAACACACCAGTGTCTTACAAACAGCCCATAAGTCAAAACAATAAACCATCACAGTCCACAAGGCATAACAATAAACCAAACATACTAGTCACTGGGGATTCAGTTATGAGGAACACCGATGTCCCCCTCACCAAGCTCAACAAAAAGAAGGTCACAGTCAGTTGTCTGCCAGGTGCCAGAATCTTCCCCACAACACACAGGCACTTAAGTCTCTCCATAACAAGTACAAGTATGACTCTGTCATTGTCCATGTTGATGTGAATGACTTGAGACGTACCTCCCTGGACTATATGAAGAGAGACAAATTAAGCTCTCAGAGTATGTGTCCCAAGCAGGTATGACCCTAAGCCTAAGTAGCACCCAACCTTCACCAAGAATGTTACTGCAATACCAACACAAAATAATTTATTTCAACAATTTGCTTAGTTTCTGGTGTCATTACAAGGGGATCCAGCACTTGTCTGCCTGGGATGACATGGTTGACAGGCCTTGACACTTTGCCAGAGATAGCTTCCACCCTTCACCACTGGGATTCCAGATAATGGCCAAAGCTGTCGCCTCCCCCATTGCATCTTTTTAAGCAAGGTCCCAAAGACAAATCTTCCAACATAAAAGATCTATCAAAAAGCAAATTGAAGGTCATGCCGCTTAATGCTAGAAGCTAGAAGATTCAACCTGAAAATGCAATGCACTCACTGGAGGCTCTCCTTGCACTGGAAGATGCCGATGTCTGTGCAGTAATGGAAACTTGGTTCAGAGCTGTAGAGAGCACCCCTGCCTTACCATGCTACATCTCATTTCACACATTCCGACCCCAAAATGAGGTCACGAAGACTAAGGGTAGTAGAGTCTCTATCTTCATTAAGGACAGCCACACCTCCAGACTGGTATGCCAGCATGATGCAGTGGAACTACTCCAGATGCAACTGACAGTTGGCAAGACACCCATCCAAGTTATAGCCAGCTACAGACTCCCCTCCATAACTCAGGGCACACACTTCTCTTACCTGGACCTACTTGACTTCATCATGGTACCCCTAACACCCTGATCCTTGGTGACTTCAACTATCCCACCACAGACTGTGTGAACTATTCCTGCACTAATGCATTCACCCAACGATTCCTCGATGTCATCAGTTCTAATGCACTAAACCAACTTGTCTCATTCCCCACAAGGGGAGATAACATTCTGGACTTGGTTCTCACCAACATGGGTGACCGCTGTACCACTCCCATAGTATGCTCTTCCCTGGTGAGATCAGATCATCAGACTGTCTCGTTCAAAGTTTCTATCCCACCCAACCCCAACCCCAGCCATAATCAAGCTAAAAAACTTCTCAAAAGCCGACTACAACCTCCTAAAGGATCTGTAGCTTCACACCACCACCCCCCTTCAGAAGATGCAGACAATTATGTGGAACAGTATGCCAATCCAGTATACAAACATCTGTACAACTGCATGGACTCAGCCATACCTAACACGTTTGGTGGACATCCTCTGTCAATAGGCTTTACAACAAAAGGAAGAAACTGTTGTCCAAGGGTAAAAAGAAACAGATTCCAAACTGGAAAAACTCACTCCTTAGCCTCAACAAGCAAATTAGATCACTAGTGAAAACCTCCAAAGCCAATAATGACTCAAAACTAGCCTCTGAATCAAAGGGAAACCACAAAGTCTTCTTCAGTTACGTCAGGAACCTCCATGGCAAAGCCAAGGTTTGTTCCAAATTAGTACTTAACAGTATTACTTACACTAATCCTGTTGACATAGCCAACCTGCTAACACACAGGTTCAGCATAAACTTCACCCTCCCGTTTCCCCCCAAAGGCCCTTTTGATATCCCAGATACTTGTCCCGCACCTCTCATCTCCATAAAGTGTTAAAGGCCCTATCCAAGGCAAAGAACGCAGCTTCCATTAGAACTGACAGTATCCCAAGGCTATATTCTGCACCATCTCAAGCAAGAGCTGGCTTCACCATTGAACACCCTATTCAACCACAGCCTAAGTACAGGCTTCATCCCAGAAGAGTGGAGAAAGTACAGTTGTGTACACTACCATAAATGTAGATGTTTGAGTGTATTCACTGTTGCAGTCATCACATTTGGGTTATCCCCGCCAGGGTAGCCCTCGGCCGGCTCAGCAAGCTCCTGCCTGGTGTCCTGCAGAGTGCTACAGCAGCAGAGAGACAAAAGAGAGACTTTGGAGTGATTAAGTATCATTTTTCTGCATTTTCTTGCTGCCTTTAGCTAATTCCGCCTAAAACGCCAATTTTATAGAGTTTCTGTGATTTAAAAAGCTTGTTTCAGCTACATATTGTACTTATTTTACTGCCTGCACTTTAACAAAGTTGTTTTTGTGTTTAAATTACCCGTTTAACTGTTCTCGGCTACACACTCAAGTGTGACAGCCATTTCTGTGCATTTAAAGTGTTTTTTTATTGTATCTGCTTTATTTTCTGGAAAAAAAAAACATGTTTTCCCGCCTTTCTAAGCTAGTTTAGTCCAGTTTTCAGGTTAGTGCTGAATTCAGGGCTGTGTTACAAGTTTCTGTGTTTGCCCATACCTTACTTGGATAGAAGGAAGTTTCTCTGTTCACTGTGAAAGAGGGAGCTTTGAGCAGCCTATCTGTCCCTGGAGGAGTGGTTTCAGTACAGAAATTAGTAGTTTATTGGCCATTTTGGGCTAATTTCTCTCCCTTTCATTTCCCTGCTATAAAATCCGCATTTGCAAGGTTTTTGTGCTAGTAAACAGCTCAGCAAGCTCCTGCCTTGTGCCCTGCAGAGTTCTACAACAGCAGAGAGACAAAAGAGAGACTTTGGAGTGATTAAGTATCATTTTTCTGCACTGTCTTGCTGCCTTTAGCTAAGTCCGCCTAAAACACCAATTTTCTAGAGTTTCTGAGATTTAAAAAGCTTGTTTCAGCTACATATTGTACTTATTTTACAGCCTGCACTTTAACAAACTCATTTTTGTGTTTAAATTACCTGTTTAACTGTTGTAGGCTACACACTCAAGTGTGATAACCATTTCTGTGCATTTAAAGTGTTTTTTTGACTGTATCTGCTTTATTTTCTGAAAAATATATATATATACTTGTTTTCCCACCTTTCTAAGCTAGCTTAGTCCAGTTTTCATGTCAGTGCTGAATTCAGGGTTGTGTTACAAGTTTCTGTGTTTGCCCGTACCTTACTTGGATAGAAGGAAGTTTCTCTGTTCACTGTGAAAGAGGGAGCTTTGAGCAGCCTATCTGTCCCTGGAGGAGTGTTTCAGCCCAGTAATTAGTAGTTTATTGGCAATTTTGGGCTAATTTTTATCTCTTTCATTTCCCTGCTATAAAACCCGCTTTTGCGTGGTTTTGCATGCCGGGCAGCGCCGGTTAGCTAAGGTATAACTATTCCCGGCTCCACAAAGCCTACTCTTCAATTTTTCCCTTGGAACTAGACAAACTTCCAACTTAAGCACTCAAATCATTCACTTCTCATCCCTGCACTTGCCCAAAACTCATAGAAAGCACTAATAGACCTTAGCACTAGACCCCCCTATACGGTAGAGAAGGACAAGGCTCTCTATTCGACCTTACCAGCCAATCAGTAAAACAGTTCACTGTACCTATCCAGGCATGTCCAAAGGGCAGTTTCAGGTGTACTCTCCAGTCCAACTGGTGAATCTGGGTATTTTGAGGCAATGTTACAATTGCCTCATGTACACAGACAACCCTCTCCTCCTTCCACCAAACACTAATATATGCGCGAGATGCAATTATACAGCCAAACTGGAGGCTAAGCTCTCTCAACCCAAGACTGGACCAGGCAATCAAGAGGAGAAAGGAATTACTTGCATCACACCACCAGTCTCATATAGACCTATGAAACCAGTACTGGCAAAAACACACATAAATACACAAAAACATACTCGGAGGCTCTAAATAAAAATCTGGAAAAGCAACAGAGACCTCCAAAGCAGACATCCAAGCAACCTCCACCCCCAACACAAACCATGAAACACATACTTCACAAAACCAGTGTGCCACACAGTCAAAGCCCTTAAGGCAAAATAACATACCCAACACACTAGTAATAGGTGACTCTATAGTCAGGCATACTGACATCCCACTCCCTAGGCTGAACAAGGAGAAGGTTACTGTTAGCTGCCTGTTGGGTGCCAGAATCCGCCACATAACACAGGCACTCGGGTCACTCCAGAACAAGTACAAATATAACTCTGTCATTGTCCATGTTGGTGTGAATGACCTGAGCTCTCTGGACTACATGAAAAAAGACACGGAGGAGCTCTCTGATCACGCAGCCCAGGCTGGTATGACCCTAACTATCATCCTGCCCTCATCAAGAATACCACCACGGTATAGAGAAAAAATTATCAATTTCAACAATTGGCTAAGCTTCTGGTGTCATTCAAAGGGGATCCAGTGTCTGTCAGCCTGGGATGACATACTCGACAAGCCACGTTACTTTGCTAGAGACTGCTTGCGCCTGTCACCCTTAGGCTTTCTAATACTGGCCAAGGCTCTTGCTACCCCCATAGTGCCTTTTTTAGGTAAGGCTCAAAAGACAAACCCACCGCCGTAAATAGCACAAGTAACAAAAAACTGAGGGTAATGCTGCTCAATGGTAGAAATCTAAACCTCAAAATGCACGCACTCGAGGCGCTCCTCAGTATGGAGAAAATCAATATATGTGCAGTTAACAGAAACCTGGTTTAAGGCTCCAGATAGCACCACAGCACTACCAGGCTGCAACTCATAACCATACATTTCGGCCACAAAACCCGGAGCGAAATACAAAAGATGGGGGAGTATCCATACTCATCAAGGATACCCACACCTCCAGGTTACTGGCACAGCACAATGCTTCAGAGATCATCCACGTGCAACTAACAACAGGCAAAACTGCTATTCAAATTACAGCTTGCTACAGATCACCCACCATGTCCCAGGACCCCCACTCCGCATTCCTGGAAACACAAAGGTCCTACCAAACACCCTGACATTGGGTGATTTCAATTATCCAAACATTAACTGGGAGAACTACTCAAGTACGAACTCCCTGGCCCAAAATTTCCTAGAATTTATAAACTCAAATGCCCTGGATCAACTGGTTAACACCCCCACCAGAGGTGACAACATATTGGACCTGGTCATCACCAACATGGGCGACCGGTGTTCCACACAGGAGGTCAACCCCTCGCTGGTTAGATCTGACCATAAACTAATCACTCTGGATATCCACATTCCGCCACCACCCCCCGGTCAAGAAACCACCATGAAAAACTTTTCAAAAGCAAACTTCACATTACTTAAGACCGAAGTGGGAAGTTTCAAAGCCCCCATGCTAAAGAATAACGCTGTCCAAGCTGCAAAATCCTTTATTAATGCACTCTACGGGCACCTACAAGAATGCATGGATCGTGCTACCCCAAACAAAACCAAGAATCACTCCTCCAAGAAAAGGAAACCAGACTGGTGGACCCCTATTATAAACAAGCTATACAATAGGAGGAGGAAACTAGTACAGAAAAGTGTAAAATCCCAAGAAGGGAAGACATCCCTGATCAGTATCAGCAAAAAACTACGTTCCCTCATAAAATCATCCAAGCCTAGCTTCGAAAGAAAAACTGCCATGGACTCCAAAAATTACCACAAGGCATTCTTTAGCTATGTCAAGAATCTAAGAGGCAGTTCTCAGATCTGCTCGGAGTTAGTGCAGAATGGCACAAAATACACTGAACCAACCGATATAGCCAAAATCCTCACAGACAGGTTCAGTGCAAACTTCACCCCCCTCTCACGCCCAAAAGGGCCCATAACTATACCAGAAGAATGTAGTGCCCCTGAAATCACAGACACCCAGGTTAAAACAGCCCTTTCCAAAGCCAAAAACACAGCATCAATGAGACCGGACTGTGTCCCAGGCTGCATCCTACACGAAATCAAAGATTAACTAACCCTCACCTAAACACACTGTTTAAACTCAGCCTCTCCACAGGCTACGTTCCCACAGAGTGGCGCACAGCAATGGTTATTCTGCTCCACAAAGGTGGAGCCACAATGGACCCCAGGAACTATCGCCCTATAAGCCTGACTAGCTTGTTCTGCAAAGTTATGGAGCACATCATCATGGATCTCATTAACAGAGACATTGGAAACCTCCAAACACTGGACCCAACCCAGTTCGGTTTTGTTAAGGGCAGATCATGCCTCCTAAACCTGGTGTACTTCTTTGAGACAGTTACCAAGGCTATAGACGAGGGAAAGGTGGCCCACACAGCCAACCTAGACCTCGCAAAGGCCCTTGACACTATTCCCCACTCAGGTGTTATAGACAAGCTCACCAGCCTGAACATAAACCCCTACGTCACAAGATGGGTTGCCAACTGGCTCACGGACAGAACCCACATGGCAAGAGTTGCAGGAGCTAGGTCCGACTCTAAACCTGTTACAAGTGGCGTTCCCCAGGGCTCAGTCCCAGGACCCCTCCTGTTCGGCATATACTTCTCAGAGGTACAGGCAAGCACAGGAGAACTTTGGCTCACCAAGTTCGCAGACGACTGCAAACTAGGGGCTATAATTGACTCTCCGGCTGAGAGACATGCTCCAAAACGGTCTCACTGAGACAGATACCTGGTGGCAAAACTATGGTCTCAAGCTAAATGCCAAAAAGTGCAAAGTCATCCCCTTTGGAAAAAACAAAGTACCCACAAACTACCACATAGGTGGTAGCCCCCTAAATATGGAAGATGTAATAAGGGATCTGGGGACCCAAGTAGAAAGTAACCTCTCCTTTGATAATCACATTGCCAGAGTGGTTAGAAAATCATGTGGCTCACCTAATCACAAAAGGGTTTGCATCCAGATCGAAAGAGGTCACTGGGCCCCTCTACGCATCACTTATCAGACCCATTACAGAGTACAATGCCCCATTTGGGATGTACCTTACAAGACCACAGAAGTTCCTCACCAAGAGGATCACTGACCTCAAGCAAATGCCCTATGCAGCTCGAATGAAGAAACTCCAGCTGTACTCAGCTGCATACCACCTACTCAGAGGTGATCTCTGCCTGACATACAAGGGCATGTCCAACCCAGAATTGATGGACATGCTCCACCTACAGAAAACCATATCCCCTCGAGCCACACACTCCAGGGATCTAAACCTCACCACAACAATAAATAGGACGTGCTGGAGGGATAGATTCTTGTCCCAGAGTCTTCCCATGCTCTGGAACAAGATTCTAATCTACATTAGGCAGAGCTCCTCGCTAACCCTCTTCAAGAGCGACCTTGACGAGTGGATAGGAAACAGAAAGTTTACCCCACTGATCACTTCAATGGCTCTGCTGGATAGAGGCACAGGGAACTAATCTAAGGGGGCGGTGAAAGCCAACACATTCCGGCTAGGCTTATAAATGCCTTCGGGCAAATAGCCCAGTACCTACCTATGAACCTAATACCACAGGCTTAGTATTTCTGCTTCGGTTGCTGTCGCTTCAGGACTGACGTCAGGTCGTCAACAGTTTAAAATAAGGCAGCCGACGCCATTACATTAGTTTTTCTTGCCCTAACCTGTCAGAAGCCCCCAAGTGGGAGCCAGGTTCTGGTGGAAGAACCCCACCAGTAGAAAGTAAATACCAATATGTCCCATATAAGGAAAGAGAAGAAAGAAGAGGGGGATGGAGGGAGGGAAATCAGGACTGCAACAATGAATACACTCGAACATCTACATTTATGGTACGTTTAAACAACTGTACTATGTTCTTCGTGTTTCACTGCTGCACTCATCACATTTGGGTTGATTCCCAAGGCTGAGGAAAAGGGTGGAGGCAGTGAAGGAAAAGTACAGTTGTGTACACTTACCACAAATGTAGATGTTTGAGTGTATTCACTGTTGTAGTCATCACACTTGTGTTATCCTGCCAGAGGTAGCCCTCAGTTGGTGCGAATACCAGAGGCTTAGTATTACTGCATCAGTTGCTGTCACTCTAGGAATGACGTCAGGTCGTCAGTGGTATAAAAACAGGCAGCCGACGCCATTACATCAGTTTTTCTTGCCGCAGCTGTCAGGAGCCCCCAAATAGGGAGCTAGGTTATGGTGGAAAAACACCACCAGTAGAAAGTAAATACCAAAAATTCCCTGTAAGGAGACAGGAAGAGAGAGAGATAGAGAGAGACAAGGGGGATGGAGGGTGGGAAACCAGGACTGCAACAGTGAATACACTCAAACGTCTACATTTAAGTGTACACAACTGTACTATGTTCTTCGTGTTTCACTGTTGCAGTCATCACATTTGGGTTGATTCCCAAAGCTGAAGAAAAGCATGAAGGCAGTGAAAAAGACTGGGGGCTGGCTAGGGTGCCCCTCAAGACTGCAGTGGCAAAGCCTGCCCTGGATTTGGAGAAGATAGGCAGGCGGTAATGCTTGGTGAAAGTATGAACAGAAGTCCATGTTGCAGCCTCCAGGTTGTCTTTGGTGGGGACCCTTCTGAGAAAAGCTGCGAGGTGGAGGTTGCCCTGGTGGAATGTGTCCTGATCCCCTTAAGAGAAGGTTTTCCATGTTGTTTGTAGCAGAAATGGATGCAGTGTGCTATCCATTCGGAGACTGTTTGGATATGGCCTTGCCCTCTGCCCCTGCTGCGAAGCTGACTAGCAATTGGGCAGTTTTTCTAAATGCTTTAGTCCTACCCAGATAGAATCTGAGCTGTCTGTGCACATCTAGAGAGTGCAGAATCCTTCCCCCCTTGTTTTGTGGGTTAGGGAAAAAAGTGAGCAAATGAATGGATTGGTTGACAGCCATACTGGACACCACTTTAAGCATGAAGGATGGATTAGTCCTGAGGGAGACCCTGTCAGCATGGAAAATGATGAAGGGCTCTACAGCCATGAGTGCTTGTAGCTCTGACACTCTTCTAGCTGAAGTGATGGCCAGAAGCAAGGCTGTTTTCCAACAGAGGAATTTTAACTCTGCTGAAGCTGCAGGCTCAAAAGGGGGTAGGGTGAGCGTTTCCAACACAAAGTTAAGGTCCTAAGCTGGGGTAGGAGCTCTTCTGGGTGGCCTCAAGTTGTTGGTCCCTCTTAGGAACTGTTTGATGAGAGGGTGTGAGAAGAGAGGTGGCTCTGTGCAGTAATGTGCAGAGATGGCAGAGACATGAATTTTAATAGAAGAGAAGGCTAGACACCTGTGTAGTAGGTCTGCTAGGTAAATTAGGATGAGAGGGAGGGAGGGCTATGCTGTTTCGGCTCCCTTAGACTGGATCTAGGTGCAAAACCCTTTCCACTTGTCAGCATAGGATTTTCTAGTGCTGGGGCATCTGGCCTCATGCATAACAACCAGGACTTGTTTGCTTACGCTGGCAGCTTGAGGAGAGGTCAGTGGATAAGCCAGGCTGCCAGATTCATGGTCTGTAACTGTGGATGGATGAATTATCCGTTCTTCTTGGTCAGGAGTGTTGGGATCTGAAGTAGGTGCCATGGTTCAGGGGTGACAGGCTACGCAGCAGTGGGTACCAGTGCTGGCATAGCCAGTCTGGGGCAATCAAGATTTCCCTTGGTTTTTCCTCCATTATTTTGAGCAGTACCCTTGAAATGAGTGGTAGTGGGGGAAATGCATAGATTGAGAGATTTACCCATTGGAAGGATAGAGCATCCACTTTCCAGGCCTTGCTGTGAGGTTCCTTGGTGCAGAATTTGCTGAGCTGATGATTGGAGTGGGAGGCGAAGAGGTCTACCGTCGGGGTGCCCCACTTCTGGGTTACAAGGTTGAACGCTCTGTGGTCTAGCTGCTACTTGTGAGGGTCTAGCAAGTTTCTGCTTAAGTTGTCTGCCACAGAGTTTAGGGAGCCTGGCAGGAATTGTGCTAGCAACTGTAATTTGCATGGCTGAGGCCGTGTGTCAAAGGATCATGGCGAGCCTGCAGAGAGGATAAGAGTGAGTCCCCTCTCTGCTTGTTAATATACCACATCACTGTGGTGTTGTCTGTTTTGATCACTAGAGGCCCCAGGGAAAGTAGGGTTCTGAAAGCTTTCAGGGTGTGCTGAACAGCTAGCATCTATTTTTGACTGATGTGCAGATGTAATCGATTTGGGCTCTAATGGCCCTGAATGCACCTGCCGTCCAAGGTGTGCACCCCAGGCATAGTCTGGGGTGAGGGCCTGTGCGGCGTGGGATTGTGAGAAAGGAAGTCCCTTGTTGTGGTTGCATGCTGCTGTCCACCAAAGAAAATCTTTCCTTAGACAGGGTATCATAGTTATGATAGTTACTAGGTCTTGAGAGTGTTGACACCAAAGGCTTTTTAGGTACCACTGTAGTTTCCTCATATGCAGTCTGGCATATGGAATCAGTAGAATGCAGGAGGTCATAAACCCTAGAGCTTGCAGGATTTTCCTTGCAGATAACTGGGTTCTGGTGGTTGAAAAAAGTAGCCTGCCAGGTAAGCTTGTTTTTCTGGAATAAGGAATGCCATCTGGGATGCTGTGTCCAGGCTTGTTCCCAGGAATACAGTTTTTTGTGTGGGGACTAGTTTTGATTTATTTTCGCTGATAGTACACCCTAGGGAGGTCAGTAGGTCCTTTACAAAGCTCAGGTACTGTAACAGCTTTTCCTGACTGTCTGCCTGACTCAGGCAATCATCTTAAGTAGGGGTAAATTTGAATATTTCTTTGCCTGCAAAAAGCAATGGCTGGAGCCAGGCATTTTGTGAAAACTCTGGAAGCAGTGGATAAGATAAAGGGAAGCGCAGAGAACTGAAAGTGCGTAGATCCTACCCTGAAACGTAAATATTTCCTACAAGATTCCCTGATTGGGATGTGTAGGTAGGCCTCTTTTAGGTGTAGGATGACTAACCAAGCATCCTTGGAAAGCATAGGAAGAAGCTGCTGGAGGGTAAGCATTTTGAATTTTGGTATCACCAGAAAGGTGTTTAGAATGGATATAGCGAGGATTGGGCACCAGGTGCCCTCTTTTCTGGGAACCAGGAAGAGTCCGGAATAAAAACCTTGGCCTATCTGGTCTGCAGGAACATGCTGTATTGCCCTCATGGAGAGCATGGAAAGGACTTGTTTCTTGGCTTCTGCCCACTGGCTTGGTTGTGGAAGATCTGGGAACCATTTTGGGGTTGGCAGAGTGTGGAAATATTTATTTTATTCTTTATTTATTTTATTTTACATTTGTTGACCAGGCTAGTCTAGCTGGGTATATGTCCATTTTCAGTAGAGGCCCGGGGAGAAAAGCTCCAAGCATTAGCAGTGACAAAGATTACAAAAATATATTAATAGTCAAATGAATTACAGCACATTGTTACATTGAGGTTTAGATAAACTTGTACAGAGTCCTTTAGTAGGTTAAAGCTAAGATCAAATACAGAGAGCAATCATTTGAGAGAGAGCAATCAAAAGAACAAAATTTTGAATTGTAAACCATTTTTATCAAATTTTTATTTTTTTTTTTTTAAGTAGTAAAAAGGTAATCAATATTACAGGTATGTGACATAGAACAGTGGATTAGAGAAGTGTAGAGAAAGCAAGAAGGGGAAGAGATATCAGTCAGGGTTAGAACAGGGACAAAGCCAGTGAGTTTTAAGATATTCTTTAAGATGCTTTTTAAAAAAGATGAGTGGAAGCAAGAGAGGAAAGTTCACTAGGAAGCTGGTTCCAGCTTTTTCCTACTGTGTTGGTGAAAAGTGAGTCTCCAGCTTTGCTGTTAGATTTAGTAGTGGAAACTAGAATCTTGTTAGCTGAGTGTAGTATTGCAAGAATTTGGGGGGTAATCAGATTAGTAAGGATTGGGGTATTATTAGGGTGATAAAGGATCTTTTGGGTGATAAGTTGTTGACACAGTAGTAGGTTCTGCAGTTCTAACCAACCCCAGTTGTTTGAGGTTGTGACAGTGGTGAGTTCGAAAGGGGGTGCCAGTGGCAGATCTGGCTATGTTATTGTGACTGGTGGAAAGTTTGGTAAGGTTGTTTCTACATAGATTGGTATATATTGCAAAAGCATAGAACAGGGTAGAGATCAGGTGGGTCTGAGCAATACTGATTCTGGCAGAAAGGGGTAAGGAAGGGTTTGATTCTGTAAAGGGTGCCTAGTTTTTTGTTGACAGACTTTATTGTAGAATTAATATGGTCATCATAGCTAAGGTTGTTATCAATTGTTACTCCTAGTAGACGGGTTGTAGTGTCAGGGGATATGTTAGTTCCATTGTTAGAGGTTACTGTGAAGTGTAGTTGAGGTGACATGACTAGGAGCAAACAGTAATAATTTTGTTTTTTGGGCTTCAGAAGGAGGCAGTGTTGCATGAACCAATTTTCAACACTGTTAAATACTGTTTGGGTGAGGGACTAGAGAGAGGTTATAGACTTGGCTGAACAAATTAAAGTTGAGTCATCTGCATACTGTATGCAGGTGGCTTGAGGAATTTTGGTATGTAGATCATTAATAAACAATGAAAAGAGAAGATGTCCTAAAATAGAGCCTTGTGGTACTCCAATGTTCACAGGGAGGGAAGTAGAAAGATTATCCCAAAGTACTGCTTGCTGTCTGTTTTCAAGATAGGATTTAAACCATTGTAGTGCTTGTGTGTCCAGTGATTGGGCTTTTAGTATGTCAATAAGCATGTTATGGTTCACCATATCAAACGCTTTTGAAAGGTCAATAAATAGTGCAGAGGAGAAAGTATTACTGTTACGATTTTTGTTTATGGAGTCAGAAAAGGATAGCAGGGCAGTTGTGCTATGGAATGGCTTAAAACCGTGCTGGCATTTGGCAAGTAAATTGTTATGGAGAAGGTGGTCAAGTAGTTGTCTGCGTATGCATTTTTCCATTATTTTAATTATTGGAGAGAGTAAGGTGATAGGCCGAAAGTTGGAGAGCTCGGTAGATGACCCACCTTTGTGTAGAGGGATGATGTGGGATACTTTCCATATGGAAGGGATTTTGCTTTCTAAAATTGGTCTATTTATAAGGATGGAGATGGGATAAGCAATGGCTTTAGCTGCAATTTGCAGGTATTCTGCTGGAAGACAGTCAGCAAAAGGGGTGCATGGTTAAAGTTTTTGAAGGAGGTTGCAAATAAGGGATGTGGGTACAGGTTGTATATGGAAAGTTGCAGTATTATTGGTATTTAATGGTGGAGTGGTAATAGGTGGTAAAGTATTAGCTAGGGTTAGAATGGCTTCAGTAAAATAGTTATTAAAGGCATCAGGAATCTGGTTAGAGTTATTATGGTTGAATCCTAAAGGGGCAGGAGTTTTAGAGTGCACTGGTTGAAGAAGTTTGTTAATGCCTGACCAGAATTTTTGTGATTTTTGTTGGTGGGTTTGTTGGAGGTGAAGGTAATAGTCTTTTTTGTCTCTGAGAATGTCTTTCTTGGTGGCATTTCTTAACTGTTTACAGTAAAGTTGATCTGATGGACTTTTGGAGGCTCTCCATTTGGCCCAAATTTTATTTCAGAGGAGGATCTTTTGCCTAGTATGTTTTGTAAGCCAGGGGACAATTTTGGTTCTTATTCGGGAAGAGCGATAAGGGGCGTGGTAATCTAGGATTTGAAGGAATCTTTTAGTTATGTACTCACCATAACTTCAGATGTTTGGGATCCATCTCGCCTACATTCTGACTGATGGGTTCGGAGCCGATCCCTCGGCTCCGACTCGGCACGCTTATGCCAAAGAGCGAAGTCTCTTATTGGCTGAGCTTACTATATCCCAGGATGCACCACTACCAGTCCCCCAGATCTAGTTTGTCCGCATACATGCACACACGCATGCACTGCTTATATAACATCGACAGATGATACAAGATAAAAACAGTATAACTCAAACCATTCAATCTCTTCTGATCTCCAAGGCAGGGGGAAGGAGGGTGGGTATTAGGAATGTAGGCGAGATGGATCCCAAACATCTGAAGATATGGTGAGTACATAACTAAAAGATGTTATGTGATCCTATCTCGCCTACATTCTGACTGATGGGACAGCGTCCCTAGCATCTATATCCTGGGTGGCTCACTGGAAAACACTCCTGAGTACCGTGGAACCAAATGATGCTCGCCCTTTAGAGGCCACATCCAATTTATAGTGGGAAATGAAAGTGTGCGGGTTGGACCAAGTAGCCGCAGCACAAATCTCAGAAATAGCGAGCTTGGAATGAAATGCAATAGAGGTAGCCATAGCTCTAGTTGAGTGAGCTTTGACAGATGTTGTAAGTTGCTTATTTGAACAGGAATAAGCCTGAGTTATGCAATCTCTAATCCATTTGGCAATAGTAGCTTTAGTGATGGTTTTACCAAGTTTATTATCTGAAAAGGACACAAACAATTGATCTGTTGAGTCCTGTCTAGATAGAAGCGCAATTGCCTATGAACATCCAACGTATGCAAGGTGTATTCCGCTTTGTTTGAAAATTTTGGAAAGAAAACTGGTAGCTCTAGAGATTGTTGGAGACATAGATTAGAACAAACTTTGGGAACAAAAGATGAATTAGGTCTAAGTGATACTCTATCCTTGTGAAAAATCAAGTACGGTGGTTTGATAGATAGGGCTTGAAGTTCTGAAACTCTTCTTGCAGAGGTAATTGCAATTAAGAAGGCAGTTTTCCAAGACAGATATTTCAACTCACATGTAGCAGCCGGTTCAAAAGGAGAAGATGTTAAGGCACGAAGTACCAAATCAAGATCCCACGGAGGCGCAGGATGAAAGACTGGGGGTCTTAAAAGCACAGCACCTTTCATGAAAGTTTTACATAATCTGCTGCTCATCAATGGTGGATCTATGGATTCGTGAAATTTGGAGATAGCTGCTAATTGGACTTTAATAGTAGAAACTGATGATCCTTGATTAAACAAGGATGTCAAAAATTTCAAGACCTCTGGTATCGGGGCAGTAATAGGGTCTAAGCCTCTGAGTTGAGCCCAGATAGCAAACCTCTTCCACTTACTGTGATACAATTTCTTAGTGGTGGGTTTGTGGGCTGAAGATAAAATGTGAACAACTTCCGGGTCCAAGGTGTGATTTCTGACTAAGGTTGGAAGTGGAGGAGCCAAGCTGTTAATTTCTGAGTGTGAAGGGACTGGTGCTGTTGTCCCGACTGATGAACCAGAAGGTCCGGAGTTAGATCCAAAAACCAAGGACCGTCCAGAGTATATTTCTGTAGGTAGGGGAACCATACCTGACGAGGCCAGTATGGAGCAATTAGAATCATTGTGGACCCCAATTGGGAAGCTTTCTGGATGACTTTGGGGAGGAGTGGAACCGGAGGGAAAGCATAAAGCAGTCCTGTTGGCCAAGGTTGGACTAGAGCATCCGTAGCTGCCTCCCCTTGACGGGGAATCAAGGAAAAGAACCTTTTGCACTTCGTGTTTTGTGGTGTTGCAAACAGGTCGCAGCACGGAATCCCCCATCTTTTGAAAATCTGAGCTGCTACTGTTTCGTTCAGGGACCACTCGTGAGGAGAGAGAATAGTCCTGCTCAGTCTGTCTGCCAATACATTGGATTTTCCTGGAATGTGGGTCGCTACCAGGAAGCGGTTGGTAGCCACTGCCCATTCCCACACCTTCATGGCCTCTCTGCAAAGGGGGTAAGATCTGGTCCCTCCTTGTTTGTTTAGATACCAGACCACCGACATGTTGTCTGTGTGGATAGCGATAATGCCTTGAGGGAGAAACTTGTGGAGGGCTTGTAGGGACAGAAGTACAGCCCTCATTTCCAACACATTGATATGGAGAAATGTTTCGTCTGGAAGCCAAGAACCCTGAACTGACCTGCCCAGACAATGCCCCGTCTGGGAGGCATCCGTTGTCAAGGTGGCCACCGGAGGGGGTATAACAAAAGGTCTTCCCTGATTCAGATTGGATGTTAGAAGCCACCAGCGGAGGTCCCGTTTGCACGTTTCTGTAATCATTATGTGATGACTGAGGGGGAGATCCTGAAAAGACCATTGTGTCGATAACAGCCACTGAAGAATCCTCATGTGCAATCTTGCCAGAGGAACTAGAAGAACCGTGGCAGACATTGAACCTAAAAGTTGCAGGACCATCCTGGCTGGGGCTTTGGATCTTAGAAGCAGGGCTCGGACTTGACCTTGTAGTGTTTGAATCCTTTCGGTAGGAAGGAAGATTCGCATTAATTTTGAGTCTATCTCTGCTCCTATGAATTTTATGCGCTGAGAAGGCAGCAAGACAGACTTTGACCAGTTGAATGTAATTCCCAGGGAAGCACCCAGGGAGATGGTGGCTTGTAGGTTCTCTAGTAGTAGATGCCTGGTGGTGGCAGTCAGGAGCCAGTCGTCCAGATAGGGAAACACTTGGAATCCGAGACTCCTCAGGTGAGCAGTCACTACTGCCAGACACTTGGTGAACACCCTGGGGGCTGTGGTGAGACCAAAGGGCAGTGCACAAAATTGGAAATGATTGTCTCCCAGGCTGAAGCGCAGATACCTCCTGGACACCTGATGTATCGGTATGTGATAATAGGCGTCCTTGAGATCTATGGAGCACATCCAAACATCTTTCTCCAACAATGGGAGAATGGATTGTAAAGTGACCATTCGGAATTTGGACTTCATGACGGACTGGTTTAGTTTGCTGAGATCCAAAATGGGTCTCAGGTCCCCTGTCTTTTTTGGCACTAAAAAGAACCTTGAGTAGTTTCCGGATCCGATCTGGTCTGTGGGGACCGGTTGGATGACTCCTTTTTCTAGCAGCTTTGAAGCTTCTACGGCTGCAATTTCCCTTTGACTGGGTGGTGGGTCCGGATTTTTTTGGACGGTGGGGGTGAGTGTGTGAAGGGAATTGTGTAACCTCCGGCAATTATCCGAAGCACCCATCTGTCCTGAGTAATAGACTCCCAGGCTTTTAGGTGCTTGGCAAAACGGCACCCGACTGGCTCCGGAGAAGCACAGCCGGGCAATCCCTCATGGAGTGTGGGAGGCTGAAGAGCCACGAAAGGACTCACGGTCTCCAGTGTTGCGGGGGCCTCTGCCGCCTCTGGGACGGCATCTCCCAGAAAATTTCCCCGTCCTCTGCCTCTGGAAGGGGAATCTTCCTGCTGTTGAGGAAAGAATTTCTGTGATTTGCGGAACCACATCTTCCCTCCTCTTTTAGCCTTGGGTAAAGGCCGAAAGGGAGTGGAATAACGTGCTCCTACGGCAGATAAAGTCTTTCCCTCTTGCTCACAGCGGGTAAGAGTGTCTTTTACCTTGGGTCCAAACAAAGAGGACCCATCAAAGGGAGCGTCGGCAAAGGAAGACTTGAAGGCCTCCGCGAAATGACACAAACGGAGCCAGGCTTGTCTCCGTAGAGCCACGCCTGTGCCTGCCACTCTCCCCGCCCCTTCGGCCGCATATGAAATGAGCCTCATGGACGAGTTAGAAATCGAGGTGAGGATAGCCAACTGAGAGCTAACCGACTGGGCTAGCTGCTCAGGTAGGTTACCTGAGAGGGAGTCTGAGAGCTCCTTGACCAGATCCCTCTGTAGTCTGGTGAAATGTGCCAAATAATTCAGGGACCTCAAAGTAAAGGCCACTGAAGTCAGGGTGCGCTTCCCATACCGGTCCATGCTCCTAGACTCCTTATTAGGAGGATGGACGGACGTAGAAGCCTCTGCCACATCCTGCTGGGTAGCAGATGCCACCACCATGGCATCTACAGCCACGCCTTTTGTTAAGAACTCCTTCTCGGGTGGGGCAGACAAAAATTTGTTAGGGCGAGAAGGCACTGGTTCCACAGTATCTGGATGTTCCCGCGCCCTCCGACAAACCAAATCCAGGAGCTTGTCGAAGGGCGGAGACACCCAGGAGGCGGAGGGCTGAGCCCCGAAGGCCTTGAGAAACACCGACTCATCAGCGGAGGGGGGTTTGGAATTCCAGCCGCCTCGATGCTTAAGGATCTCTAGAATGTCCGCAAATGAGACATCATCCGAGGACGACTTCGGGGACCCCTCCGCATCAAGATCAGTGTCCGATGTAATAGACTCGTCGGGGGAGTCCACGTGCTTCCTCTTGCACGATCTCTTCCTTGGGGGCTCCTCCGAAGACAACTCCGAAGAACCCTCAGGAGGAGGGGAACCCCCAATGGGGGTAACCTCAGGCCCCGGGGCTCCGCTGCCTAAAGACAGGGGAACTGCCAAAGACCCAGTCTCCATGCCCAGGGAAGGTGCCGGCAAAGCCGCAGAGATGGCCGAAGAAGACTTGGCCAAGGCACTCCTCATAGCTCTGAAAGCTGGGCCCCCAGAATCCTGGGAGGGTCCGGTCCCCGGAGCCATGATAACAGACGGAAGTCCCGCAGCCGAAGCACCGAGAGGGAGGCTCGGAACCGACAGCATTGGTCCCGAAACGTCACCCCCGGGTCCGGCCGAAGAAGTCCGTGTGCTAAACTCGGACCCGAAGGCCGGGGTTGGAGTAAGGGTCGGAGCCGACCCTAGTATCTCTACTGGCTCCATCAGCACCTGCTCCGACGGAGCCGAAGCGGTCGGAGGAGGAATGGCAATGGAGTGGGCTATCGGCTCCGAAGCCAATTGGGTCGGAGCCGAAACAAATTTTTGGAAGACTGGTGACTGGAACAGTCTTTGGAGCACCCTGTCTATGTCCGAATCTGACATCCTTGATGACCTGGAAGAGACCGAATGGGTCCGAGTAGGCCTCTCCAACGGCTCCAAGGGACTAGGGGACCGGCTCCGAATCGACTCTACAATTATCGGCGCCGAAGGAATTTCCAAATCAATTTCCATCGGTGCCGAAGAGGGCTTCGGCGCCGAGGAGGAAGTGTCTGAGCGGACAACCTTCATCGGCTCCGAGATCAGTGGAGCCGATGAAGATGACCCGCCTCTCGATGCCCCAGACGACGGCTCCGAACCCAGAGGAGTCGAGGCTGGAGGCATCGAGGCAGACCGTTCCGCCCTCATCTCCGAAGTCCGTGGAGCCGAAGGAGAAGCCTGCCTATGTTTTTTGGCGGTCGGTTCCGACGGACTGGTCGGAGCAGACGCCCTTTTCTTTTTAGCAGGAGAAGGAGAGGAAGCTAATGCTTCTTCAAAAGAGGGTTTAATAAGACCTTTTAATATAAGTTTATTTTTCCTCTCTTGGAGGACCCTCGAGGAAAACGCGTGACACACACTACAGGACTCCTGCAAGTGTTTGGCGCCCAAACAGTACACACAGAGAGAGTGGTCGTCTGTGATTGACATCTTAAAACTGCACTTAGTGCACTTTTTAAATCCTGAAGGCCTAGGAGCCTGTGACATTATGGCAGTCAAATACAGTGAATTAGCCAAAAAACACAACAAACACACTGACTATCACAGAAATTTTTCTCTCTCTCTTCTTCTTCTTTTCTTTTTATTTTAAACAAGAACTAAACACAATACAAAAATACAAGTAACTGATCCAAGACCCCTAAATATAATAGGGAATTAGCCAAACAACGAACTGACAGGGGAAGGCCCTTGAACTCCGATGGGACCTCTAGTCTAACAAAACACAGTCACTACACAATATTTTACCAAGGGAAAATACTCATTCATACACAAACCCACTAGATAGCTGTTAAAACAGCTTTTTGTTGAATTTTAAAGAAATTCCTGACAGGAAAGTAAGTGAAAAACACTACTTAGCTCAGCCAAGCTCGAGACCACGTCTTCGCTTGTTAGCGGCAAACGAGATCTGGGGGACTGGTAGTGGTGCATCCTGGGATATAGTAAGCTCAGCCAATAAGAGACTTCGCTCTTTGGCATAAGCGTGCCGAGTCGGAGCCGAGGGATTGGCTCCGAACCCATCAGTCAGAATGTAGGCGAGATAGGATCACATAACATCTAGTATTAGTAGGCCACTGCTTCATCAAGTTGAAGATGAAACATAGGTGACCAGTCACATGCTTTCAGTTAGTTTTGGAAGCTCCCTGGATTAAAGAAATTTTTGGAGCGGGAGGATTTAAAATTATTAGTATTAGGGCTGTGAATTTTTTGTTTAATGATATAGGTTAGCATATGGTCACTGACATCGTCAGGAAAAGTTCCTGGTTTATAAGTATCAAGATGGCTGTTGAGAAGGATCCAGTCTAGGGTGGTTTCCTTATTGCTTGGCCTATGGATTTTAGTAGGAGTGGTTATTATCTGTGAGAAACCATGAAGATTTATATGACTGGTAGGATTAGGGGAACTACAGGTTGCCCAGTCTATATTAAGGTCTCCTAACACAATGGTTTCCTGAGGTAGGTGGGCAGAGAGGTAACTAAGTATGTTTTCAAGTGTATTAATATTATTTCCAGGGGGGAGATGTGTGCAAATGAGAAAGATAGATTTGGAGCTGTTGATTTGTAGCTTGGCAGTAAGGGTTTCAGCATTGGTATCTGAGGGTAGGAGCACAGTGAAGGGTGAAACTTGGAGTTCAGATTTATACAAAATGGCTACACCTTCACCCTTTTTGATTTTGCAGTCATATCTTAGGATATTATATCCAGGAGGGGTAATCTCCTGGTCCAGAGTTGAGGGTTTTAGCCATGTTTCTGTAATACAGAGAATGTCAAATGAGTGCACCTCTAAGAGTGCATGTAGGTGGGTAATTTTACTGTTAATGCTGCAGATATTAAGGTAAGCTATCAGGAGGGAGTTAGACAGTCTATTAGGGGTAGTGATAGTAGGAGATGTTAGGTTGTGTGGGTTATTGGGAATATTAGTAATGGGGCCAGGGTTTGGATGAATATCACCATCTAATAGGGGGTTTTGTAGAGGATATTGTACAAACTTAAGGATTTTGTAGTAACTGATTAGGATTTTTTTGCCAAGGAAGTAACATGGTTAGACCTATGGTACTTTGGAAGTATATAGATAGAGGTGGCAGTTATGTTACTATGTTTGAGGGAGTTTATGTGAGAAACAGGTAGAGTTTGTTGGTAGGGGTGGTGCTGCTCAGGAAGAGTAGAATCCTCAAAGAAGGTTAGTGTGTATGGAATTGTAAGAGAAGCAAGAGTTGTAGTGAAGAGTAGTAGGTTTGTGAATATAGATTTGTATGTTGGGTCCATTAGGATGTGTAGAAAAGGAGTTAGAGTATGTTGAGGGAAGGAGTGAGGTGTGTAAGAATAAAGGTGGGAGAAGGAGAAAGTGTTGTATGAGATGAAGTAGCTTGAGGGAAGAAGTGAATCATAAAACTAAATAAAAAGCGGTTGTAAGAATTCAGCTATAAAATATAGCAATACAGGCTAAAGTGTGGAAAGGTTAGGGAGTGGACCTAAAAGGTAAATTAGCTTAATTAAGAAATTGTTGAGGTAGGGGGTGTGGTTAAGTAGAAGTAGTATGTGGTAGGGTGACAATGGGAGGGGGTGTGGGGGGTGTGGCGACAGAAGTATATAGCAAGGACTACTGCGGGTGGGTGGGAATTGGGGGTAGGGTATGGGAGCAGTGTGAGCCCGAAGGGCGAACGGAGCGGGTTAGAGCATCTATATGAAATATTTTCCAGAGACAATCAGATAGGAGGAGATTCCTGAGGCAGAGAGAGTGGTCAGAGGTCTGTTCAAGGGCAGGAAGCCAGGGATTACAAGCAGAGACCGGGAGGCATCTGGGGTCAAGGTGATTCAGCTGGGATACACCTTAAGCTAAGTCAGCAGCCTACACAGCACTGGACCGGATGGGATGTGAGGGTATTTAAAAATGGCACCACAAGTCCGGGGACAGTATTATAGAGTTGGGGGTGGAAACAGTGTATGAAGAGGGGGAGGGATTGAGGCAAGAATGTGAGAGTTGAGCCAAGGTGTGAGGAGTAAAGGGTAGGTGTATGGGGGAGGATAAGTGAAAGTGGAAGGATGAAAGGGAATGAGACAGGGATAGAAGTGAACAGGCTAGAAGCCAGAGAGGAGGAGAAAAGTGTATCAGTGAAGGAAAGAAGACGTCTGAGGTAAGGAGACTACAGTAGATGCGTTTAGTTTCAGAGTTAAGCAAGCAGAATGTTTCACAACAGAAAGGGGCTATACAGGGCAGAGAAGGTGTAAAAAGAAAGAGGGACTAAATCTGGTTCTTAGAACAGAGTTAGGTTAAGGTAGTGTAGTCATACATAGGGGTGTAGAAAGAAGTAGGAGATGCCAAAACCAAGTGGCCAGACTCAGTAATTGCAAATGTAGGCCACGGACACAGGGGAAATGGGGAAGACACCAGAAAGGTAGGGAGGATTAAGACTATGGTAGACTGCTAGCTTTTGCTCACTGGGTTGCTGTACTAATGGACAATAGTAATTTACAGTTAGTAGTAACAAGGTACATACAGTCAAAAAAATTCCTGGGGAGGCAAGGAAGTTATAGAAGCACAGCAGGAGTTCTGCTCTGTCCGTTCAAGGGCAGGAAGCCAGGGATTCCAAGCAGACACCTGGAGGGCACCTGGGGTCAAGGTGATTCAGCACGGATACAATTAAAAAAAATTCCGGGGGAGGCAAGGAAGTTATAGATGCACAGCAGGAGTTCTTATGCTCTGTCCGTTCAAGGGTGGGAAGCCAGGGATTCCAAGCAGAGACCGGGAGGCACCTGGGGTCAAGGTGATTCAGCTGCGATACACCTTAAGCTAAGTCAGAAGCCTACGCAGTACAGGACCGGATGGGATGTGAGGGTATTTAAAAAACATATAACATTTTTATCCCTGGGACACTATGTTGAGGACCCATTGGTCATTGCTAATAGAGGCCCAGTAGTTTGCATGGAAGTAGAGTTTTCTTCCTAGGGGCACAAGCAGGTGGGCAGAGGTAAGGGGTGGAGGTGTAAAGTTATTGTGTGTTCTTATCATAAGGGGTGGCTTAGCACACCCTGTTTTTGAAGTGGAGGAACTCCATTGCTTAAATCTCTGCATTCGCTGGGACTGCTGTCTGGGGGGACTGCTTCCCCTGAGTCTGGGCTGAGCTGGCCTGGAGGGGGCCGGAAAGGACCAGTGCTTGGAGGGGCAATACCAATTGAACCTCAGAGGCTGGACCTGTAAAAAGTCTGTCAGCATAGATTTAGCTTTTTATTCCATCTTTTTTAAGACTTCTGCCTTGGTGCCAAACAAATTGTCTTTGTTCAATGGTGCATCCAATAATTTTGATTTGACATGGTCTGGCAAGGTCTGTTCCTTAAACCAAGCATGCCATACCAGTAACTGCTGCCCTGCAAGATGTGTCTAGGGCGTCAAAGCCACAGTGAAAGGTGTGCTTAGTAACTTGGCTTGTAGAATACATAAGCTCTTTTAATGCTTTATTTTCTGCACAAACAGGAAAGAAAGATATTTTTTGTAGTTGCATGGTATTGCTGCTATTTCAGCATGTGGTACTGACAATTTAGTGCTCTAATAGCAAGAGATGCACAGATGTATAATTCTTTTTTTTTTTTAACACATCTGTCTAATCCTCAGGAATTCCTGTCTGAGGGGGTGGGAGTCTTAGCTGAGGTTGCTTTAATTCCTTTTGGTCCTTAGGAGATGACCTGTGGGTCAGCAGTAGGATTTCTGAAAAGGAATTTGTGAGAAGTCAGGGACTCTGTAGTACCTGTCAGGTTTCCTGGGAGCAGGAGGAAGTGTGTCATGAGTCAAAACTGGATTCCATAAAAACATCATTCACAACATCCAGGACAGGAGGTATAGCTAAAAGTCTGTGCTGTGGTAAATCTAAGAATTCCCAGAGTCTCTTTTTTGACTGAAGATAGTCCTGACATTCCCATTGGAAATGCTCCCTTAAAGTATATAGGGTTTCACCAAATGAAAAATCCTCTGGAGGAGAGGGAGAAGGAATGGATTCCTCTGCATCAGAATCCTCATAAGCAGGGAGGGGTTGCATGTCTTCATATTCAGAAACATCAGAGTCATCAGACTCCTATTCAGATAACACTACTGGGGACAAGCTCTTTTTCTTTTGGAAGGGGTAGCCTGGCTTCCCCTAATAAGCATAATAAGGTCTTCTGCCATTTTAAGCATTTGAGATTGAGGCATCGAAGCCGGTACCTGAGCTTGGGTAGTCTATTTTCAAGGCGTAGTTCATACTCTGGGCCTTAGAAACTTGTTAGTTTTAGAAAGAACTGAAGATGCGAAAGAAGTCATCGGTTTGTATTGAGTTTTAGTAGTGGGAAGAACTTCCTCAGAACCAGGTGTCTGCTCTGCGGCTCCGGACCCATCCAAGGTAGAGACATCTGCAGGATCCATAGTCGAACAGTCTCGCTGCATACTGGGCTCCGAACGGGTCTCGGTAGCGGCCTGCGAATCCACAGAAGCGGGCATCAGGGGCTACAAAAGCGCCTCACTGAGGACTGGAGAACTGACAACTAGCTTAACGGAAGCATCGTCGATATTTTTGGACCTGTGAGGTCTCTCTGTCTTTATCCTTACGTTTTTTTTTTCGGAAGATCGGTAGTCAGATGGCTTACCAAAGCCATATTGGAATATGAGGACTGAAGGCGAAAATATTTAGCTACAATAAGGGCCCGAAGACGTACAGTTCTGGCGTTGAACAAAGCACAAAAGCGACAGCAAGGGACATCGTGGTCTGGACCTACACAGGTGACACAGTAAGAATGGAAGTCTCAGTGTGGTTTTTGCTTTCCACAGGCGAGACAATTGTTAACTTTTTCTGACATCGGTTAGAGCAAGAAAAAAGGATCCCCAATGGGGTACTTAGCTTTAGAAGACTTCAACTTTAGTTTGGAAACGAAAACTCAGGTAGCGGACCGGCACTCGTGCGAACTGCTTCTGCTTCAGGCTCCTCAGCAAGAAAGACTGATGTAATGGCGTCAGCTGCCTGTTTTTATACCACTGACGACCTGAAGTCAGTCCTGGAGCGACAGCAGCTGATGCAGAAATACTAAGTCTCTGACATTCGGGCCGACTGAGGGCTACTCCTGGCAGGATAACCAAAGTGTGATGACTGCAACAGTGACTCAAGAAGGACATCTAGGGGTTGGCTAGGATGCCTGGAAGACTGCAGAGGCAAACCCTGCCCTGGATTTGGAGAAGACAGGCAGGTGGTAATGTTTGGTGAAGGTGTGAACAGATGTCCAGGTGGCAGCATCCAGGATGTCCCTGGTGGGGACTCCTCTTTGGAAAGCTGCAGAGGTGGAGGCTGCTCTGGTGGAGTGAGTCCTGATCCCTTGGGGGGAGGTTTTCCAAGTTGTTTATCAGAAATGGATGCAGTGTGCTATCCATTTGGAGATGGTTTGTTTAGAGATAGCGTTGCCCTCTTCCCCTGCAGCAAAGCTAACCAGCAATTGATCAGACTTTCTGAAGGATTTAGTCCAGTACAGATAGAATCTGAGCTGTCTGTGCACATCTAGAGAGTGCAGGATTCTTTCCCCCTTGTTCTGTGGGTTAGGTAAAAAGGTGGGCAAATGAATGGATTGGTTGAGAGCCACACTGGACACCACTTTGGACATGAAGGATGAAGAAAACCCACCAAAAGCTAGGTATGCTATATAGGAACAATCAAACTCCACTAGGCATACCCTGGCAACATCCTTCCTCCTACCTTCCCTTCTATACGGAACCCCTCTCCTAACCAACTTGTCTGCTACCAACACCTCTAAGCTTGCTATAATAAGATCTCTAAATTTGCCACCAAATCCAAAACATCAAGTCACCACTGCCACAGCCTTCGTTCACTGAACTGGCTAGAAAGTACAGTTTTGTACCTACCATAAATGTAGATGTCCGATAGGTATGCATCTGCAGTCATCACATATGGGTTGTCCTGCCTCAGGCAGCCCTTCGGTCAGCCGGATTCCAAAGTCTGGGTCCGGCGTCGGCTGATGTCGCCCTTTCCCCGACGTCAGAGCGCCTGGGGTATAAAAGCGTCAGCTGACGCCATCTTCCTCAGTGTTTCTTGCCCCAGATGCCAGGTGCCCTCAAAGGAAGGCTAAATTTGGAGAAATGCAATAAATTCCAAACATGCACAGAATTATATATATATATATATATATATATATATATATATATATATATATATATATAAAACAAATACACCATAATAGATAACCCCAGCTAGCTATGAGAGGGAAAAGTACCCAATAAATACCAAAGAGGGGAAGGAGGGAGGGTAAACCTGACTGCAGATGCATACCTATCGGACATCTACATTTATGGTAGGTACAAAACTGTACTATGTCCTTCAAGGATGCATCTGCAGTCATCACATATGGGTAGAATACCATAGCCAATCTGGGGGTGGAGGATCTATGTAAAGGATGGTGTAGCTAAAATGCCCTGCAGGACTGCCGTAGCAAAGCCTGCTCTGGATCTGGAATATAAAGGTAAATTGTAATGCTTGGAAAACTAGCCCCAAAAAATTCCTCTGCAAATTCCGCCCGACGTCTAAGAGTGCGTCGGTTGAAGGAAGCACAGGCTGAACAGGCCGAGACGTCGTGGTCTGGGCCTAGGCAGGGGAGGCAGTAAGAGTGGAAATCCTTATGAGGTATTTGTTTCCCAGAAGTTAAGCAATTATTAACTTTATCTGACATCGGCTGAGGCAAGAAAGAGTCCCCAACGGGGAACTTAGCTTTTGAAGTCTTCGGTAGCTGAATTACAGGAGCTGGCCGACCGGCACTTGCGAACTGCTTCTGCTTCAGGCACCACGCGGCAAGAAAGACTGAGGAAGATGGCGTCGGCTGATGCTTTTATACCCCAGGCGCTCTGACGTTGGGGAAAGGGCGACATCAGCCGACGCCGGACCCAGACTTTGGAATCCGGCCGACCGAAGGACTGCCTGAGGCAGGACAACCCATATGTGATGACTGCAGATGCATCCTTGAAGGACATCTCCCTAATCACCTAGACTATCTACAACTAACCACCGCTCACAAACTAATATTTTCCCCTAATAAATGCCCAGCCTTAAAGAACATCCTTCCTCCATACATCCCTAACAGATCACTGAGATCCGAAAACCAAAACCTAATCTCCATTAGTAAACCGAAATGACCAGCTGGCCAGCTTTTACTCTCCTTCTCACTAGGTAAAAAACGGAACTCTCTGCCTACTTCACTTAGGACTATACCCAACAATGAATCCTTCAAAACTCAACTTTTTCTTCACCTATCCTCCAAATGGAAATGCTCCTGCTTTCACCCCACTTAAATTCCATAGCGACCCCTAACTAAGAACTCCTACTCCACTATACTCTCATACTTATTCTAATTTCTCTAAATAACTACAACTAACAGACTTTAAGTGGCTGTAAGCATATAAATATTGATTAAAAAAAATAATAATAATCTGCCATCAAGTTCTCTGCAACTCTCAAATGTATTTACCCTACTTGTTTTTACAAACTATATTGTATGTATTTTTTCTTTGTAACCTTTATTTGCATTCTGTAAGCTATATTGTATTATACTGTTCTTGGAGCTTTATTCTGTAACCTATATTGTATTATACTGTTCTTGGAGCTTTTCTCCCCGGGCCTCCACTGAAAATGGGCACTTCATGGCCCAGTGGACTTCCCCGGTAATCAAACTTAAATAAATAAATAAATTAGTCCTGAGGAATACCCTGTCAGCATGGAAGATGATGAAGGGTTCCACAGCCATAAGTGCTTGCAGCTCGGAGAACCTTCTGGCTGAAGTGATGGCCAAAAGGAAAGCGGACTTCCAGGAGTGAAATTTAGCTCTGCTAAAGAGGCAGGTTCGAAGGGGGGGTATGGTGAGCTTTTCCAACAAAGTTATGGTCCCAAGCTGGGGTTGGTGCTCTACTGGGTGGCCTGAAGTTGCTAGCCCCTGTTAAGAACTGTTTGATCAGAGGGTGTGAGAAAAGGGGCTGCACAGTGGGAAAATGAGCAGAGACAGCAGATGCATGAATTTTAGTAGACGAAAAGGAGAGTCCACTGTGTAGCAGGCAGCTAAGTAATCCAGGATGAGAGGGAAGGAGGGCTGTGCCATATTGGCTCACTTAGTCTGAATCCAGGTGCAGAACCTTTTCCATTTGTCAGCATAAGACTTCCTACTGCTAGGGTGTCTGGCCTCATGTATACCATCTAGAACCTGCTTGCTGAGGTTGGTAAATTGATCGGGGGATAGGGAATAAGCCTAGCTGCCAAACTGAGTGTCTGCAATTGGAGATGCAAGAATTCCCCTTCCCTCTGGGTCAGGAGGTTTGGAATCTGAGGGAGATGCCAAGGTTGTAGAGGGGACAGGCTGCACAGCAAGGGGTACCAGTGCTGGCGAGGTCAGTCTGGAGCTATAAGAATTGTCCTTGGTTTTTCCTCCTTTATTTTGAGCAGTACCCTGGGGATGAGAGGTAGTGGAGGAAAGGCACAGACCGATAGACTGACCCAGGGGAAGGACAGGGCATTCACTTTCCAAGCCCTTTAGTGATGCTCCCTGGTGCAAAACTTGCTGAGCTGATGGTTGGTGTGGGAGACAAAGAGGCTGACCTTCGAGGTGCCCCATTTCCGAGTTATTAGGGCGAAGGTTCTTCTGTTGAGCTGCCACTCATGTGGGTCCAGAAGTTTTCTGCTTAAGTGGTCTACCTGAGAGTTGAGAGAACCCGGTAGGAATTGTGCTAACAGGTGGAGTTGCATGGCAGAGGCTGTGTGCCAAAGGGTCATGGCCAGTCTGCATAGAGGGTAGGACTGAGTCCCTCCCTGCTTGTTGATATACCACATCACAGCTGTGTTGTCTGTTTTGATCAGGAGAGCCCTTGGGGAGAGAAGGGACTTGAAAGCTATCAAGGCGTGTTGGACAGCCATCATCTCTTTTTGGTTGATGTGCAGATGGATCTGCTGTGGGCTTCATTGGCACTGCATGCACCTGATGTCCAGGTGTGCATCCCAGGCATAATCTGATCCGTCTGTGGTGAGGGGCTGGGTGGCATGGGGTGGTGAGAAAGGTAGTCCTTTGTTGGGGGAGCATGCTGTTGCCCACCAAAGAACATCTTTTCTGAGGTAAGGTATTACAGGGTACAAGAGTCTCCAGGTCTTGAGTGTGTTGACACCAAAGGCTTTTTAGGTACCACTGAAGTTTCCTCATATGTAGTCTGGCATATGGCAGGAGTAGAATGCAAGATGCCATGAACCTCAGAGCCTGCAGGATTTTCCTTGCAGATAGTTGCGGTCTGGTGGCTAGTTGAAAAAAGTAGGCTGTCAGGAAGGTTTGCTTTTCTGGAGTATGGAATGCCATCTGGGATGATGTGTTTGGATTTCCTTTTGTTGATTGTGTACCCTAGGGAGGTTAGTAGGGGCTTTACAAAGGCCAGGTGCTTCAGCACCTTTTCCTGGCTGTCTGTCTGAATTAGGCAGTCGTCTAAGTATGGGTAAATCTGGATTTTCCTTTGTCTGCAAAAGGCAATGGCCGGAGCCAGACATTTTGTGAAAACTCTGGGAGCAGTAGATAAGCCAAAGGGAAGTGCAGAGAAAGTACAGTTGTGTTCACTTACCATAAATGTAGATGTTCGAGTGTATTCACTGTTGCAGTCATTACATTTGGGTAATCCTGCTGGCAGGTTGCCCTCAGCCGGCCTGAATTCCAAAGTCTTGGGTCCTGCATTGGCTGCTGTCGCCCCTTCCCTGACGTCAGGTCATCAGGGATATAAAAGAAGCAGCCGAAGCCATTTTCTTCAGTTTTTCTTGCCCCAGATGTCAGGTGCTCCCAAAAAGGGTAGCCAAACTTTATATATATATATATTCTGAAATACACCGATATAAATTTTACCTTCATCAAATAGCAAATACACCACATAGGTAGTAAAATCAGAGAAGGAAAGATAAGATCCAAAAGAAGAAAGGGGGAAGACGGGTGGGTAACCTGGACTGCAACAGTGAATACACTCGAACATCTACATTTATGGTAAGTGCACACAACTGTACTATGTTCTTCGTGTTTCACTGTTGCAGTCATTACATTTGGGTAGAGTCCCAAAGCTATGGTTGGGAGGCTGGAACTAGACAGCAGTAAGAGTGGCTATGAGGCCCTGCAGAACTGGAGTGGCAAAGCCTGCCCTGGATTTAGAGTAGACTAGAGTGGCAGACGATAATGCTTTGTAAAGGTGTGCACAGAATTCCAAGTAGCCACCTCTAAAATGTCTCTGGTTGGTACTCCCCTGAGAAAGGCTGCTGAGATGGCTACAGTTCTGGTGGAATGAGGCCTAATGCCCTTAGGCACTGGCTTGCCATGGTGTAAGTAGCAGAAACGAATGCAGTGGCCTAACCACTTAAAAACAGTCTGCTTTGAGATAGGCTTTCCTTGTGATCCTGCAGCATATGCCACTAGTAATTGCTCTGTCTTCCTGAAAGCTTTGGTTCTGTCCAAGTAGAATCTAAGCTGTGTGCGTCCAAAGAATGCAGAATTCTCTCCCCTTTGTTCTGTGGATTTGGGTAAAAGGTTGGCAGATGGATGGCTTGGTTAAGAGCCACACTGGACACTAATTTAGGCATACATTTTGGGTTTGTCCTCAGGGAGACCCTGTCTGGATGAAAAATGATGAAAGGTTCTACAGCCATGAGTGCCTGTAGCTCTGAAACTCCTCTTGCAGAAGTAATTGCTAAGAGCAGAGCTGTTTTCCAAGATAAAAACTTCATATCAGCAGTAGCAGCTGGCTCAAAAGGAAGCAGGGTGAGCTTTTCCAAGACATAGTTGAGGTCCCATGCAGGTACTGTTAATCTCCTTGGGGGCCTTAAGTTTTTGGCTCCTCTGAGGTACTGCCTTAATAAAGGGTGAGAAAAAAGTGGTGGCTATGTATTGTAATGAGCCGAAATGGCAGAGGCATGAATTTTAATTGAGGTAGGCCTTTGTCCAGCATCTCAGTTAAGTATTGCAAAATCTGAGGAATATTTGGTACCACTGTATCAGCTCCTTGTGCCTGGTTCCAAGCACAGAATCTCTTCCATTTTCCAGAATAAGACTTTCAAGTACTAGGCCTTCTGGCTTCCAGAATGACATCCAGCACAGCTTTACTGAGAGGTGTGTTTTGTATGACTACATTATCCACCATGTTGCCAAGTTTAATGTCTTGAGTTGGCTGTGCAGGATCTGATTGTTTTGCTGGGATAGTAGTCAAGGTACTTGAGGTAGGGTCCAAGCTGAGTATAGAGATAAGTTCCTTAGTACTGGCTACCAGTACTGGCGTGGCCAGTCTGGGGCAATCAGTATTATTTTTGGCTTCTCTTGTCTGACCTATAGGAGCACCTTGGGGAGGAGAGGCAGTGGAGGAAAGGCATATACTGATAGGTTTTTTCAGCTGAAAGATAGGGCGTCCACTTTCCATGCTTGTCTGTGATAAGTCCTTGTGCAGAATCTTTTTAGTTGGTAATTGAGAGGGGAGACAAATAGATCTATGTTCGGGCATCCCCATTCCCTTGTTATCATGCTGAAGACTTGTGGATCCAGCTTCCACTCGTTGGGATCCATGAGGTTTCTGCTTAGTTCGTCTGCCAGAGTATTTTCCTTTCCTGGCAGGAATTGTGCCTGCAGATGTACTTGGTAAGTCAAAGCTGTGTCCCACAAGGTCATGGCTAGTCTGCAAAGGGGGTAAGAATGTGTGTCACCCTGCTTGTTTATATACAACATGACTGTGGTGTTGTCTGTCTATATCAGTAGTTGTCCCAGATGAAGTAGGTCCTTGAAGGCTGTCAGGGCATTTTGAACAGCTAACATCTCTTTCTGATTGATATGTAGATGCATTTGGTTTGAGGACCATGTGCCCTGAATGCATCTTCTTGCCATGTGGGCTCCCCAGGCATAGTCTGATGCATCCGTTGTTAGTGTCTGCCTGGCTGGAGGCAATGTGAATGGCTGTCCCTTGTTTTAGTGACAAGCCTTTGCCCACCATCAAAACTCCTGTTGCAGGCAGGGAATGAGAGTAATGACTGTTTCCAGGCTGTGGCAATGTTGAGTCCAAACACTTTTTACCACTGAAGTTTCCTCATATGCAGTCTTGCATATGGAATTAGCAGGACACCATGAAGTCCAAAGCCTGCAGAATTTTTCTAGCAGATAACTCTGCCTTTGTTGCCAACATTTTGAAATAGGTAGTCAGTTGCCTTTGTTTGTCTGGCGTGAGATAAGCCATCTGGGCAGTTGTATTCAAGCTTGCACCCAGGAATGTTATCTCTTGTGAGGGTACTAGTTTTGATTTCTTTTTGTTGACTGTGTACCCAGGCACGTTAGACGTCTTTTCACAAACGCCAGATGTTGAAGAAGAATGTCCTTGTTCTCTGCTTGAATGAGACAGTCATCCAAGTAAGGATATATTTGTATTCCTCTTTGTCTGCAGAATGCAATTACTGGTACCAGGCACTTTGTAAAGACCATGGGTGCAGTAGATAAGCCAAAGGGCAGTGCAGAAAATTGGTAATGCATTGAACCAGCCTTGAATCTTAGGTATCTTCTGCATGACTGTCTGATTGGAACATGCAGGTATGCCTCTTTTAGGTCTAAAGTCACAAGCCAAGCATTCTTGCCCGGCATGGGCAGAAGCTGCTGCAAAGTCAACATTTTGAATTTTGGAATATCCAGGAAAATGTTCAGAATAGATAGGTCCAGAATCGGCCTCCAGGCCTTGTCCTTTCTGGGTACCAAGAACAGTCTTGAGTAAAATCCTTGTCCCTGCTCTTGTTCTGGTACTTGTTGAATGGCCCCCATGTCCATGAGGGATGAGACTTGTTTTTGTGCCTCTGCCCATTGATTTTTTGGCAGATCTGGCCAGCCGTTTGTCTTTGGCAGAGTATGAAAATGGAACTTGTAGCCTTGTGACACTATGCTTAGAACCCGCTTGTCCTGGGTTATGATGTGCCCACTTTAAGCAAAAAGTGCTAATTTTCCCCCTAAGGGTGCTGCCAGAAGATAAGTGCTTGGTGCAGGCAGGGGGAAGTCACTGGGACTGTTTTATGTATGTTTGTGATCTATCTTCTCCAGCTTTGGATGTAGAAGCACCCCACTGCTTGGGCCTATAAGAACCTTGCGCCTAGGTTCTGCCCCTAGGGCATCTGGATCTGCCTCTTTGAGGTCTGTCTGACACAGGAAAGGACCAATTTTTTGTAGGCCAGTGTCTACTAAACCTAGGTGGCTGTACTTGTAAAAAATCGTTGAGAGTTTGCATAGATTTAGCTTTGTCCTTTATTTTCTTTAACACCTCTTCTGCCTTAACACCAAACAAAGTATCATGCTGTAAAGGTGCATCTAGTAATTTAACTTTAAAATGATCAGGCAGATTTTGTTCCTTTAACCAAGCATGCCTCCTAATTACAGAACCCGTAACTGCGGCACTGCAGGAGGCCTCCAAAGAATCAAAACCACATTGCAAAGTATGTTTTCCAACTTGTTCTGCTGCATACAGTAAATCCTGCATTTCCTTGTTTTCTGCACATTCAGAATTTAACAACATTTTCTGTTTAAGCAATCCCATGACATGTTGCTGATACTTAAGCATATGAAATTGACAGTTTAAGGCCCTTATAGCCAAAGTTGCAGATGTGTAAACCTTTTTTCCCCATCTATCCAGTGCCCTTGAATCTCTGTCAGAGGGGGTTGTTTTTTTTGCAGTGGAAGCCTTAACTCCCTTTGTACCCTGTGAAATAATTTCTGGGTCAGCAGCAGGGTTTTTAAAAAGAAATTTGCGTGAGTCAGGATCCCTGTAATATCGGTCAGGCTTGACAGGAGCTGGGGGTAAGGAGTCAAGGGTCAGACTAGACTCTGAAAACACATCATCTACAATGTCTAACACAGGTGGAATGGCTAGAGGCCTGTGCTGAGGTAGTAAAAGAAAATCCTTGAGCCTCTTTTTAGATTCTGAAAAATCTTGGCTCTCCCAGTGGAAATGCTCCCACATGGTATGCAAGGTTTCCCCAAAGGAATAGTCCTCAGGAGGAGATGCTGAAGGTATAGATTCTTCAGCATCAGAATCCTCATAGGGGGGAAGAGAACATTCCTCATCAGAAGAGGAATCGGAAGAAATAGAAACCTGATCTGAAGATTCATAGTCAGTGTCTTGCCTAGGCCTCTTCTCAGGAGGGGGATGGGAACCCCTGATCAAGGTAATCAAGTCTTCGGCCATTTTGAGCATCTGTTTTTTGGGCATAGAGGCCTGTCCACGTGGCTCTTGAGTTTGTTTCCTTGCTTTAGAAGGTGCTTTAGTCTTTGCCTTTGAAGCTGAAGTCATTTTAATGTAAAGATGTTTAGGTCTGAATACGCCCTCAGAAGCCGGTACCTGCTCAGCTGCTCCGGACCCATCTGAGGGATTATTGTCCGAGGCTCCAATGCCTTGAGTATCCAGCGGCATGGCAGACTTCATGTGGGAGTCAGTAGCGGCCTGCGACTCTAAAGTAGCGGGCGTCAGGGGCTGCGAAAACACCTCACTGACAACCGGCGACTGGCTTAGGAGAAGCTTCGTTGTCGGTTTTGGGCCTCAGCTGTTTTTCTCTATCCTTTTCTTTGGATTTTTTGCAAACTCCGGTAGTCGGATGGCTATACGACGACATTTCAGGATAATTAAACTGGCATCCAAAAAAGTTTAAAGCAAAATCATACCGACGCTTAATAGTGCATTGGTTAAATCTAGCACAAAACCGACAACCAGTAACATTGTGATCAGGGCCTAGGCAAGGAATACAGTAAGAATGAAAATCCTTATGAGGTATTTGCTTTCCACAAGAAATACAATTATTAACTTTTTGACATCGGTCTAGAGCAAGAAAAAAGTTTCCCCAACGGGGTACTTAGCTTTATTGAAGACTTCGGATCTGAAACTCAAACACAAAAATCTTAGGAGTCGGCCGACCGGCACTTGCGAACTGCTTCTGCTTCGGGCACTGCGCGGCAAGAAAGACTAAAGAAAATGGCGTTGGCTGCTTCTTTTATACCCCTGACGACCTGACATCAGGGAAGGGGCGACAGCAGCCGATGCAGGACCCAAGACTTTGGAATTCAGGCTGGCTGAGGGCAACCTGACAGCAGGATTACCCAAATGTAATGACTGCAACAGTGAAACACGAACAACACCTGAAAGTGCTGAGATCCTGCTCTGAAACTGAGATATTTCCTGCATGACTCCCTGATAGGAATGTGGAGGTAGGCCTCCTTTAGGTCTAGGGTGGCTAACCAAACATCCTTGGAGAGCATGGGTAGCAGCTGTTGTAGGGTGAGCATTTTGAATTTTGGGATCACCAGGAAGGTGTTTAGAATGGACTGATCAAGGATGAGGCACCAGGTGCCCTCTTTCCTGGGTACCAGAAAAAGTCTGGAGTAGAAACCTTTGCCTTTCCATTCTGAGGGAACATGCTCTACTGCCCTCATGGAGAGCAGAGAAAGGACTTGCTTTTGTGCCTCTGTCCACTGGTTTTGAGGTAGATCTGGGAACCCTTTTGGAGTTGGAAGGGTGTGGAAAGAAAATATGTATCCCTGGGACACTATGTTGAGAACCCAGTGGTCATTGGTAATGGTGGCCCAGGTGTTTACATGAAAGGAGAGTTTTCCTCCTAGGGGTGCGTAGAGGTGGGCAGAGGGAGGGGGGTGGGGGAGGTTTAGAACTCCCTGGTTTTGAATTGGAAGTAGTCCACTGCTTAGATCTCTGCATTCCCTGTGGCTGCTGTCTGTGGGGTCTGGTTCCCCGGGGTCTGAGCTGAAATGACCTGGTGGGAGCAGGAAAGGACCAGTGCTTGGAGGGACAATGCCTGCTGAACCTGGGTGGCTGGACCTGTAAGAAATCCTTAACTGTCTGCATAAATTTTGCATTTTCTTCCATCTTTTTTAAGACCTCTTCTGCCTTAGTGCCAATAAGTTGTCTTTGTGCAAGGGGGCATCCAACAATTTAGATTTAACATTGGCAAGGGCTGTTCCTTAAGCCATGCATGCCTTCTAAGGACAGAACCGGTGACTCCTGCCCTGCAAGAAGCTTCTAGGGCATCAAAACCACAGTGCAAGGTGTGTTTAGTTACTTGACTTGCAGAATGCATTAACTCTTGTAACTCCTTAGATTCTGCACAAGCAGGAAAGGAAGACAATTTTTGTTTGAGTTCCAGGGTATGGTGCTAAAATGTTAGCATATGGAACTGACAGTTTAGTGCTCTGATAGCAAGGGTTCCTATAAGTTCGTCGAAACTTCAGCAGTTCGAACACCATATGTTAGAAATGTGAAGTTCGAAAACTGATTATCGCGAAACTGCGGAACACCAAATTCATTCCCAGGGAAAAGATTTGGTGGGCCGTTTCTGTGGCTTCGCTATTTTTAGCACTATGGTGAAAAGTTACGGGTCGGGTTCAGGTAAGTGTGCGACAGTGCTGACGTTAGGGTTAGGGCGCGGGTGAGGTGGGTGTGCGATAGTGACAGACTTTAGGGTTAGGGTGGGATAGGTGAGTTAGGGTTAGGGCGCGGGGTCAGGTGAGTGTGCGATAGTGACGGACCTTAGGGTTAGAGTTTGGGTTAAGGTAAGTGGATAGATAGCAGTGTATGCACAGTTTAGTGTAGGGTTAGATGTAGGATTTTACGTGTGTGTGTGGATTGCTTTTTTTGGTGTGCTTGTGTTGTGTGTGTGTTTCTTGGAACAGCAATTTTTTTCCCTGGGGAAAAAAAAAAATCGCTGTTCTAAGCCTTCGATGGTTTTGCACTTCGAGGTTAGAAGTTCAAACCTATGGTGCTCGAACTTCTGCAGTTTTGTCAAAGTGATATAGGCCCGATAGCAAGAGTAGCTGAGGTGTATACTTTTTTACCCAATCTGTCTAGTGCTCGGGAATCCCTCTCTGAAAGGGTGGGATTCTTAACAGAGGTTGCTTTAATTCCTTTAGGCCCTTGAGAAATTACCTCAGAGTCAGCAGTAGGATTTTTAAAAAGAAATTTGTGCAAGTCAGAGACTCTGTAATACCTGTCTGGTTTTCTGGATGCAGGAGGGAGGGTGTCAGGAGTCAAGCTGGATTCCAGGAAAACATCCGGACTGAGGGGTTGGCCAGGGGTCTGTGCTGTGGAAGATCTAAGAATTCCCTGAGTCTCTTTTTAGACTGAGGGTAGTCCTGACTTTCCCACTGGAAATGTTCCCTTAAGGTGTGAAGGGCTTTCTCAAAGGAAAAATCCACTGAGGGAGAGGCTGAAGGAATGGAATCCTCTGCATAAGAATCTTCATAAGCAGAGAGGGGTTGCATGTCTTCATACCCAGATGCATCAGAGTCATCAGACTCCTGTTCAGACAAAACTACAGGGGACAGATCACTTTTTCCTCTTGGAAGGGGTAACTTGGCTTTCCCTGATCAGCATGAGAAGGTCTTCCATCATTTTAAGCAGTTGAGACTGAGCCAAGGAAGTAGATGCCTGAGATTGGGTTGTCAGTTTCTTGGGTGTGGTTCATAACCTGGGCCCAAGAAACTTGATAGCTTTGGATAGAATGTTAGTCACGAAAGAAGTCGTCGGTTTGTGTTGAGAATCGGTAGTGCGAAGGACTTCCTCGGAAGCCAGTGTCTGCTCAGCGGCTCCGGACCCATCCAAGGTAGAGATGACCGCAGGTGCCTTAGTCGAAGAAGAGTTTTGCAGCAAACTGGACTCCGAAAGGGTATCGGTAGTAGCCTACGAATCCACAGAAGTGGGCATCAGGGGCTGCTCCCCTGGCAGGAATAACCCAAATGTGATGACTGCAACAGTGAAACATGAAGAACATCTGCCTCTGTCATCCCCTTGCACAAAGGTGGTGCCACTACTGACCCTGGAAACTATCGCCCCATTAGCTTGACAAGTCTGATCTGTAAAGCCATGGAGCGTATTATTATGGATCTCATAAACAAGGACATAGGCAATCTCCAAGAACTTGACCCCACCCAGTTCAGATTCATCAAGAGCAGATGTTGTCTGTTGAAACTGGCTGACTTCTTTGAGACTGTCACAAAGGTTTTGGATGAAGGAAAGTCAGTACATAGAGCTTATCTTGACTTGGCCATGGACTTTTACACAATCCCCCACTTGGACTTTTACACAATCCCCCACTTGGGTGTCATCAAAAAGCTAACACAACTTGGCGTAAAGTTGTACCTCATCAGGTGGGTGGCCAACTGGTTCACTGACAGGACCCTCAAGGTCAAAACAGGTGCCTTCACCTCCGATAGCAGACTTGTCACAAGTAGAGTTCCCCAGGGATCTGTCCTGGTACTCCTACTGTCTGGCATTTACTTTTCTGAGTTCCAGGCAAAGCCAAAAGGCCTGTGGCTGACCAAGCACTATCATCGACTTCCCAAATGATTTTAACATACTGCAACAGGGTCTTACGGCAATTAATGACTGGTGCCAAAGTCATGGCCTCAAGCTAAATGCAAAAAAAATATATCATCATGCCATTTAGCAAAAACATGTCCCCCTACTGATTACCACGTCAACGGCAACCCCCTAAACACACAACCTGTGGTGAGAGACCTGGGTACCCAGGTTGATAATCTCACATTCAACCATCCGGTATGGGCAGTGGTCAGAAAAGCCTTTTACTTGGTTCATCTCATAAGTAAAGTGACTGCATCCAGAAAAAAGGAGGTTATAACATCTCTATACTCCTCCCTCATTAAACCAATAATTAAGTATAATGCCCAGTTTAGTATGCACTTCTCCAAACATCTGCACCAACTGGAAAGGCCACAGAAATACCTCACAAAGAGAATCCTTGGTCTCCAACATCTGTCCTATGAGGACAGGCTCAAATCACTATCATTCTACTCGGTATCATATAGGTTGCTCAGAGGTGATCTGTATCTCACTTACAAGGCCATCTCGGATCCTTGCCCTACTAGAGATGCTCCATATCCGTAAGTCTAATTCTTTGTGCATTACCTGCTCAAACGGCGTGAATCTAATATGCAACATCACCAAAACCTGCTGGAGAGAGAGGTTTGTCTACCAGATGTTGCCCAGTCTCTGGAATAGACTTACCATACATGTCAGAGTGCCTCGGTGACCCTCTTCAAGCGCAACCTTGATGAGTGGATGGGAAACCACAAATTTGTCCCAGGGGTTCAACCTGTGTTCCTTATTAACAAGGGTGACAGGTGCTGACTGAGGTTTCTTTTTGGGGATAAACTCTTGGCAAGGCTTGTAACGGGCCCAGGGCCATTAGCCTAGTAACATCCTATGATCCTATGACCATCTTCTGAGTCTGAGGAATTGGAGTCTTCCTGAAAAGCCACTTTTTTATTCCTTTTAGAGGGTAAGGATTTAGGGGCAGAAGTCAGAGTGGGAGGGCTCCTGTGATTTCATGAAGGCCATGAATTCATGTACTATTTTTAAGAGGTCTTGAGCTTCAATCTGAGCTGTAGTGGCAGAAGACTGAGAAAAGGAAAGAGGAAGGCTGGCAGTTTGCCTCAGCTTTGGCATTTGTTTAGAGAGGGTGATGCAAGGGTACAGTCTTCCAACCTCAACCTCAGTATGAGGTTCAGTAATCGAGATAGACCAGGTGTCTCTCTCATTGCCAGCAACACTAATGTTGGAAACTGAAGCCCACTGAGCCACCTCATACCTGAATGGCACCGATACTGCTGAAAAAAATGACTAGCCAGGAACCATGGTGGCCTCCCAAGGGGTTGTGCCACTGGGTTTGCACCTAGAAGTTGCTGGACCAAGGGGCTGCGAAGGTACCTCACATGAGTCATCAGTCAGCTTGGTAGCATAGGCCAAAGCTTCTGCATTATTCTCAGAGCCCTTTTCCTTGAATTTTTTTGTATTTGCATTTGTTTGAAATGCAGATGGCAGAAGTTAAGATTTGCAAAGATGTGGGGAAGATGAAGATTGTAAAGATTCTAAGTGAACTAAAACTGAAGACTCCATATGAGTGGCTAACACGTCTGCCCTGGGTTTAAGGGTCTTTGCTTGGAATTTAGCAAACTCAAGACAATAACAAACATTTGTTGAGGACCCAAACACAGTGGACACAACTAGTAACAAATCTTTATGAGGGATTTGCTTCCCACACTACAAACAACTGTTAACCTTTTTAATCATTAATTTAGGAGTAGAAAATCAGCAACAGGGCACTCATCTGACTGGAGGAAAGGAGGAAATGGAAAAATAAACCAAGTGATGGGCTGCAAATGTTTTATACATATTATGAAGCTCATTGGACTGCATGGCTAATAAAAAGCATTGAAGATGGCGCCAATGAACGCCCTTCTTATAGCCATGAAGTACAGATGTTGGTCCTCGGACATCCATTGGCTACAGATGATGCAAAGACTCTGGAAATGGTGCCATTCAAGGGCTTTTGCATGGCAGGAAGACCCAAGAATCAGTATTGCAACTTGACTACAAAGAACGTCGGCTTCATAAGAAGGGTCAAGAGCCTGCATTAGACCTTGAGCTAAGCTTAATAAATTGTTCCTGTCCAGTGCAGCTGACAGTGGAAAAGACAAATGTTTTGATTTGTTTCTTTTTTGACAGAAAACTCTGAAGAAACAGGCCCTGAACTGCCATGAACAGCTTCCCCAGGGATGGGAACAACATTCTGCCAAAGCACAGGCACTTTCCCTGCCCCTTTTTCCAAAACAAACAAGAGTGACTCTTTCTTGCGTGCTAAGGGGGCATTAACCGTCGTCAAGGACGTGTTTAATCATCAATCTACGATGGCTGTAGTTGCAATACCACAGTTATCTGAAGAAAAAGATGAGTGGTCTGAGGAACCAGCTTTGGCCACAGCGGAGTCACCTACCTACTTCTGAGGCAAATTACCAGCCTGCTGTGGTGACATTGGATGCTTAATCTTTTTTCTATTTGTGGCTGGAAAAAGGCTCATCTGACGATCTGGCATCTTGTTCCCTGGTCAAGCCTTAAATTGTAAATGAAAAAACAAATAAACGCACCCAGTATAGCTTATATATTTATGAGCTATAATGAATCTACTTGTTTTTTAGTTTATCAGCTACATTTCTTAGCTTTTTCGTTTAGAAGTCTTAAATTGTGCTCGACTCCCAAGGAAGCTTAGCAGCAATAGCTGGTAAAACAGGTAAGTAACAAAAAAAACCTTTTTCCTAGAAAAAAAAACACAGTAAACAGCACTTTAATCACTTACCCTAGCACTCAAAAGTAAATTAAAAACAGATCTCCACATAAAAAAATAGTTTTAAACAAGTTAACGTTTTACCACAAAAACAGAAGTGCACTCCTATTTAAAAGTACATAAAAGTCACAAGACAGTCAACAAAACGCCTTTTTCTAATTTAACAGTAACGGTAAATTTTCTGTGACATATAAAGTGCAATTTTTTCTCCTCGACGGGAACTTATCTGCACAGCAATGGAACTACATTAGCCGACTGTCAATCCTTGAAAGCCTGAAGCACAGCACTCTTCTCAGCAGCAAGAAAACTGTGATAGGATTGGCACCTAAACCTGACTTTTAGTCACATCAGCTCGAGCTGACTAACAGTTTGGATATGCGGAAGTTCTCTGAAGCTCTGGAAGCTGGACAGCTGTTGTATCCTATAAAGGATATAACTCGTATAACTTTGCAGCAGTGATCATAATGCTGAACAAATGGCATTACTGACTGACTACAATGATTTTTAAATATCAGTGATTTATCAGAAAAAATGAAAATATGAATGTGAAGGTCTGGCAGTTAGTGCAGGAGATTAAGGCTCTAAGATCTTAGTGAGCTGCTTCCTATAGCCAGTGGTACAAGGTTTGATTCTTTCTGCCTCAATTTGCTTACTGTGTAATTTTGAAGAAGTCCCTTAACCAAACAGTGCTGCCTGGTTGCCCCTTTAATTGACTTAAAAGACGCACACAAAGTCACAATGACAGGCCATACTTAGGAGGCTAAATACTCATGCAGTTTCTAAACAATAAGAGGGTAGCCAGAGCATGGTAAAATGGGGTTCTAGGTAGAATAATGGACAAGACGACTCCCCAGTCATACCAGTATCCCATTACCTAACTATCTTGCCCCAGTTACCAGACAACACTGCTGAAATCTGTGTGCATACTATTTTCTTTACTTTTACAATGATCTTAGAAATTTAAATGTAAAATGTTTAAAAATTTTAATAAAAAACTCCTTGTTAAAAATTTTACAGCAGAATCACTCACAGCCATGTGATGAACAAAACAAAACTCTCACACTGAAACCAGTCAGCATGAACAACCATAAACTCAGACTCTCAATACTGAATTGCCAGATTGATGCATTTTCAATAAAACTGCAGACAAACAAGGATTCGAAGTCAAACAGCATACAGTAAAATTATAAGTTATGTACTTAGCATAGCTTGGCACCTGTGTTGTCCATTTTCATTCTTTCTCACTTATGGGTTTAGTGTCCAACTTGGCTGCATTATACAAGATTTCAGATCCAAGCCTCGTGCTCTTCCCTCTATCCATAATGCCCTAGTCCTTCCCCACCTCCTCAGATCGAGTTTGCTGCCCTAAAACCATTGGTTTGTCACCACATACTAAATATAAATTTAGATGAAGCTGAAACCAGGAACCTGAGGATTCCAATAACATCTAGGAGTTCTTCTAGGAATATTAGGCTGTGGGAAGGTTGGGAGGGAAAGTGAGGAAGAATGAAAATGGACAACACAGATGCCAAGTTATGGTAAGTACATAACTTATAAATCTGATGCTGTCCTTGTCATTCTTTCTCATTTATGGGTCAGAGTCCCCAGCTATGAAACTCTCGGGTGGACCACATGGAAGGACAAGCCACAGCACTGTTGAACCAAAGGAGGCTCTGTTTCTAGAGATAATGTCCAATTTGTACTGCATAACAAAGGTCCGAGTCTTTGACCAAGTGGATGCAGAGCAAACATCAACAGAAGCTCTAGAAGAAAAAGCAGCTAAAGTGGCCACAGATCTTGTTGAAAGGGTTCTAGAGGAATGAGGTAATTGTAAACCTTTTTTGGGTAGAAATCAATCCGAAATCTATTTGGCAAGAGCAATTATGGAAGCTGCTTTACTCAAGCAGTTAGGAGCAAAGGACGCAAAAAGCTGATCAGATTTCCTGTACTGTTTTGTTTTGTGGAGACAGAAGCGTAATTGTCTATGGACATCAAGAAAGTGTATATGTAAGGGGGCCAAATATGAACCAGAGCATTCCTCTGTGACTCGCTCTGAGGTGGAATCAGAGCAAAGTACTCTCTGCATTTGTTGTTGAGGGGAGATGCAAACAGGCTGCAGGAAGGCTGGCCCCAGTGACTGAAAATTCTGTCCGCTACTGACTGATTGAGGAACCACTTGTGAGGAATCAGAATGGACCTGCTGAGTCTGTCTGCCAGTATGCTTGTTTCCCCCTGTATGTATTTCAACTAGAAAGATGTCTGAAGATATTGCCCATTCCCAGACGCTCATGGCCTCTCTGCACAGTGGGTATGAACGGGCTCCTCCTTGTTTGTTGATTATCAGATTACTGACATGTTGTCCGTATGGCAAGCAATAGGGGCAGAGCATCCCGAAAGGCTTGCAACAACAGAAGGACTGCTCTCATCTCGAGGACACCGATGTGCATCTTGGTCTCCAAGGGGGACAATGTGCCTTGGACCATCTTCCATCTGTAATATCCCCTACCCTAACTGGGAAGTGTCCATGGTCACTGTGGCCGGTGGGGGGGGGGGGTGGCCTGCAATGGAACAGGTCTTCTGACTATATCCACTATTGAATATGACATTCGCAGATTGGCGTGAGTTCTATGGGAACAGATGGAAACTGGTAAAGAATGGACCACTGTACTGGCAAAGTCTACTGGAGAATCTGCATGCAGAATCTTGCTAGAGGGACTAGAATAACAGCAGCTGACAATGATCCAAGAGCCTGTATTACCAATTCTGCAGGAGGGGACGGGAGAGACAGTAAGTCCTCCACCAGACTTCTTATAGATTTGACTATGAAGAGGTTAGTGAAGCCACTTGGAGCATAGTGTTTAGTTGAGTCCCAATGAACTCTAGATTCTGCACAAGAGTCAGTGTAGACTTGGCAAGATTTATCATAATTCCCAGGGAGATGGAGATCTGAAGCAGGTAATCCCTGGCTTGAATCAGCCGATGCCTGGTTGGAGCAATGAGGAGCCAATCATCTAGACAGGGAAACACCTGGAATCCTTTGAGCC
Source organism: Protopterus annectens (assembly GCF_019279795.1). NCBI lineage: Eukaryota > Metazoa > Chordata > Ceratodontiformes > Protopteridae > Protopterus > Protopterus annectens. Next base: position 1,860,604,547 of record NC_056735.1, read on the forward strand.
TCAAGTGAGCTGCCATGACTGCCATATATTTGGTGAACACAAGTAGGGGCTGTGGTGAGCCCAAAACGCAGTGCTGTGAATTGGTAGTGACTGGCTCACAGGCGAAAATGCAAATGTCCCCTGGAGTGCCGGTCTATTCTGATGTGATAGTATGCATCCTGGAGATCTACAGAACACATCCAATTGTCCTTGTGCAGAAGAGGCAGGATGGGCAACCATAATCATTTGGAAATGTAAGCTTTACATACTGATTCAGACTGCTTAGATCCGGAATTAGTCTTAGGTCCTCTGTATTCTTTTGCACCAAATAAAAAAAGATAAAAAAAAAAATAATAATTAAATAAAATAAATAAAGAAGTGGGAGTAAGTTCCAAATCCTGTTTGGATGGGACCTCCTGGATGACGTTTTGTAATAGCTTTCGGACTTCTTGAGTTGCATACTCCCTCTGACTGGGTGGAATGTAGGGGAGTTTCGCCTTGGGTCCCAGAGGTGGAAGGGAAAAGGGAATGTAATAATTCTTGGATATTACACTTAGCACCCATTTATTGTTTGTAAGATTTGTCCAGGTGTCTAGGTGCAGGGAAAGAGGACCACAGACTGCTTCCAGAGATGGACAGTTGGGGGGCGCTACAGGAGTGCTTACACGGCTCGTCGGAAAAGGAATCCCTAAAGCCCTGGTTCGGCAGATCCCCTCTGCCCCTGGGGTGACGTCTGTCACTTAAACCTCCTCCTCTGCCTCTGGAAGAAGAGTCTCCATGTGAGTCTTGAAAAGGTCCCTGAGATTTCCAGAACCACATTTTCTTGTCCCCTTGCTGATTAGTAGAAAGCATTTGTTGAGGGGTAAAAAACTTGATTCTGATAGCAGGCAAGATCTTTCCTTCCTGCTTGCTGTGGATAAGCATCTCTGACTAATGGCCTGAACAAAGAGGAGCGATTAAATGGGGCATTCATGAAAGATGTCTTAAAGGGTTCTGAGATCGCAAAGCCTCATCCAAACATGTTCCCTAATGGCTATACCTGAGCCGACTGCTCATGAGGTGCCTTCTGCTGTGTGGGATATTAACACCTCATCGAGGAGATGACAACAGAAGAAAGAGTGGCCAGTTGTGGAGAAACTTTCTGGAAGTCCTACGCCGACATGGGCACAGCAAGAGAATTTGAAAGCTGTTTAATCAAATCTCTCTGGAAACGAGTAAAATATTCCAGATAATTAAACACACTCAGAGCTAAAGTAGCTGAGGTGTAAATGCACTTTCTGAATTTGTCTTTCGCTCTGGATTCCCTGTACAGTAAAAGGACAGTGGAGCTTTGTTGCGCTGCCTCCTTCGTAGCCACTGCCACAACCATGGCATCAATGGGAATGCCCTTACTCCAATGAAGTACATCAGCAAGAGGAGACAAATTTATCTGGGTGCATGGGGAGAAGTTTGACAGTGTCTGGTTCCTTCCAAGCCCAGTGGGAGACTAGGTTGATAAAATCATCCGCTGGGGAGTTCACCCTAGACATAGATGGGCCAGCCCCGAAAGCCTCCAGGAACACCAACTTTTCAGGAGAAGGATTTTGGGAGGACCAGCCACCTTTTTGCCTAAGGATTTCCAAGATGTCTCTGAAAGAAACTTCATTAGGTGGTGACAGAACAGTTCCTAAGAGTAGAGAAAGCCCTTTCTATGATCCGGAAGGCAAACAAATCCCAGGAAAACCTCTCGCTCCCCCCTAGGAGCCTAAGCAGGCAAGGGTGGGAAGTCAGGGCTGGCCGCTGATCCATGCCGACCCAAGAGAATCAGACCCAAGTTGTCCAGGTCCCAAGCATCCATGGGAAGAAACGTATCTGAACAAAATTGGAGTCAAACTCTGCTCCTCAGATACGGTGCAGACCTCTTGGATCAGAGACCAGCTCTGATCCGAAGACAATGGAACAGGACTGTTCAGGGGAGTAATTGGATCCAAGGAAGGATGCTTCCTCAGATCAGACGTTGAACCTCTTATGGATCTAGGATCCTTGGGCTCCAAAGCCAAGGGTAGGATTGGAGAAGGAGAAAATCGTGTTCTGGCAGAAGAGCTCAGGGATCCAGTAGGGGACGGAGCTGGCATGACCCCCATCTGAATTTAAGTCCTAAGGAAACTCTGCATCATCCTGGCCATATCTGCTTCTGAATAACTCCTAGAGGCTCTACATAAAGTAGAGGAATGTGGTCTGGAGTATTTGGTGGGAGTTTGCAATATCTGGGAAGGCGAAGGCAAAGTCAAAGACACTGGCTTCAGCACTATACCTGGTGAATGGCCTCTAGTCACTGGATCCGAAGAACTAGGATTTGAATGAGAGGCAAGCAGAATGGGAGAACTAGTCGTCTGGGCCTAGACGGTCAGATCCTAGTCAGGCCCGACATTTATCATATCCATGGTAGTGGGATTCAAAATTTTCTTGGACTTTGCTAGCAGCTCCAAAGAGGTAGTAGGGGACTTATGAAGCCTCTTTCTCAGCTCCAAGACCACCTGCGATTATTTGGAGGGGGTTTGAGCCCCAGCAGGAATCAGGCCTTTCAAAATCAATTTATTTCATCAATCCAAGAAAAGCTCTCTGATTAAATGTACTGCAAACAGAGCAAGGAGTGTCCAGATGGACAGCTCCTTGGCAATATACGCACTTCTTGTGGGCATCAAAGTTGGGAATCTTATGCCCACAATAAGTGCACTTTTTAAACCCAGTTGGCTTGTCAGGCTTGTCCAACATTTGTTTAGAAAGTACAGTTGTGTACACCTACCATAAATGTAGATGTTCGAGTGTCTTCACTGTTGCAGTCATGACTGTGGGGTTCTCCCCAGCCGGCAGGCAGTCCTTGGTCGGCCAGAATCCCAAAGTCTGGGTCCAGCGTCGGCTGTTCAACCATGCTCCCTGACGTCAGAACGCCAGGAGTACAAAGCTGACAGCCGACACTATCTTCTCCAGTTTTTCTTGCCCCAGATGTCAGGAGTCCCAAAATGAGAAAGGTCCCATATCCTTTGCAAATACACCTCAGAAGAATGGTGAAAAAAGGAACCACACAAAAGTAAAAATAAGAGGGGACAGGAGGGAGGGAAACCCAGACTGCAACAGTGAAGACACTCGAACATCTACATTTATGGTAGGTGTACACAACTGTACTATGTTCATCGTGTTTCACTGTTGCAGTCATGACTGTAGGGTAGAATCCCAAAGCAGAATGAAAGAGAGGTGGTCATAAAGTAGAAGGGACGGCTAAAAGGCCCTGCAAGACTGCAGAGGCAAAGCCTGCCCTAGACTTACAGTAGAGAGGTAGATTGTAGTGCTTTGAAAAAGTATGCACTGAACTCCAAGTTGCAGCTTCCAAAATGTCTTTAGTAGGAACTCCCCTGAGGAAGGCAGCAGAAGTGGCAGCAGCTCTGGTGGAATGAGTCCGTATACTCCCTGGGATTTGCTTTCCATGGTGTGAATAACAAAATCTGATTCCATGAGCAATCCATTTAGAAATGGTCTGATATGAAATGGCTTTACCTTGGGAACTTGAAGCATAAGAAACAAACAATTGTTCTGATTTTCTGATGTCCTTGGTTCTGTCCAGGTAAAAACGTAGTTGTCTGTGTAACTCCAAGGAATGTAAGATCCTTTCCCCTTTATTTTGAGGAGTGGGGAAAAAAGTTGGCAAGTGGATAGTTTGATTTAAAGCCACTTTGGAAACCACCTTAGGCATGAAGGTAGGATTAGTCCTCAAAGACACCCTGTCTTGATGAAAAATAACATAAGGTTCCACAGCCATAAGAGCTTGTAACTCTGAAACTCTCCTGGCAGAGGTAAGGGCTAACAGAATGGCTGTTTTCCAAGATAAAAACTTTATGTCATAAGAGGCAGCAGGCTCAAAAGGAGGCAAGGTGAGCTTTTCCAAAACACAGTTGAGATCCCAAGCACGAATGGGAGGAGATCTAGGAGGTCTTAAGTTATTAGTTCCTCTGAGAAACTGTCTCATGAGCTGGTGGGAAAAGATTGGAGGGTCTGTATTATAATGAGCGGAAATAGCAGAGGCATGTATCTTAATGGAAGAGAGAGAGAGACCTTTATGTAAGAGACCTGTCAAGTAAAGTAAAATTAAAGGAATGTTCGGAAGAAGAGGATCAGAATCCTGAGCCTGCATCCAGGAAAAAAAATCTTTTCCATTTTCCTGCATAAGATTTTCTAGTGCTAGGACGTCTGGCTTCTAAAATGACATCCATAACCTGCTTGGGTAGGAGAGAAGAAATCAAAGGCCCTGGATTAACCAGGCCGCCAGGCTGAGAGTGCTGACATGGGAGTGTAGAACCTGACCCTGATGTTGGGACAGAAGGTTCGGAGTTTGTGGTAAGACCCAAGGGGGCTCCAGGCATAGGTTTTTCAGAGTGGGGTACCAAAACTGTCGAGGCCAATTTGGGGCCAACAAGATTATCATCTTGGGCTTGTCCTGTTTGATCTTTAATAATACCCGTGGAAGAAGAGGAAGAGGCGGAAAGGCATATCCCGAGAGGTTTCTCCAACTGAAAGATAGTGCATCCACTTTCCAAGCTAGTTTGTGGAAAGTCCTGGTGCAAAAATTCTGTAGTTGATGATTGAGATGGGATGCAAAGAGGTCTATGTGAGGACGTCCCCAGACTGCTGTTATCATCCCGAATATTTCAGTGACCAGCATCCATTCGTGTGGATCCAAAAGGTTTCTGCTCAGACTGTCTGCCAGGAAGTTTTGTTTCCCTGGTAGAAACTGAGCTTGAAGGTCCAGATTGCAAGCTAGAGCTGTGTTCCATAGATCCATGGCTAGTCTGCAAAGGGGGTAGGAATGAGATCCCCCTTGCTTGTTTATGTACCACGTAACTGTGGTGTTGCCTATCCGTATCAGTAGTTGTCCTGGTTGTAGAAGATTCCTGAAGGCCATTAGAGCTTTCTGAACGGCTAATATTTCCTTTAAATTGATATGCAGGTGCTTCTGATCCTTTGTCCAAAGGCCCTGCAGACAGTTGCCCTGAAAATGGGCTCCCCAAGCATAATCCGAAGCGTCCGTGGTTAGAATCTGAGTGGCAGGAGGCAGACAAAAAGGGTTTCCCTTTGTTTAGAGTACATGCCCTGGACCACCAAAGGAATTCCTTTTGAAGACAAGGCAGGACGGAGATCAGTATGTCTAAACTGTGGCAATGCTGAGACCATACACTTTTTAGGTACCACTTTATTTTCCTCATGTGTAGTCTTGCATATGGTACAAGAAGGATGCAGGAGGCCATGTAACCCAAAGCCTGCAGGAATCTCCTTGCAGATAGCTGAGTTAAAGTTGCCAAGGTTTTGAAAGTTGAAGCCAGCTGTAATTGTTTTTCGGATGTCAGAAATGCCATCTGGGTTGTGGTGTTTAGAAGAGCACCCAGAAAAGTTATCTGTTGTGAGGGTGTCAAATTTGACTTTTTTATGTTTACAGAGAATCCCAGGAACTTGAGAAGGTTCTGTACAAATTCTAGATGCTGGAGTAAGACATCCTTGCTGTCTGCCTGAATTAGACAATCATCCAGATAAGGGTAAATTTGAATTCCCTTGAGTCTGCAGTAAGCTACTGCTGGAGCCAGGCATTTGGTGAAGACCCTGGGCGCAGTAGACAATCCAAAGGGCAGCGCAGAGAATTGAAAATGCCTCGATCCGGCCTTGAACCTGAGGTATTTTCTGCGTTCCTGCCTGATGGGAATGTGTAAATATGCCTCCTTTAAATCCAAAGTTACCATCCATGCATTTTTGGACAGCATTGGAAGTAGCTGCTGTAGAGTAAGCATCTTGAATTTTGGAATCTCTAGAAAGGTGTTCAAGACTGACAGATCCAGAATGGGTCTCCATGAGTTTTGCTTCCTGGGGACTAGAAAGAGCCTTGAGTAAAAACCTTGTCCCATCTCTGAAAGTGGAACTAGTTCTATGGCTTTCATAGCCAAAAGAGCTTCCATCTGGTTTAAGGCCTCTGTCCATTGATGCTTTGGAAGGTCTGGCCATCCGCTTGGCCTTGGCAGGGTATGAAAATGGAATTTGTAACCTCTTGAAACCACATCTAGAACCCACTTGTCTTGGGTTATATATTAGTCCAATTTTGATAAAAAAGAGAGAGTTTTCCTCCGAGAGGGGCTTCCAGGCAAGAAGTTCCTGCAGCCCAACAGAGGGAGTCACTGAATCTGTTTCCTATGAGTTTGTGACCTGTCCTCTCCTCCCCTAGGGGTGGAAGCCGTCCACTGTCTTGGTCTATAAGAAGCTTGTGTTTGAGGCCTTCCTCGGGAGGGTCTATATCTACCCCTCTGAGGCCTGTCTGAATTGGGAAAGGACCAATTTTTAGAAGGCCAATTCCTGCTAAATCTGGGTGGCTGTACTTGTAAGAAATCTTTAACTGTTTGCATGGATTTCGCCTTGTCCTCCATCTTTTTAATCACCTCTTCAGCTTTTGATCCAAACAAAACATTATGCTGAACAGGAGCATCCAATAATTTAGCTTTTACTTGTTCTGGCAAATTTTGTTCCTTTAGCCATGCATGCCTTCTAATAACTGTGCCGGAGGCAGCAGCCCTACAAGAAGCCTCCAAGGCATCAAATCCACAGTGTAAACCATGCTTCCCAACTTGTTCAGTGGCATGCAATAAGTCATGTAATTCCTTATCATCTGCACAGGCAGAAATGGAAGTAAGCTTTTGTTTTAAAACAGATAAGAGAAATTGCTGGTATTTCAGCATATGAAACTGACAGTTTAAAGCCCTAATGGATAAAGTAGCAGAAGTGTACACTTTTTTGCCCCATCTTTCTAAAGATCTAGAATCCTTTTCAGTGGGAATGGGGTATTTGGCAGAAGCAGCCTTAACTCCCTTAGGACCCTGAGAAATGGTTTCAGGGTCAGCAGTAGGGTTCTTGTATAAAAACTGGTGGGAATCAGGAACCCTATAATATCTGTCAGGTTTAACAGGTGCAGGAGGAAAAGAGTCAGGGGTTAAGTTAGCCTCTGAAAAGGCATCATCCACAATATCCAAAACAGGAGGAATAGCCAGGTGTCTATGTTGGGGGAGAAGAAGAAAATCCCTTAGTCTTTTTTTCTTAGATTCTGAATACTCCTGTCCTTCCCAGTGGAAATGTTCCCTCATTTCATGCAAAGTTTCCCCAAAAGAGAAATCCTCAGGGGGAGAAGCTGAAGGAATGGATTCCTCAGCATCAGAATCCTCATAAGGAGGGAAAGAATATTCCTGGTCAGAAGAAGAAACTGAAGAAACAGAAGCCTGATCAGAGGAATCATAATAAACTTCCTGCCTTGGCCTTTTATCTGGAAGGGGATGTGAACCCCTAATCATAGTAAGTAAATCCTCCGCCATCTTGAGTAACTGTTTCTGTGACTTGGGAGCTGGTTCAGAAGAGGCCTGTGTTGCAGTCTTTGATTTAGGAGGAGTCTTTGGCTTTGCCTTTATTAGAAGCTGAGTAGGCCTGAAAACCCCTTCGGAAGCCGGTACCTGCACAGCGGCTCCGGACCAATCTGAAGGAGCATTGTCCAAAGGTCCTGCAATAGAAATATTCAAAGGCCTAGTTGGCTCCTCGTGAGAGTCCGTTTCGGCCATCGGTTCTGAAATGGCCGATGACAGGGGCTGCAAAAGCGCCTCACTGATGACGGCCGAACCTGAAGCTGGCTCAGTTTGTGCGATATCGTCGGATTTGGACCTCGGAGGCCTGTCTTTATCCTTGCGATGTTTGTGAACTCCGGTAGCCGGAACCGTATCCGACGACATTTTATAGTTAAAACGCCTACCGAAGTAATGAAAAGCAAAATCGTACCTTCGTTTGTAATGCGTTGATTGAATCTAGCACAAAACCGACAACTAGCTACGTCGTGGTCAGGGCCTAAGCAAGGAATACAGTAAGAATGAAAATCTTTATGAGGTATTTGCTTCCCACATGAAATACAATTATTAACTTTTTCTGACATCGGACTGGAGCAAGAAAATGTTTCCCCAACGGGGTACTTAGCTTTGAGTGGAGAAGAAAGTCTTCGGACTGAAGTTTTTCAGCAAAAATTGTCAGGAGTCAGCCGACCGGCACTTGCGAAATGCTATCACCGCACGGCAAGAAAGACTGGAGAAGATGGCGTCGGCTGTCAGCTTTGTACTCTTGGCATTCTGACGTCAGGGAGCATGGTTGAACAGCCGATGCCGGACCCAGACTTTGGGATTCTGACCGACCGAGGATTGCCTGCCGGCAGGGGAGAACCTCACAGTCATGACTGCAACAGTGAAACACGATGAACATCAACCAGTCTTTTTTTTTCTTTCCCCACACCTTTATTGAATTATCACTTGTGGCACAGGCAAATTTACATTCATTTAAAAGTACTCACACTATAATTAACACAACAAACATTATACTTCGCATACATTGCATTATATCATATAGACTAAACATTACATAAATTATTCAATTTGTGCCTTTTTTAAACAAGAAATAGGTTATATTTTGCCATAACTTGACACCTGTGTTGTCTTCCTTCATTCCTCCTTACGACAGGGTTTCAGATACAACTCATCCACATTCCACAAACTTGATCTGACTCTCAAGCTCCTCCCTCTTACCCATAATGCCCAACATCCACCCAAATACCGCAGATTAAGTTTGCTGATTTCATACATCCATCACCATGCAGCCTGGAAGGGCAGAAGAGACACAGGACCGGGGAGTCCCTTCATAATACAGGTTCATCTAGAACAAAAGAGGCAGGGGGTGGTTGAGTGGGAAAATGAGGAGGAATGAAGGAAGACAACAAAGATGCCAAGTTATTGTAAGACATAACCTTTTATTCTGATGTCATCTTCTTCATTCCTCCTCACGTCAGGGCCACAGTCCCCAGATACATAGATCCCAGGTAGCCCTCATGGAAGGATATGCCGGAGCACCATCGAACCAAATGAGGCCCTACTCCTAGATATGATATCCAACTTCTAGTGTGATATGAAGGTGTGACTGTTAGATCATGTTGCTGCCGCCCAAATATCATCAGTGAAGGTTCTAGAATAGAAAGTCATAGAAGTAGCTATAGCTCTGGTGTAGCCCTGGGAGGTTTGGGTAATTCCAATCCTTTGGATGAGTAAATATACGAAATGCAGCCAGATATCCACTTAGCCAAAGTAATTTTAGACACCACTTCTCTAAGTCTATTAAATGAGAAAGCTACAAAGAGCTGCTCAGACTTCCTATGTTGTTTGGTCCTGTGCAGGTAAAAACAGAGTTGTCTGAGAACGTGTAGAAGATGGAGAACATAGAACACTGGCAATTGGATGGACTGAATGATATTGTTCTCTGTGGCTACTTTGGGCATAAAAGAAGGACTGGTGCATAAAGCCACACTGTCCTTATGAAAAACTATGTAAAGAAGCTTAGATGACAAAGCTTGTAGTTCAGAATTCCTCTTAGCAGAAGTTATAGCCACCAAAAGGACTGCCTTTCAAGACAAAAACATGTCGTAACTTGCTGCTAGTTCGAAGGGTCCCTGGATCAAAGCCTGCAACAAAAGAGTGAGGTCCCAATGAGGAGATGGGTCTTTGACTGGAGACTTTAAGAAAACACCTTTCATGAAGGATTTGCATAGCCTAAAAGTGAACAGAGAATGGGACTGACTTGCAGTATGAAAACTGGAAATAGCAGCTAACTGAAGCTTAATAATTGAGAGGCTAGCACCTACCTCAAATAGGGTACTAAGAAACAACAAAATGTCAGATACTGGTGCTGAAAAAGGGTCAGTGTTTTTGCTCCTGGCCCATACAATAAATCCCTTCCACTTAGTGATATAGACTTTTTAGGGGAAGCCTTTTGCAAGGGTAGAAGAATTTTTTGGACTGGGGAATTAAGCCTGGACTGTCTCACTAGGTTTGGAAGCGGAGAAACCAAGCGGTCAGTTTGAGGGCACAAAGATTTGGATGCTGCATCCCTGAAGGGTGAGACAGGAGATCCTGACTAGGATATTTCAGATGAGACCACAGGAAGGGGAACCACACCTGACGAGGTCAGAAGGGGGCAATGAGGATGACTGAGCTCTTCAACCTGCTTGCCTTCTGAAGGAGCGGAAGAGTAGGGTAAGCATACAGGAGACCGGGGGGGGGGGGGTCGTGGACTAGTGTATCCTTCAGGGACCCCCCCCCCCCCGAAGAAGGATCTGAGTGAAGAACTTGTTGCATTTGTTGTTGAGGGAAGAAGCAAAGAGGTCGCAGCAAGGTTGACCCCAATGGTTGAAGATCATGTCCGCCATGTGGAACCAGGAGCGATCTGCTAAGTCTGTCCACTAAATTGCTGGTTTTCCCTGGAATATGCATTGCAACTAGAAGGTGGACTGAAGATATCACCCACTCCCACACCCTCATGGCCTCCCTGCACAAGGGATAACAACTGGTTCCGCCTTGTTTGTTGATGCACCAGACAAAAGACATGTTGTTGGCGTGTACTGCAATAGTCCCTAAATGGAAAGCATCCTGAAAGACTTGCAATGTTAGGAGGACTGCTCTTATCTCTAGGACACTGACATGCAACCTGGTCTCGGTAGGGGACCAAGTGCCTTGGACCATCTTCCCATTGTAATGCCTCCCCCCCCAAAAAAAAAAAAAAAAAAAAAAAAAAAAAAACTGAGAAGCATCCGTGGTCATGGTGGCTATATGGGGGATTGTTCAAGAATGGTCTGCCTAGAATGAGATTGTCTGACTGTATCCATCAACTAAGGTGACATTTGCAAATGAGAGTCAACCTGATCTGAAGGGACAGCTGCTGAAAAAGGATGGACCATTGCACTGCTAATCTCCAGTGGAGAACCCTCATGAAGAATCTGACTAGCAGAACTAACAGAATAGCTGCTGACATGGATCCTAAGACCAATTAAGCATTGGGGGGGGGGGGCTGTTGAGCTAACAATCCCTGCAACTGACATCTCAGAGTGGTTACTTAGTGTAAAGGAAGAGAAATTATCTGATCCCTTGTGTTGAGCTGTGTACCTATAAATTCTAGGTACTGTACCAGAGTCAGGTTGGATGTGCTCATGTTTATGGTGATTCCCAGAGAATGTGATAACTAAATTAAGTAATCCCTGGCTTGGATTAGCTGATGCCTCCTGGGAGCAGTTGGGAGCCAATTGTCCAAGTATGGAAACACATGGAATCCTCTGAGCCTCAAGTGAGCCACTACCACTGCCATGCATTTGTTAAACACCCGGGGGGCTGTGGTGAGCCCAAAGGACAGTGCTCTGAATTGGTAATGACTGGTTCCCAGCCGGAAGTGCAGATACCTCCTGAACCGCCTGTCTATTTTGATGAGATAGTACGCGTCCTTGAGAACTATCAAGCACATCTAGTAATCCTTGAGCAACAGTGGCTTTACATATCCATTCAACTTACTCAGATCCAAGATAGGTCTTAGGTTCCCTGTCTTTTTTGGCACCAAAAAGAAGCAGGAGTAGGTTCCGAATCCTGTGTGTTCGGATGCGACTGCTTGGATGACTCTTTTTAGCAATGGCAGGACAGGAAGACTCATGGAAGGACGAATGGGATCAAGGCCTGGACATGACAGGGGTACGGGGTGGATTGAGGGACATGTCTCATCAGATCTCCAACTTGGGAGAAAACCTTCTCCACTATCTGAAAAACCGAAGGACCAGGAGAAGTCCTTTCTGTCACCCCTGAAGCCAAAACCACTGAGGGAAAACAGGCAGGACTCATCCTGGATCCACAACCTCCAGAAGGGATCGAACCTGAACTGTCGAGTGCCGAGGCACCTGGGGGAAGGGATGGCTCTGAGAAAGACTTAGACAACCCCAGTACCACGGCTCCAAGACCTGCTTTGCTATGAGAGAACTGGAACAGGGCTAATCAAGGGAATCCTTGGCATCAAGGAAGGAAGGTTCCCCTGTACTAAGCCCAGCACACACGGCAGTTCTGAATCCTGTGACTCAGAAACTGAAGACTGGATCGGAGAAGGAATTCTGATGGTATGGCCAGGGTAGCTCATGGATCAAATGGAATGGAGCAGAGATTACCCCCATCTGGACCCGGGCCTTAAGGAATCTCCTCATCATCCTGTCTATATCTGCCTCGGACTAGCTTCTGGAGGACCCGGATGAAGCCAACAAGGAAGGTCGGGAATGTTTTGACCTGAAAGAAAGAGCCGGGGACCTTGTCGAGGCACTGGATCTGACACAGGAGCCGACAAAGGTGGAGAAGTAATAGTAGTAACATCGCCTGGTTCCGAAGGAGCTGATGGATCAGAAGGGGAAAGCAATTTCTTTGTGTCCGAGGAAGTCAGAACAGACTATTTCTTCGCCTTCTTAGTCTCAAAAGAGAGTCCCTAGGGGAAATGGGAAGAGACCTCTTTTTCGCCTCTTTGGTGGTAGCCGGTAAGGAAGAAGATGAAGTCAAAGAAGGGGTCTGAACCTCCAGAACCAAGGAGGGAAGAAGGCCTCTAAGTACCAATTTGTTTCTTCATTTGGCTAACGCATGCAAATTAAGTGAAGCAGAAACCAATCCGCTTTTAAATGATCAGCACCAAATTAATATACGCACTCCTTGTTGGCATCCTGGTTGGGGATTTTATGCCCACAAAAAGTGCAGTGCTTGAAACCTGGTGAAGGTTTGTTAGCCATGACTAGAAGCCCACCAAAAACAAACTGTCAAATCTAACTGATGTAACACAAATGAAGTTACAGACAGAGACCCAACTTCGAAAACTCCAATATCAATCCCTGATAGGGAAGGCAGTCTCTAACCTGCAGTCCAAATAAATTCTTGGAGTCTTCCCATTCTAGTTATTTGCTCCCAATACCACGATTCCTTTTTCAATTTTCTCCAATAAATTCTAGCCTCCTCTTGTCTACTGTCTATATCCCTAACTGAAGTCATCCCTATTGACAGAATCGGCTTTCTCCCATCCAATGTTGGCTTAGTTCTTAGAATAATCCAAAAAGCGAAATCTCTCCACTCGACTAAATAACAAACAAAAAAAGAGAACCAAGAAGAGAAAGTACTGCCACTTCTTTTATTGCGATTCCACACACCAAAAAACGTTATGAACGCCTTCAATTACAATTGCGTTTTCGTCCCAACAAGCATGGACTTCATCAGATAAAAAACATTTCATCTCATTTGTCTTTTATACAACTTCTTAAACTAAAACCCAATAAAAACCTTTCATTTCAAATTCAATAAGCAAATCAAGTTCCACCTAGTTCATTAATTATTAATGATAAAACAATTCATTTTTCGTTTAAAATCAACAACTTATTAAATCATTCATTCATTTTAATATCTTGTGATTATATAAATTCATTTAAACATGTTTTTTTTAAAAACAATACATAATATATATACTTTAAAAAGATTTTATTACATTTCAATGATGCATTCAAAACAATGAAATAAAAATATCCCAACATTTCATAACAGTGCCACCTTCTGTTTTTGTTTAATATTGCACTTGTGTTTTTTCCTATTACATTCTAGCTGCTCTTAATTTTAATAGGGGTAAAATGGATATATATTCATTTAATCCAGGGGCTTTGTTCGCTTCTAAGGTTAACTGCCACCACAATTCCTTATAACCTACTATTTCCTCCCATGGGCCTCCTCTAATGTCACATTTAACCTGATCCAGGACAAAGAAACAGAATTTGTATCCCTCACATATCTTAGGATGTCTAAACAATGCATCGGTCTCTTTCCCCTTTTTTTATGTCGTAAATGTGTTCATATATTCTTTTCTTAAGAGTTCTCTCTGTCTTGCCCACATAAAAGGAAAAACATCTTTCACAAATGGCAAAATATACCAGGCTTCTGGAATCACAGTTGAAGTATCCCTTACTAGTTAGCCAACGTCCCCTGCTCTCCAAATAAATTTTTTCCGTATTCATAATGAATTCACATTGTCTACATTTCCCACACCTATATGTCCATATTTTTTCCTTACTATCACTTTCTCCTTTTCTATACAAATTATTTTTTTGTCTCTAGTATTCCTTTTACATTAATGGAATTCTTAAAGACAACCTTAGGTATCCTTTGAGGGAGCCAAATTTCTCCCATTCCTTTTGAAATATTGCCTTAATGTTTTTATTCAATGCATTGTATTCTAATATGAGGGCTTGCTGAAAGTCCTCCCCTAAATCTACCCTCTTCTCATTACTAATATTTGTTCCTTCTTTTTCTCCTAGGATGGGCCTAAATTTGTCTAGTCTCCCTCTTTCCACTTCCATTCTTAAGTTTCTAATGAACTCCCTAGGATATTCTCTTTCTAAAAACATTCTTTCTAATAGGTCACATTCTTTTGTAAAATCTTCATTACTACTGGTCATTCTTGACCCTCTGACAAACTGTCCTTTCACTAGATTTCTCTTACAATGTATTGGATGAGCACTATTAAAATGTAAAAAGGAGTTTGCATAAGTAGGTTTCCTATAAACTCTAGTTTCCAAGGTATTATTTACTTTAAGAATCTCTATATCCAGATATTGGATGTTTTTTTCTGAATTCATAGATGTAAATCTAAGGAAATTAGTTGTTCCCCCTATATATGGGACGCCTGTTGAGACGAAAACGCAATTGTAATTGAAGGCGTTCATAACATTTTTGGTGTGTGGAATCGCAACAAAAGAAGTGGCAGTACTTTCTCTCCTTGGTTCTCTTTTTGTTTGTTAGTTCTTAGAATACTTTCTGCTACTTTAACAATAATCATACAGAATATTATATTCATATTTTAGTTAAAGGTCTGTATCCAAATCCCAGTCTCTCCTTGTTTCTTGAGATTCCCCCTTTTCATCATCCCTTTCCACTTTGAAATATAGTTTTCTGCTTATGTTATGTATAGGAGTCTTAACTGTGTAGCTCTGAAATCCCTCTTCAAATTGGGTAAACCCAATCAGGCCTGTTCTACTGGAAGAATCAGCTTATCCCACTTCACTCTTGCCGTCCTCCCCTCCCCGATAAAGTTATTCAGGTTTTTATTAATTTCTATGCACAACTTTTCCTCTGGTTGATAAAAATGTGCCTGACCTGTGTATACGACACATTTTAATTTTTTGCATTTTACTATCTGTATCCATACAACAAAGCTTCCACTTTCTCAGTTTTTGTATTATCTCTCATTTAGTCTCATCCCACATATCCTTAGCTGCCACACTAGAACCACATTTAATCCATACCACTAAATACTTCATTTTATCATGTCCCCATAAATATGGATATTCCTGAATCAATGTGTGTGTGGGTACATAATTTATCATTACTGCCTTTGTTTTAGCTTCATAAATTTTGTATCCAGAAAAGATCTGAATCTGTCTCAAAATGTTCCACATTGTAATGTCTCTTTCTGGTTTTGTCAGGTATAAAATATTTGTAAATAAAGCCAGCATTTCTTGACTACCATATCAACTGTATCCTTGAATTTCTGAGTCCCTTATTTTCTTTGCCAATGGTTCTAAATATAATGCTAATAATAAAGGAGAAAGAGGACACCCCTGCCTGGTTCCTCTGTTCAAGCAGAAGTTATTAGATAGGACCCCACCCACTTTAATTTTCGCCTCTGATCCCTCAAACATCCTCCTCATCAACCTTGTATTTTTTTCAGAAAGTGCAAATGCTTCCATTACCCTGCTCATAAAGTCCCAGCTTACTCTGTCAAATGTATAGGAGCCTTAACTGTGTAACTCTGAAATACCCCTTCAAACTGAGTAAACCCAGTTCTACTGGAAGAATCAGCTTATCCCACTTTACTCTTGCCATCCTCCCCTCCCAGATTCAGCTCTTCATTAATTGCTATCCACAACTTTTCCTCTGGTTGATAAAAATATGCCTGACCTGTGTATAAGACACATTTTAACTGCTTGTATTTTATTATCCATATCCATACAACAAAGCTTCCACTTTCTCAGTGTTTGTATTACCTTTTGTTTAATCTCATCCCACATATCCTTAGCTGCCACACTAGAATCACATTTAATCCATACGCCTAAACACTTCATTTTATCATGTCCCCATAAATATGGATATTCCTGAACCAATTCACGGGTGGGTACATAATTTACTGTTATTGCCTTTGTTTTAGCTTCATTAATTTTGTATCCCGAAAAGATCTGAAACCGTCTCAAAATGTTCAACACTGTAATGTCTCTTTCTGGTTTTGTCCGGTATAAAATAATATCATATGCAAATAAAGCCAACTTTTCTTGATTACCATACCAATTATATCCTTGAATTTCTGAGTCCCTTATTTTCTTTGCCAATGGTTCTAAATATAATGCTAATAATAAAGGGGAAAGAGGACACCCCTGCCTGGTTCCTCTGTTCAAGCAGAAGTTATTAGAGAGGACCCCACCCACTTTAATTTTCGCCTCGGATCCCTCATACATCCTCTTAATCAACCTTATCAACCTTATAATTTTTTTCAGAAAATGCAAATGCTTCCATTGCCCTGCTCAAAGTCCCAGCTTACTCTGTCAAATGCTTTGTCTGCATCAAGATCCACCAACAATGGTATTTTCTGATATTCTGCTTCCCTCTGGATCATCAATGTTCTGTTAATGTTATCAAATGTTTGCCTCCTCCCCACAAAACCGCATTGATCCATATCTATCCATTTTGGCATTACTTTTGCCATTCTTTTAGCCATTATAGACGAACACTTTCTAACCATGGTTTAGTATTGAAATGGGCCTCTATGAAGCTGGTGTGATGGATCTTCACCCTCTTTAGGTATTACAGCTACCACTACTTTATTCAGGGATGGTGGTACTTCTCTTCCTTTTAAAATACTATTTAAAAAAAAACTTCCAGATCTTTCACTCTTTTCCACCCTAGTTCCAAACTTCCACAGGAATACCATCTACTCCTAGGGACTTTCTTGTACGTTGGTTGTACATCACAATTTTTATTGTATCTCCTCATATCCCAATTATTAGTAATTGAGCCTCATCTACCTCTAACACTAGCATACTTAATTCTTCCATAAACATTTCCATTTGTATCTTTTCTTGATTTTCATACTTCTCTGCTTTATAGAGACTCTCACAAAATTTCCGAAATATTTCCAATACCTCTACAAGATCTCTTGTTACTTTCCTTGTTTTGGGCTCCCTAAGTTTGACAACACCCCTTTCTACTTTCTGTTGCCTGAGTTATTGTGCTAAACGGTTTTGTGCTCTAGTGTTACCAAAAAACAGTTGCTTAATAGCAACTTTTCTAAATTTGTGCAGATTATCGAGGTAATCCCTTATTTTCTGTCGAGCATTCTGCAGTTGATCCTCTTCTTCTTCTGTGAGATTCCTCCTATTCTGCAATACTTTGTCAGTCCCTCTAAATAATTCTTGTTACTTCTTAACCATAGCTCCCTATCTTTTATTCCCATCCTATTTTTAAACTCCATCTTAATTTTATCCCACTCCCTAGCTACATTTTCAGAAAAAAATTCTATCTTCTCTAACAGCTCCTGAATAATCTCCACTACCCATTCCTTAAACTCCTCTCTTTTAAACAGACAGGTGAGAAAGTACCAATGTCTCATTTTTATTTCATTACCTTGTGCTTTTATTTTAGCTATTATTAGTGCATGATCTGAATTAGTTATTGGATGAGTATCAATTCTGTCTAACCTAGCCAGTTTTTATATATTGGGGAATAATATATAAATTTACTACAAAATTACTAAATTCCCATCTTCCATGCCAAATATTTTCATAAATGTCTTCAAAAATCTACCCTCTTTTGTTATATTTTCCCTTCTCGGTCCCCCAGACGCATCTTCACTGCTGCAAACCAAAATCCAGTCCCCACCTATAAGTAATATTCCTTGCTGAAAACTGAATATTTCTCTGAGAATTTTCTTAAGCTCCATTACAGCAGTTTTACGTGGAATGTAATTACATGCTAGTGTAATTCTCCTTCTTTGCCAGTAGCCCCTTAGTACTACAAATCTGCCATCATTACCCTTTTTTATCTATTTCTATCACTATTGAAGCTCCTCTTGCAATTAATAAAAGTAATCTTCTTTTCTGTTACTCCCAGGTATTCTGCTGAATAACCATCCTGAAAACTTTCCTTTATCAAATTCTCATGTTCAGTTTTTTCTAAGTGTGTCTCCTGTAACAAAGCTATTTGCACTCTACTTTTATTTAATATAGTTCATTACTCTTTCCTTTTTGCATTTATCTGTGAGGCCACTTACCTTTAAAGACATTACAGAAAGCATCACTGTATTAAAAAGATATTATTCCCACCTTTTATGTATAACACCTTTTTTGTTAAATGTTTAGTTCCAGCTTTTGTTCACATGCATACACTGTTTGGCAGGTTGAACTTGTATACTGTTTTTTCTTGTCATATCAATTTGAGCCTATGTCACATCTTACAAAACATTTTTGTTCTATTGAAAGCCCTCAACAAAAAATACAAACATCCGCAAAACCCCCTAAAACCCATTAACTGAATACTAACAAACAAAACAATGTACACCTTCAAATACTGAAGTTTTACCCTCCTAATAGAAGCAAAATTCTCAAACTGACAGCCACACTCACTGGCTTGAGTTAAGCTAAAAGAAAGGTTATCCATGCTAAGACGCATGGTGCAGCCGTGCTTCTGCCAAGTGCTGATTGGTTTTATCTTTGTAGCTCTCCCAGCTGGGAAAACCCCTAAATGTTTTCGGAGAACATTAATTACATTGGGAAAACCCCTGAATGCTTTCACAGAACAATATTGCTTTGGCAGTTTCTCTTCTCTTTTTTCCTCAGCCAATCACTCTCCATCAGACTGTAGCCAGTTTCTCTTTAGCAGACTGTCTCCATGAAGACGTGACAACCAGGCAGTCAGTTTCTCATTAACAGATTGTTTCCATGGAAACATGAAGACCAGATGCAGAATTGAGCACACATGTATTTGCTAGAAAAAAAGTCTCATAATAGTCAATGTTCTCTTAAAAAGTACAGTTTTGTACCTACCATAAATGTAGATGTCCGAGAGGTATGCGTCTGCAGTCCTACCAAATGGGTTGTCCTGGCCTCAGGCAGCCCTTCGGTCGGCCGGATTCCAAAGTCTGGGTCTGGCCTCGGCTGATGTCGCACTTCACCCGACGTCATAGCTGCAGTTCTGCGGGTATAAAGGCATCAGCCAACGCCATTTTCCTCAGTGTTTCTTGCCCCAGATGCCAGGTGCCCTCTAGGAAGGCTAAATTTGGATAAATGCAAATGTTTCCAAACAGTAAAGAGCAAATAGAAATAAACATGTATATACATATATACAAACAAATACACCATAATAGATTCCCCCAGCTAGCTACAAGATGGGCAAATACCCTAGGAGTACCACAGAGGGGAAGGAGGGTGGGTAATCCTGACTGCAGATGCATACCTCTCGGACATCTACATTTATGGTAGGTACAAAACTGTACTATGTCCTTCAAGGATGCATCTGCAGTCCTAACAAATGGGTAGAATACCATAGCCAAACTGGGGAGGAGGCACTAAGAGTTTATGGTGTAGTTAAGATCCCTTGCAAAAGAGCAGTGGCAAAACCTGCTCGGGATCTGGAGTATAAAGGTAGATTATAATGCTTGGCAAATGTATGCACGGAGCTCCAAGTAGCAGCCTCTAAAATGTCTTTGGTAGCCACTCCTCGTAAGAAAGCTGTAGTAGTGGCTGTAGCCCTTGTGGAGTGAGGTCTGATGTTTTCTGGAGTTGCCTTTCCATGAAAAGAGTAACAAAATCTAATGCAATTTCCTATCCATTTTGAGATTGTTTGTTTTGAAATTGCTTTTCCTTCCATTCCTGTTGCATATGTTACCAGAAGCTGGTCAGTTTTCTATTGTTCTTGGTTCTGTCCAGGTAGTAGCGCAATTGTCTGTGTACATCCAAGGTATGCAGCAATCTTTCCCCCCTGTTCTGCGGGTTGGGGAAGAATGTTGGTAGGTGTATTGCTTGGTTTAATGATACCCTGGAGACCACCTTTGGCATAAAGGTAGGATTAGTTCTCATGGACACTCTATCCTGATGGAAGATAAGGAAGGGTTGTACTGCCATTAATGCCTGTAATTCAGAAACCCTTCTAGCTGAAGTGATTGCAAGCAGGAATGCAGTTTTCCAAGATAAGTACTGTAATTCTGCTGTTGCTGCTGGTTCAAAAGGGGGAAGTGTCAACTTTTCTAACACAAAGTTCAAGTCCCATGTAGGCAATGGTGGTTTCCTTGGTGGCTTTACATTTTTAATACCTCTGAGAAACTGACTGAGTAGAGGCTGAGAAAAGACTGGAGGATCCATGTTGTATTCTGCTGAAAGTGCTGATGCATGAATCTTAATGGAGGAGTAAGACAGACCATTGTGGAAAAGCTCTGCTAAGTATTCCAGGATGTTAGCTATGTTTGCCAATGATGCATCTACTCCTTTTGTTGCACTCCAAATGAGATATCTTTTCCATTTTGCTGAATAAGTTTTCCTTGTTGAGGGTCTGCGAGCCTCCAAGATAATGTCTTTAACCCTTTGAGATAAATCTGGGTTATTTTGCCTTATATAATGTTCCAAGCAGCTAGTTGCAGTGTTTTCAAGTTTGGATGCAGGATTTTGAAGTTGTTCTGTGTTAGCAGTAGAGGTAGTAGGGGTAGAGGCCATGCGGGTTCCCGGGACATACTCCTCAGTAGTGGGTACCAATGTTGTCTCGGCCAGTCTGGAGCTATCAAGATGATCCTCGGGTGATCTTCTTTGATCTTTAGTAGCACTTTGTGCATCAAAGGAAGAGGTGGGAATGCATATGCTGTCAGGTTTTCCCAACTGAAGGACAGGGAGTCCACCTTCCAAGCAAGTGGGTGGTATGTTCTCGTGCAGAATTTTTTCAATTGGTGGTTGTGTGGGGATGCGAACAGGTCTATTTCTGGCAGTCCCCATTTCCTTGTGATGGTTTTGAAGATGACTGGATGCAGCATCCATTCGTGGGCATCCATAGTGGTTCTGCTTAAGATGTCTGCTAGTATATTTTCTTTTCCTGGCACAAATATGGCCTGGAGCTGAATGTTGAGGCTCAGGGCCACATTCCAGAGGTCCATTGCCATCCGGCATAGAGGATACGAATGTGTGCCCCCCTGCTTGTTGATATACCACATAACTGTGGTGTTGTCCGTCCTTATCAGCAAATGACCCTGTTGAAGAAGTGGTCTGAATGTCTGAATTGCCTGTTTTACTGCCAGCATCTCTTTTTGATTTATGTGTAGGTTCATCTGGTCTTGAGTCCATAAGCCTTGTATGCACTTGTCCACCATGTGTGCCCCCCAACCGAGGTCTGAGGCGTCCGTGGTGATAGTCTGGCTTGGGTGAGGCCTGTGGAAGGGCAGTCCTTTGTTCAATTGACAGGCCTGGGCCCACCACTGGAATTCTTGCTTCAGGCATGGAATTATTGGAATTTGGGTTTCTAGGCTGTGCTTGTGCTGAGACCATAAATTCCTCAGGTACCATTGCAACTTCCTCATATGTAGTCTGGTATGTGGAATTAATATTATGCAGGATGCCATGTAACCCAGGGCTTGCAGGATTTTCCTTGCTGTACGCTGGTTCCGCGTTGTTAATGCCATGAAATAGAGTGGTAGCTGCTTCTGTTTTTCTGCTGTGAGGAATGCCATCTGGTTTGATGTGTCCAGTTCTGCACCCAAGAAGGTTATCCTTTGGGATGGTATCAGCCTTGACTTTTTTGTGTTGACTGTGTATCCCAGGGCTTGCAGCAGGTGAATAACCTTTTTCAAATCTTTTGTTAATTTGTCTTTGCTGTCCGCTTGTAACAGGCAGTCGTCCAGGTATGGATAAATTTGAATTCCCTGAAGCCTGCAATGAGCAATTACTGATGCCAGGTATTTCGTGAATACTCTGGGCAGTAGATAAGCCAAAGGCAATGCTGAGAATTGATAATGCTCTGATCCTGCAAGAAATCTGAGGTATCTTCTGCAATTTGGTCGTATGGGGACGTGCAGGTATGCCTCCTTGAGATCCAGAGTCACCAGCCAAGACTCCTTACCCAGCATGGGAAGAAGTTGCTGTAGGGTCAGCATCTTGAATTTTGGAACAATGAGATATGTGTTTAGAGCGGACAGGTCGAGGATAGGTCTCCATTGGTTTTCCTTTCTTGGTACCAGGAAAAGCCTTGAATAAAATCCTTGTCCTTGTTCCATAGCAGGTACCTTTTCTATAGCTCTCATCCTTAGTAAGTGGTCTATTTGCTGTAGAGCGTTTGTCCTTTGGTTTGGAGGTAGGTTTGGCATTCCTCTCTTCCTTGGAAGAGTATGGAAGTGAAACCTGTAGCCTTTGTCTATTGTCTGTAAAATCCATTTGTCTCCTGTAATGTAATGCCAATTTACTGAGAATAAGGCTAGCTTTCCGCCTAAGGGTGCTCCCAGTTGTTCCCTGGTAGGCAGTTTCAGAGCCAAGTCACTGTGATTGTCCTGTGGAAGTGGTAGTGGCTGGATCTGTGGCAGTACTTCTCTGGCTGTTAGGCTGCCACTGACGTCCCCTGTAGGCACCTCTGGATTGACCTCTGCCTCTAGGGCGTCTATTTCTGCTTCTCTGTGCTCTGGTGGTGTCTGGAAAGGACCAATTTTTGGAAGGCCAGTTCCTACTAAATCTCGGAGGCTGGACCTGTAAGAAATCCTTGACTGTCTGGACAGATTTAGCTTTTTCTTCCACCTTCTTCAACACTTGCTGTGCAGGGGAACCAAACAAACTGTGCTTTTCCATGGGAGCATCTAGAAGCTTTGACTTTGCATGGTCTGGTAAGGATTGCTCTTTTAACCATGCATGCCTTCTGATCACTGTACCCGTCATAGCTGATCTAAAGGAAGCCTCCAGTGCATCATAGCCGCATTTTAAGGAATGATTACTGACCTGCTGAGTGTTATGTACCAAATCCTGAAGGGACTTACGGTCTAAAGGCTCAGGCGAGGACAGTTTTTTAGTGAGCTGATCTAACAGAAATTCCTGATACTGAATCATGTGGAATTGACAGTTTAAGGCCCTAGCCGAAAGAGTAGCAGAAGTATAAACTTTTTTACCCCATCTCTCCAATGCCCTAGATTCTCTTTCAGAGGGGAGGGGTTTTTTGGCAGAGTCAGCTGCTACAGCTTTGGGGCCCTGTGAAATAGTTTCAGGATCTGCAATAGGAGCCTTATACAAATGATAATGTGTGCCCGGAACCCTGTAGTATCTGTCGGGCTTAGCAGGGGCCGGAGGCAGTGAGTCAGGGGCAGTACAAGCATCATTAAATGCATCATCCACAACTGTAAGTACTGGAGGAATAGCTAAAGGCCTATGCTGTGGTAAATGTAAAAAGGTCCTAAGCCTTTTCCTAGAGTCTGAAAAATCCTGGCCCTGCCATTGAAATTGTTCCCTCATAGCATGCAAGGTTTCCCCAAAAGAAAATTCCTCAGGAGGAGAGGCAGAAGGTATGGAATCCTCTGCATCAGAGTCCTCATATGGAGAATAAGGGCCTTCTGGAGGATTTGTGTATTCTGAATCATCAGAGGAGTAATCTGAAGAAACTGGCTCAGGGGGCTCTGCTCTAGGCCTCTTCTCTGGAGGTGGGTGAGAGGCCCTGTCAGGGTGAGACTGGGTTCCCCTGATCAAAGAAATGAGATCCTCTGCTAGACTAAGCATTTGAGTATTAGAGCTAGGCCTGTGAGAGGGGGTTTTAGCAGGCACGGCCTTTGAAGATTTAGCTGCTTTAGCCCTGGCAAAAGCCTTAATTGACATGGATGCAGGGGGCCTAGCAGCTCCACGTGCAGGAGTAGATACATCTAAGGGGATAGTATCTGATAAATCCTGAGAAACTGTAAGAGCAGGTGGATTTTCCGTAGCAGATTCAGCCATGCTGGAAGAGGCCTCGGTAGTAGGAGGCATGCTTTCGGCCGAAGGAAGAACTGCGGACTCGGTTTCAGCCGAAACCGAGACACTCGTGGTTGGCTTAACCGCGGTTTCGGCCGAAACCGCGGACCATGCAATGTCGGTCCTTTTCCTACGCTTTTAGCTAAATGTGAAGTGGAGTCTCCGGCGGCATGATATAAGCAAAGCGGGCGAAAAACTCCTCTGCAAACTCCAACCGACGTCTAAGTGTCCGTCGGTTGAAGGAAGCACAGGCTAGACAAGCTGCTACGTCGTGGTCTGGGCCTAAACATGGTAGGCAGTAAGAGTGGAAATCTTTATGAGGTATTTGTTTCCCAAAAGTTAAACAGTTATTCACTTTTTCTGACATCGGCTGGGGCAAAAAGAGTCCCCAGCGGGTACTTAGCTTTTTAGAAGTCTTCGGTAGTAGCAATCTCTGGTTCTGACCGACCGGCACTTGCGAACAGCTTCTGCTTCGGCGCCACGCGGCAAGAAAGACTGAGGAAAATGGCGTCGGCTGATGCCTTTATACCCGCAGAACTGCAGCTATGACGTCGGGTGAAGTGCGACATCAGCCGAGGCCAGACCCAGACTTTGGAATCCGGCCGACCGAAGGGCTGCCTGAGGCCAGGACAACCCATTTGTTAGGACTGCAGATGCATCCTTGAAGGACATCTTACTAAATCAAAAGTATTTAATCCAGTCAATCTCCATGCAAATGAGAAAAAGCACATTATTTTTTTCTTTTACAATTTTTTTTTACATCGCAGTACCTATATTTCTTAAAACTGAACAAGAAATAGAGAACAGAGAAAGAAAAAAAAAATAACAGCAGCACCTTTTAACAATCCCAATTACACTTAAAAATAACTATACAAAACTACTTTATAGCATGTAAAGAAAACCACATGCCACAAAATTAGTACTATTCAAGAAAAAAAAATCTTTACTTAACAATTAACTTTCGCCCTCCTCTTCCCCTCCCCAAAGTACTTTTCTGAACATTAAAAACATGAAGTAGGGCATATGCTTTAGAGTGCCCAAGTCCCAAGAAAAAGTCAAATGTTTCCAGATTTTCTTGTTCTGTCATTTTTCACAAATACAATTACTGCATTGTAATCCCACATTATTATGGTTATTACTGTTCATCTCCGACATATCTCTTGATTATTCTAATCAACTTGCATAACACCTTCCTTTTCTCTAACATTTTCCACTGAAAAATTTGCAAAGGTTTCACAAGTACAGTCCCTATGTGGTATTTATTACCAGAAGAACAAGAAGCAGAATATCCTTCTGTTTCACAGCTTATCTTTTGTTGGACAAACTTACGTATTACCTCCTTAGCATGTACTTCATCAAAAAATTATTTTGTTCCTCCAGGTAAGTCTACATCGAAGACAGCTAGGTACAACAGTTTGAATCTCACACCTGCGTCTTGACTTTCCCTGAATAGTGGAATAAATGTTCTCTTCTGTCTGATATAGAATGACTAATCATTCTCCACAAACACTCTGCTGTCTCCCACTTTTAGTATTTTGTCCTTCTGCCAGAGTTTTGTCAGAACCAAATCCTTCTGCAGGTATGATTGCATCTTTACTATTAAAAGTCTAGGATGCTTTCTTATAGCAAGGTCTGGAGCATACACACAATGTGCCCTAACTCCTCCTGCTGTGGAATGTCAGTCCAGTTGCTTATTTGTGCTTTCATAAAATTAATGCAGTCTATTCCTTCCAGCTTCTTTGCTATACGTGAAAATCTGAGGTTTTCCCTAGGTGCTCTATCATCTAATTCTATTATTTTTGAAACATCTCTTCCTGAGCAATCTCATATTCAGCCAGCCTTTTCTTCATTTCAAACTCTGAATTTGCATCTTGATCATCTCATCTGAATATCTGTTTAAAGCTTCTTCCATTTTTTCCAGCCTTTTGTTGTTTGCGTTGATATACTCCTGCAGGGTTTTGTTTATTTTAATCAGGTCTGTATGCAATTGTCTTATACCTTCCTGTAGATTATTGGAAGTAATGTTGGTTGCATTGCCCTTTGCTGAACAGCTGCAGAGCTTTCCCCAGCCAGAATTTCATCACATTTTGCAACTGATGTTTTTTCCAGGTCTTCTGTATTTCTTTATTCCTGGCATCCAGGCAGTGCACTTACTATCCAGTTACTGAAATTTACTAATAAACACAAATCTACTGGCCTTCTCCGCTAAGTTTCTGTTTTCACAATGGGAGAGCCGAAAAATAGAAGTTATGTCCTTACCATAACGTTCCATGTGGAGTGTTCATCTCGCCTTTGTTCTTACACCTGGGTTCGGAGCCGATCCTCGGCTCCATGTCGGCCGCTTGGCAAAGCTCTGCATCGAGAAGAAGCTCGAGACCAACCTATCTCCCACAATCCCCCTCTGCCTTTACCTCAGATCTAGTTTGCAAACAAACCAGAACTCAACGGGAGTGAACATAACACATACATGCAAAGTATAGCTGAAACACAGCCGCAACAACTGAACAAAAGCAGAAGTGGGAGAACCAAACCAGACACCTAAACTGGACGTTCTTCCTGAGGGTGGGAGGGTGGGAATGTAAGAACAAAGGCGAGATGAACACTCCACATGGAACGTTATGGTAAGGACATAACTTCTATATGTGAGTGTGTTCAATCTCGCCATTTGTTCTTAAACCTGGGTAGCGTCCCTAGCTCCGTGTTCCTGAGGAACTCACGGGAGAACGTTCCTGAGCACAGTGGAACTAAAGGTTGCCCTGTCCCTGGAAACCCTATCTACTTTGTAATGAGTAATGAATGTATGTGGCTTAGACCAAGTGGCAGCCGCACAAATAGTGTCCAACGGTAGGCGGGCTGCATGAGCCAGGGATGTAGATATTGATCTTGTAGAATGCCCTTTGGGCTTGACAGGTAAAGCCCAAAGGGCATTACCTGTCAAGCCCAAAGGGCATTGGGCTTGACAGGTAAACTCTGCTCAGAGGCAGTATAAACAAAAATAATACAATCGGAAAGCCATTTGGAAAGGGTTCGTTTCGTAACTGCCATGCCCTTTCTGCTGTCTGCAAAGGCTATAAAGAGCTGATCTGTTTTTCTGTGATCCTTTGTTCTATCCAAGTAAAACCTGAGTTGTCTATGAACATCTAACTTGTGTAACATATATTCCAACTTATTGGAATGGTTCTTGAAAAATGTGGGGAGCTCAATGGACTGATTAATGTTATTGACGGAGCAAACTTTGGGAAGAAAGGATGGATTAGTGCGAAGAGATACTCTATCAGGGTGAAAAATCATATATGGGTGTTTAACGGAAAGAGCTTGAAGTTCCGATACCCATCTGGCTGATGTGATAGCTACCAGAAAAAGGGTTTTCCATGACAAAAACTTCGAAGAACAGGAAGAGGCTGGTTCAAAAGGTGGTAGCATTAGCTGTGATAACAGAAGGTTCAAATTCCAAGGTGATGTAGGAATTATAACTGGTGGCCTGATATGGAAAGATCCTTTTAGAAAGGCCTTACAAAGTCTATGAGCCATAATGGG
This sequence comes from Protopterus annectens, assembly GCF_019279795.1. Classification (NCBI taxonomy): domain Eukaryota; kingdom Metazoa; phylum Chordata; order Ceratodontiformes; family Protopteridae; genus Protopterus; species Protopterus annectens. Next base: position 1,860,631,977 of record NC_056735.1, read on the forward strand.
CGCCCCATTTTCTCCCACATGAAATTTTGAAATGGCAGCCAATTGAACTCTCAAAGTGGCAGGAGAAGCTCCTTGGTGGAAAGGTACGGATAAAACCTCCAAGACTCTGTTTAGTGGGGCTATTACGGGATCCAATTGTTGTGTAGTTGCCCAGTGTGCAAAACGCTTCCACTTACTAGTGTAAATCTTTGTAGTGGAAGCCTTATGAGAAGTCACTAGAATATTTTGAACTGCAGGGGAAAGAAGATCAGACCTGGCTAAGAAGGGAAGCGGAGCAGCCAAGCTGCTAGTCTGAGGGAGAGTAGCGACGGGTGGGGAGCCCCTGATGAGTGGGTCAGTAGATCCGGCTCCGGGTCCAGGATCCAGGGTTCCCGAATTTGGTGTGCTTGAAGAAAGGGAAACCAAATTTGACGAGGCCAGAATGGGGCAATGAGGATTATTGTCCTCTCCAGGTAGTTGGCTTTCTGTAGAAATTTTGCAATCAGAGGAATAGGAGGAAAGGCGTACAGGAGGCCCGGGGGCCAATCGTGAACCAGAGCGTCCCGGGGACTTCCCCTGGAGGGGGTAATAGGGCAAAATAGCTTCTGCATTTGGCATTCATTGGAGACGCAAACAGATCGCAGCAAGGCTGGCCCCACTTGCGAAATATCATGTCCAGATCGCAGCAAGGCTGGCCCCACTTGCGAAATATCATGTCTGCAATTGTTCGTTTGAGGGACCACTTGTGAGGTAACAGGATGGCTCTGCTCAACCTGTCCGCTATGACGTTGGATAACCCCGGGATGTGCATTGCTATCAGAAAGCGACCCGTGGACTCTGCCCATTGCCAAATTCTCATGGCCTCTCTGCATAGTTGATAAGACTTGGTTCCCCCTTGTTTGTTTATGTACCAGACTACGGACATGTTGTCCGACTGAACTGCAATGGTCCCTAGAGGGAGAAGGGGAAAAAAGTGTTGCAACGCCAGAAACACTGCCCTCATCTCTAGAACATTGATGTGCAGATTGTACTCCAATTTGGTCCATTCGCCTTGGACTGTCTGTCCCTGAAAGATGCCCCCCCCACCCTATCAGGGAAGCGTCCGTGGTCACCGTAGCTGTCGGAGTGGTTAGCACAAATGGTCGTCCGGCTGAAAGATTGCAAGTCTGAAGCCACCAAGACAGGTGCGATTTGCAGATGTTCGTGATGTGAATTTCGTGTGTCAGGGGTAACTGTTGGAACGACCATTGTGCAAACAGTAGCCATTGAAGAACTCTCATGTGCAGTCTTCCCAAGGGTATCGCAATGAGGAAAGCTGCCATGAGACCCAAAACCTTCAGAACCAGTTTTGCTGGGGATTTTTTGGACAACAGGAGAAGAGATATATGGTTTTGTAGGGAGGCTATTCTTTCTGGAGGAAGCCTTAGGATTAAACAACGTGTATCCAATTCTGCTCCTATGAATGAGATATGCTGTGATGGCTGTAATACAGATTTTTCAAAATTTACGGAAATTCCGAGATGAACACAGAGTTGTGTGTAATCCCTGGCCTGAATCAGTCGACGCTCGGTGGTGGCAGAAAGGAGCCAGTCGTCCAGATACGGAAACACCTGGAATCCCAGGCGTCTCAAGTGAGACGCTACCACTGCCATACATTTGGTGAAAACCCTGGGGGCTGAGGTCAGACCAAAGGGCAGGGCTCGAAACTGAAAGTGACTGGCTCCCAGCCGGAAGCGCAAGTGATCCCTGGACGCCCTGGCCATTTTGATGTGGTAGTACGCGTCCTTTAGATCTATTGAGCACATCCAGTCATCCTTCTGTAAGAATGGAAGGATCGATTGAAGCGTGACCATCCGGAACTTTTCTTTCTTGACGAAGGTATTGAGTTTGCTTAGGTCCAGAATTGGCCTCCAGTCCGCTGTCTTTTTTGGAACTAAAAAGAACCTTGAGTAAGTTCCGAATCCTCTTTGGTCCGCCGGGACTGGTTGGATGACTCTTTTCTAGCAGCTTTGAAATTTCTATAGCTGCATGGTCTCGCAGATGGGGCGGTACATCTGGGAGTCTTTTCTGCGGAAATGGGGGCAACAGGAAAGGAATTCTGTAACCTCTGGTAACAATGCTTTTTACCCAATTGTCTGATGTAAGACTTTGCCAGGCCTGAGGGTATAAAGCTAAGCGACCCCCGACTGCCTCCAGAGCAGGACAGTCGGGCCTCCTCTCAGGAGTGCTGGAAAGGTTTCCCGGGGAGTGTATCCCTGTCACCTTGATTTTGCGGACCCCCTCTGCCGCCAGGGCGACGTCTTCCACCTCTACCCCCTCCTCTGCCTCTAGAGGGGGCATCACCCTGTGTGCCTGGGAAAGAGCCTTGGGGTTTTCGAAACCACATTTTTCCACCACGTTGCCCTTTGGGGTACGGTCTGGATGGGGTGGAAAAACGGACTCCGACAGCAGAGTCTTTCCCTCTTGCTCACACCGGGTAAGGGTCTCCTTTACTTTTGGGCCAAAGAGAGTGGCACCGTCAAATGGGGCGTTAGTAAAGGAAGACTTGAAGGCTTCCGCAAAGGAACATAAACGCATCCAGGATTGTCTACAAAGAGCAATCGCTGAAGCCGCAGCCCTACTCGATCCTTCGGCTGCATATGAAATCAGCCTCATGGACGAGTTCACAATAGATGCAAGGGTATTGAGTTGTGCTGTAACTTTCTCCGAGACAGCAGCATCTGTAGTACCCTGGAGGGTATCTCCCAACTCTTTGATTAGATCCCTCTGTAACCGTGTGAAATGGGTCAAATAGTTCAGGGATCGCATGGAAAAAGCCGCTGAACTAAAAATGCACTTCCCATACCTGTCCATAGTCCTAGAATCTCTGTTAGGCGGATGGACAGATGAGGAAGATTCAGGCATCTCCTTTTTAGTGGCCGCTGCCACCACCATAGCATCCATTGGAACTCCCTTTGTAAGATAAGCCTTGTCTTGAGGGGCAGTAATATATTTATTAGGCTTTCTAGGGACTGGCTCCACTGTGTCAGGTATCTCCCACGCCCCTCGAGCAATCAGTTCCATCAACTCATCGAAGGGCGGAGTGACCCAGGAGGAGGAAGGGCGAGCACAGAATGCCTTCAGCAAGACTGACTCATCCTCAGAAGGGGGTAGGGCTTGCCAATCACCTCTCTGTTTTGGGATCTCCAGGATGTCAGAAAAGGAGACATCCTCTGAGGGTGATTTTGGGGACCCTTCTGACTCATCTAAGTCAGTGTCCGATGTCAGGGATTCTTGTGGAGAATCCAAGTGTCTCCTCTTACACAACCTTTTCCTCGGAACTTCCTCGGGGGGAGCATCCGATGAAGCCTCCGAGGAAGAGGGGGCACCCTCTGGGGGCGGCTGAGACACCTGTGCTCGACACTTTGACGTAGCCGTGGGTGCAGAGGAGGATAATGGACCCTTATGGGAAGGAGAAGCTGTTTCTGCTGAAGTGGTTGTCTGAGTCGACAACACCTTCCTCATGAGGTCGAAGGCCCCCGGGTCTCGAGTCGAGGAATCCCTCGGATCCGAAGAAAGCGGAGGAATCCCCGAGACGGGAACAGAGGGCATCGACCCCGAGGACAGAGCCGAGTCGATCCGAGCCGAGGCTCCGAGAGGGAGAGTCGGAACCGAAACGTCGGTCCGACTCTCGTTCCCAGAACCAAAGATGGATCTTCGGCTCCGCGATTCCGGTAATGGGTCCGTCAGAGTCGAGGTGAACGGTGCCGACCGAGAGAAGGACGGTTCCGGCACCGAGGGCTCCACAATCATCAGATCAGCCTCTCCCGGCTCCGAAGACTGAATAGGCCTCGGAGGAGGAACAGATGGAGATAAGGGAAGGCCTTTGAGTCTCGACACCAACTGGGAGGAGACAGAGATGAGTTTGGACAAGGCCGTATTCTCCATTAATTTCTGCACCATGCGGTCTACATCGGTGTCGGAGAGGGGCCTAGAAGAACGCGTCGAAGGAATCGAAGACAGAGCCGACCTCAAGAGCACAGGAGGTGGAAGCTCCGTCACCGGTTCCAAGACTCGAGGCTCGGTAACGGACAAAAGTTCAACACTCGGCCCCGAGGTCTGTGGAACCGGTGAGCGAACCTTAAATGAAGAGCTCGGAGCCGATGACATGGGCTCCGACATCTTCGATTCCTTTGAGGATTTAGATGTCTGGTCCGATGCATCCAGAGCCTCTTGGAATACAGGCTTCAACAGGCCTCTATCCATAAGTTTCCTGCGCCTATCTGTCATGACCCTTCCACTGAAAGAATGACAGATGAAGCAGTCTTCTTGCAGATGGAGAGGGCCAAGACAGTAGACGCAGGAACTATGATTATCTGTGACAGACATTTTCTGTCCACATTGGCACCGTTTGAAGCCTGATTTAGCTTTTTCAGACATGGTAACACAAGTCAAATCCAAAAAGTTACAGTGCACAGAGTTGAACAGTAATAGCCAGTAATAAAGTCAAATCCAGTAATATATGTCAAATCCAGAAGTTTTGTAGGATATAAAGTTTAAAGGGTGGGGTAGGCCCCGAGGGAACTAACTTAATATAAGTATATAAAAATTATATACGTACTCAAGAAAGCCCTCGACTCACTACACACACAACAACTTTAAGTAAGGTAGAAGAAAAAATTATCCAAAAATTATTAGATAAATATAATCTTAGCTTTCAGGTGGTCCGAGCTCATCAAAAATGATGCGAACGTTGCAGTGGCAAACTAGATCTGAGGTAAAGGCAGAGGGGGATTGTGGGAGATAGGTTGGTCTCGAGCTTCTTCTCGATGCAGAGCTTTGCCAAGCGCCCGACACGGAGCCGAGGATCGGCTCCGAACCCAGGTGTAAGAACAAACGGCGAAATTGAACACTCTCACATCAAGCTGTTATTCAATGTGTAGCCATCTTGGAAGTAGAAGAAAGTACAGTTTTGTACCTACCATAAATGTAGATGTCTGAGAGGAATGCATCTGCAGTCTTTACAAATGGGTTGTCCTGTCGTCAGGCAGCCCTTCGGTCGGCCGGATTCCAAAGTCTGGGTCTGGCTTCGGCTGGTGTCGCACTTCACCCGACGTCATTGCGGCAGTTATTCGGGTATAAAGGCATCAGCCGACGCCATTTTCCTCAGTGTTTCTTGCCCCAGATGTCAGGTGCCCTCTTGGATGGCTAAATTTGGATAAATGCCAAAGTTTCCAAATAGTAGAGAGCAAACACACAAAATAAGCATGTATGTACATATATACAAACAAATACACCATAATAGATCCCCCAAGCTAGCTGAAGATTGGTAAATACCCTAGGAGTACCTCAGAGGGAAGGAGGGTGGGTAATCCTGACTGCAGATGCATTCCTCTCGGACATCTACATTTATGGTAGGTACAAAACTGTACTATGTCCTTCAAGGATGGATCTGCAGTCTTTACAAATGGGTAGAATACCATAGCTAAACTAGGGGAGGAGGAAATGAGAATAGATTATGGTGTAGTCAGGATCCCTTGCAAAACAGCAGTGGCAAAACCAGCACGGGATCTAGAGTATAGAGGTAAGTTATAATGCTTGGCAAATGTATGCACGGAGGTCCAAGTAGCAGCCTCTATAATGTCCTTGGTAGCCACTCCTCGTAAGAAAGCTGTGGTAGTGGCTGTAGCCCTTGTGGAGTGAGGCCTGATGTTCTCTGGAGGTTTCTTTCCATGGCAGGAGTAACAAAATCTAATGCAATTTCCTATCCATTTGGAGATTGTCTGTTTAGAAATTGGTTTTCCTTCCTTTCCTGTTGCATATGCTACCAGAAGCTGGTCAGTTTTTCTATTGTTTTTTGTCCTGTCCAGGTAGTAGCGTAATTGTCTGTGTACATCCAAGGTATGTAAGAGCTTTTCTCCCCTGTTCTGTGGGTTGGGGAAGAATGTAGGAAAGTGGATAGCCTAATTTAAAGAGACTCTGGATACCACCTTAGGCATAAATGTAGGATTTGTTCTCATGGACACTCTATCTTGATGGAAGATCAGGAAGGGTTGTACTGCCATTAATGCCTGTAGTTCAGAGACCCTTCTTGCTGAAGTTATTGCCAGCAGGAAAGCAGTTTTCCAGGATAAGTATTGTAATTCTGCTGTTGCTGCTGGTTCGAAAGGAGGTAGAGTCAGTTTTTCTAGCACAAAGTTCAAGTCCCATGCTGGCAATGGAGGTTTCCTGGGAGGTTTTACATTTTAATTTCCTCTCAGAAACTGTCTGAGCAGAGGATGAGAAGACAGGAGGATCCAAGCTGTATCCTGCTGAAATAGCTGATGCATGTATCTTGATGGAAGAATAGGACAGGCCTGTATGGAAGAGCTCCGCCAAGTACTCCAGGATGTTGGCTATGTTCACCAGTGTCACATCTTGCCCCTTTGCAGTACTCCAGATGAGATATCTTTTCCATTTTGCTGCATAATTCTTTCTTGTTGAAGGTCTCTGAGCCTCCAGGATTATGTCTTTAACCCTTTGGGATAAATTTGGGTTAATTGCTGTTATGTAATGTTCCAGGCAGTTAGCTGCAGAGTTTTTAGGTTTGGATGCAGGATGTTGTAGTTGTTCTGTGTTAGCAGTAATGGGATCAGGGCAGTGTCCATATTTGTTCCCGGACATGCTCCTCAGCAGTGGATACCAATGTTGTCTTGGCCAGTCTGGGGCTATCAGAATGATCCTCGGACGTTCCTCTTTGATCTTGAGAAGCACCTTGTGCATCAAAGGAAGTGGTGGGAATGCATATGCGGTCAGGCTCTTCCAACTGAAAGATAGGAGTCCACCTTCCAAGCAAGTGGGTGGTAAGTCCTTGTGCAGAATTTCTTCAACTGGTGATTGAATGGGGATGCAAACAAGTCTATTTGTGGTAATCCCCATTCTCTTGTGATGGTTTTGAAGATGTCGGATGCAGCATCCATTCGTGGGCATCTGTTGTAGTTCTGCTTAATATGTCTGCTAGAATGTTTTCCTTCCCTGGTACATAAATTGCCTGTAACTGAATGTTGTAGCTCAGAGCCACATCCCATAGGTCCAGTGCCAGCCGGCATAGAGGGTATGAGTGTGTGCCTCCCTGTTTGTTGATGTACCACATAACTGTGGTGTTGTCTGTCCTTATCATCAACTGGCCTTCTTGGAGAAAAGGTCTGAATGCCTGGATTGCCAATTTTACTGCCATCATTTCTTTTAGATTTATGTGTAGATGCAGCTGGTCTTGAGTCCATAGGCCTTGAATGCACTTGCCCATCATGTGTGCCCCCCAACCGAGGTCTGAGGCATCTGTCGTGATGGTTTGTCTTGGTTGACTTTTGCAGAAGGGCAATCCTGTGTTTGATTGACAGGCCTGAGCCCACCATAGGAACTCTTGCTTCAGGCATGGGATCATTGGAATTTTGGTTTCTAGGCTGTGCTTGTGCTGGGACCACAAATTCTTTAGGTACCACTGTAGCTTTCTCATATGCAGCCTGGCATAAGGGACCAGTATTATGCAGGATGCCATGAAGCCTAGAGCTTGTAGCACTTTTCTTGCAGTTAGATGGTTCTGCTTTGTTAATGCCAAGAAGTAGAGAGGAAGTTGCTCTTTCTTTTCTGCAGTTAGAAATGCCATTTGTTTTGATGTGTCCAGTTCTGCACCCAGAAAGGTTATTCTTTGGGATGGAATCAGCCTTGACTTTTTTGTATTGACTGTATATCCCAGGGCTTGCAGCAGGTAGATGACGCTTTGTAAGTCTTCTGTTAGTTTGTTTTTGTTGTCCGCTTGTATCAGGCAGTCGTCCAGGTAGGGATAGATTTGAATCCCCTGAAGTCTGCAATGAGCGATTACTGATGCCAGGCATTTCGTGAACACTCTGGGCAGTAGATAAGCCAAAGGGCAATGCTGAGAATTGATAATGCTCTGATCCTGCAAGAAATCTGAGGTATCTTCTGCAAATTGGTCTTATGGGGACGTGCAGGTATGCCTCCTTGAGATCTACAGTTACCAGCCAAGACTCCTTGCCCAGCATGGGAAGAAGCTGCTGTAGGGTCAGTATTTTGAATTTTGGAACAATGAGGAATGTGTTTAAAGCGGACAGGTCTAGAATAGGCCTCCATTTGTTTTCTTTTCTTGGTACCAGGAAGAGTCTGGAGTAAAATCCCTTCCCTTGCTCCATAGATGGTACCTTTTCCACAGCTCTCATTCTTAACAATTGAGATATTTGTTTTAGAGCTTCTGTCCTTTGAGTAGGTGGTAGGTTTGGCATTCCTCTCTTTCCTGGTAGAGTATGGAAATGGAACCTGTAACCTTTGTCTATAGTTTGCAAAATCCATTTTTCTCTTGTAATGCAGTGCCAGTTTCTTGAAAATAATGTTAGCGTTCCGCCTAAGGGTGCTTCTAGTTGTTCCCTGGTAGGCGGTGCCACCGCCAAGTCACTGTGATTGAGTTGTTGTAGTGGTGGTGGCTGTATCCGTGCCTCGTTGGTTGTTACCCTGCCATTGGCGACCCCTGTAGGCACCCCTGGTTTGTTTTCTGCCTCTAGAGCGCCTATTCCTGCCTCTTTGTGCCTTAGAGGAGTCCGGAAAGGACCAATTCTTGGAGGGCCAGTTCCTGCTAAACCTTGGAGGTTGAACTTGTAAGAAATCTTTCACTGTTTGCACAGATTTTGCTTTCTCTTCCATCTTTTTTAGTACCTGCTGTGCGGGGCACCAAATAAATTGACCTTGTCCATAGGTGCATCCAAAAGCTTAGATTTGACATGGTCTGGTAATGCCTGTTCTTTCAACCATGCATGCCTCCTGATAACTGTGCCAGTCATGGCTGATCTAAAGGAAGCCTCCAGTGCATCATAGCCACATTTTAAAGAATGGTTACTAACCTGCTGTATGTTATGTACCATTTCTTGAACATACTTTTTATCTAAAGATTCTTCAGAGGACAGCTTTTTAGTCAACTGGTCAAGCATAAACTCTTGATATTGAATCATATGAAATTGGCAGTTCAAAGCTCTAGCTGACAAAGTAGCAGAGGTGTAAACTTTTTTACCCCATCTCTCTAAGGACCTGGATTCCCTTTCAGAGGGGAGGGTTTTTTTAGAAGAAGTAGCTGCTACAGCTTTAGGGCCCTGAGAGATAGTCTCTGGGTCTGCAAAAGGAGCCTTATATAAGTGGTGATGAGTGTCCGGGACCCTGTAGTACCTATCGGGCTTAGCAGGAGCGGAGGTAAAGTATCAGGAGCAGTGCAAGCATCATTAAATGCATCATCAACAACAGATAGAACTGGAGGTATAGCTAAAGGCCTATGCTGTGGCAAATGTAGAAAGGTCCTAAGCCTTTTTCTAGAGTCTGAGAAATCTTGGCCCTGCCACTGAAATTGTTCCCTCATAGCATGCAAGGTTTCCCCAAAGGAAAATTCCTCAGGAGGAGAGGCTGAAGGGATGGACTCCTCAGCATCAGAGTCTTCGTGGAGAATAAGAAGCCTCAGGAGGGTCTGTATGTTCTGAGTCATCAGAGGAATCATCTGGATACTGGCTCAGGGGCTCTGCTCTAGGCCTCTTTTCTGGAGGAGGAGAGAGGCCCTGTCTGGATGAGGCTGGGCTCCCAATTAAAGAGATGAGATCCTCAGCCAAAGCAAGCATATGGGAGCTGGTGCTGGGCCTGTGACAGCGGGGCTTGGCAGGCACAGGTTTTGATGCTTTGGCGCTTTAGCCCTGGCAAAGGTCTTAATACCCACAGCTGGAGGAGGCCTAGCAGCTCCCAGTGCAGGGGTAGAAATATCCAGCGGAATGGTGTCTGATAAATCCTGTGAAATCGCAACAGAAGGTTGGATTTCAGAAGCCGTCTCTACCAGGTTAGAAGAGGCCTCGGTAGAAGGCAAGTTATCGGCTGAAGAAAGAACCGCTTGCTCGGTTTCGGCCGAAACAGAGACACTCGTGGTTTGCTTAACCGCGGTTTCGGCCGAAACCGCGGACCGCGAGTGTCGGTCCTTTTCTTTGCGTTTTTTGATTATTTGCGTAGTCGGAGGATCCGACGGCATAATGTAGGCAAAATCGGAGCCGAAAATCTGTTCAGCAAAGTCCAAGCGACGTCTAAGTGTACGTCGGTTAAAAGAAGCACAGGCTAGACAAGCTGCTACGTCGTGGTCTGGGCCTAAACAATGTATGCAATAGGAGTGGAAATCTTTATGAGGTATTTGTTTCCCACAAGATAAACAGTTATTAACTTTCTCTGACATCGGCTGAGGCAAGAAAGAGTCCCCAACGGGGTACTTAGCTTTATAGAAGTCTTCGAAGTAGTATTCGGTAGTAGTAATCTCTGGATCTGACCGACCGGCACTTGCGAACAGCTTCTGCTTCGGGCGCCACGCGGCAAGAAAGACTGAGGAAAATGGCGTCGGCTGATGCCTTTATACCCGAATAACTGCCGCAATGACGTCGGGTGAAGTGCGACACCAGCCGAAGCCAGACCCAGACTTTGGAATCCGGCCGACCGAAGGGCTGCCTGACGACAGGACAACCCATTTGTAAAGACTGCAGATGCATCCTTGAAGGACATCCAGAGTCTTGAACGGAAACTTAAGAAAAAAAAATCAAGAAGCACTGCAAGAGAATAGTTGTGTAAAATCTCACTATAACCATATATGCCCTCCTCTTCACTGCTGCAGCAGGGTGTGGGACATCGCACGGAGGCCGCTGTTGGACACAGGTCACAAAAATGGTGTACACATGCACCATCATCAGAGCTGAATGTCCCAGGAGGAATGCCAGACTATGGATATAGGTCAGTACATCCAAGCAGAACTTTTAGTTATGTACTCACCATAACTTCAGATGTTTGGGATCCATCTCGCCTACATTCTGAATGATGGGTTCGGAGCCGATCCCTCGGCTCCGACTCGGCACGCTTATGCCAAAGAGCGAAGTCTCTTATTGGCTGAGCTTACTATATCCCAGGATGCACCACTACCAGTCCCCCAGATCTAGTTTGTCCGCATACATGCACACATGCACGCCCTGCTTATATAACATCGTCAGATGAAACAAGATAAAAACAGTAGAACTCAAAACCGTTCAATCTCTTCTGATCTCCAAGGCAGGGGGAAGGAGGGTGGGTATTAGGAATGTAGGCGAGATGGATCCCAAACATCTGAAGTTATGGTGAGTACATAACTAAAAGATGTTATGTGATCCTATCTCGCCTACATTCTGAATGATGGGACAGCGTCCCTAGCACCTGAATCCTGGGTGGCTCACTGGAAAACACTCCTGAGTACCGTGGAACCAAATGATGCTCGTCCTTTAGATGCCACATCCAATTTGTAGTGGGAAATGAAAGTGTGCGGGTTGGACCAAGTAGCCGCAGCACAAATTTCCGATATAGCGAGCTTGGAATGAAAGGCTATAGAAGTAGCCATAGCTCTGGTAGAATGAGCTTTGATAGATGTTGTAAGTTGCTTATTCAAGAAGAATAGGCCTGAGCTATGCAATCTCTGATCCATTTTGAGATAGTGGCTTTTGTGATGGTTTGGCCCAATTTATTATCTGAGAAGGACACAAACAACTGGTCTGACTTACGAAGTTGCTGAGTCCTGTCTAAATAGAAGCGTAATTGCCTGTGAACATCCAATTTATGGAGAGTGTATTCTGCTTCATTGGAGAATTTTGGAAAGAAAACTGGTAGCTCTAGAGATTGTTGAAGACAGAAACTAGAACAGACCTTTGGGACAAAGGATGGATTAGGCCTAAGTGATACTCTATCCTTGTGGAAAATCAAGCACGGTGGTTTAATAGACAGGGCTTGAAGCTCTGAAACTCTTCTTGCAGAAGTAATAGCCACTAAGAATGCCGTTTCCAAGACAGATATTTTAACTGCGCATGTAGCAGCCGGTTCGAAAGGGGAGATGTTAATGCAAGCACTAAATCAAGATCCCACGGAGGTGCAGGATGAAAACTGGTGGTCTTAATAGACTGCACCTTTAATGAACGTTTTGCATAGTCTGCTGCTCATCAAAGGAGGATCCGTGGATTCGTGGAATTTAGAGATAGCCGCTAGTTGGACTTTAATAGTTGAGACAGAAGATCCCTGATTAAACAGGGATGTTAAGAATTTCAAAACCTCTGGGACAGGAGCAGTGATAGGGTCTAAGCCCTTGAGTTGAGCTCCAGATAGCAAACCTCTTCCACTTACTGAGGTACAATTTGTTAGTGGTGGGTTTGTGGGCGAAAGATAAAATGTGAACAACTTCCGGATCTAGTGTCTGCCTTCTAACTAAGGTCGGAAGTGGAGGAGCCAAGCTGTCAATTTCAAGGATTGAAGGGACTGATGCCAATGTCCCGACTGATGGATTAGCAAGTCCGGAATCAGGTCTAAGGTCCACGGATCGTCCACTGCATGCTTCTTCAGGTAAGGAAACCATATCTGACGAGGCCAGTATGGGGCAATCAGAATCATTAAAGACCCCAGTTGAGAAGCTTTTGAATAACTTTGGGAAGAAGTGGAATTGGAGGAAAGGCATAAAGTAGCCCTGTTGGCCAAGGTTGTGCTAGAGCATCCATGGCTGGTACTTCTTGATGTGGGATCAAGGAGAAGAACCTTTGGCACTTGGCGTTTTGTGGAGTTGCAAATAGGTCGCATGGCGTCCCCATCTCTTGAAAACCTGGGCTGCTACTGCGGTTTAGAGCCCATTCGAGAGGAGAGAGAATGGTCCTGCTTAATTGGTCCGCAAATACATTGGACTTTCCGGGATGTGGGTCGCTACCAAGAACGGTTGGTAGCTACAGCCCATTCCCACACTCTCATGGCCTCTCTGCAAAGTGCGATCTGGTCCCTCCTTGTTTGTTCAGATACCAGACCACCGACATGTTGTCTGTGTGGATGGCGATGATGCCCTGAGGAAGAAACTTGTGTAAGGCCTGTAGGGATAGAAGTACGGCCCTCATCTCCAACACGTTGATGTGAAGAAGAGCTTGCCTGGAAGCCAGGAGCCCTGAACTAGCCTGCCCAGACAATGCCCCCACCCTATCTGGGAGGCATCTGTCGTCAGGGTAACCACTGGAGGGAGGACAAAGGGTTTCCCTTGATCCAAGTTGGATGTCTGAAGCCACCAGCGCAGGTCCCTTTGCATATTTCCGAAATCATGGTGTGATGATTGAGGGGAAGATCCTGAAAGGACCATTGAGTTGACAAGAGCCACTGAAGAATCCTCATGTGTAATCTTGCTAGAGGAACTAAAAGAACTGTGGCAGACATTGAGCCTAAAACCTGTAGAACCATCCTGGCTGGGGCTTTGGATCTCGAGATCAGAGCTTGAACTTGGCCCTGTAAAGTTCGGATCCTTTCGGCAGGAAGAAAGACGCGCATCAATCTTGAGTCTATCTCTGCTCCTATAAACTTTATGCGTTGAGAGGGCAGCAAGACAGACTTTGACCAATTGAATGTAATCCCCAGGGAAACACCCAGGGAGATGGTGGCTTTGAGGTTGTCCATTAGTAGATGCCTGGTGGTGGCAGTCAGGAGCCAGTCGTCGAGAAGGAAATTAAACAACTATAGATTTACTTATGATAAATCTAAGCTTACAGTTATAGCTTAACACAAACACTTCCTGTAAATGACAGGGAACTCTAAACAACTATAGACTTGAGACCCTGTAAAGTTTTCAAAGGTTGACAGTCCGGGAAGGCCCTGGATGGAGGGGGGCCGAAAACAAACTCAACCCAATCACACACAACAGTTTTCACAAACCAAACGTACACAAAAGAGCGATAGCCGTTAAAACAGCTTTTGTGACCAAAAAACAGCAAAAAACTGACAGAAAAGTTAGTTAATAAAAACTACTCAGCCCAGCCAGCTCGAGACCACGTCTTCGCAGGGAAGCGGCAAACGAGATCTGGGGGACTGGTAGTGGTGCATCCTGGGATATAGTAAGCTCAGCCAATAAGAGACTTCGCTCTTTGGCATAAGCGTGCCGAGTCGGAGCCGAGGGATCGGCTCCGAACCCATCATTCAGAATGTAGGCGAGATAGGATCACATAACATCAATAGTTCAGGAAGGAAGGAAGGATACAAGAATATTTACGGTTATGGTAAGATTTTACACCACTATTCTATGCCCCTGTATTCACTTGTTGCAGTATTCTTAACTTGAAGAGTGCCAAAGCTCAAGGAGGAAGGGAGCAGGAGGAAGGAGCAGAGGTGCTCTCAATGAAACCATGTAAAATGACTTTGGCAAAGCCAGCTCTGGATCTGGTAATGCCATCCAGTTTGTATTTCTTGGAAAGGTATGGATAAAAGACAAGGTGGCTGCTTCAATGACAGTGTTTAGGACTATAAAGAATGTATTAGAAGAAGCCACAGCCCTGGTAGAATGGGCTTTCATGGGTGAAAGAAGTCTCCTTCCTAGGAGTGTGTAACAAAGGCAAATAGTCTTGGAAATGCAACAAAAAACAATCTACTTGGAAATGGGTAAACCCAAAGCCCTGGGATGAAAGTCTTGTCCAAGTAAAACCTAAGTTGTCTGTGTACATCTAAGGAGTGCAGTACCTTCTCACTATGGTTTTGTGGAGAAGGGAAGAAGGTATGTAACTGAATGGACTGGTTAAGGTACAACTCATTAACCACTTTTGCCATAAAAGAAGGATTTGTTCTCAAGGATACCTGCCCTTATAAAATACCAAGAAGGGGGGGGGGGAACTGCCATAAGGGCTTGAAGCTCTGACACCCTTCTGGATGAGGTCAAAGCCACTAGTAAAACAGTTTTCAAAGAGCAATGTTTGAGGGGGGCTGAGTATGCAGGCTCAAAAGTGGCCTGGATGAGTTTTTCTAGGACAAAATTAAGGTCCCAAAGAAGAGGAGGAATGGGTTTCCTGAGAGGCTTAATATAATGTGAAGGACGCCCTTAAAGAATTGTTTCACCTCAAATCTGGATGCTAGAGGGGAAGGAAGAGGCAGATAAGCAGAAATAGCTGAAATGTGCTTTGACAGATGAGTAAGCCAAGACAGCAGAGAGTAATTCACACAAGAAAGACAGAACCACTGGGACACTGTCAGTGGGTCTTGGTTCTTGGAGACACCACAGTGAAAATCTTTTCCACTTGGAAATGTAAGATTTTCTTGTATTGGGTTTTCTGGTCTCCTGCAAACCCCTGAGCACCTCCTTTGAGAATAGGTGTCTGAAGGGGATTAGAATCCCATCACCCACAGTGCCAGCTGTAGTAGTACTGACTGATGTGGGTGTATTAGGGATCCTTTGTTCTGTGTGAGTAGGTCCACTCTGTGGGGTAACTTGTGGTGATGGCCCTTGGCCAAATGTAGAAGTAGGGGGGAACCAATGCTGGCTTGGCCAAAACAGTGTCACCATCAAGATTTTTGGTTGGTCTTGTCGAATCTTGAACAAGACCTTTGGTATTAGAGGAAGGCGAGGGAATGCATACAGAAACATCCCCTTCCAAGAGAAGCAGAAGGTGTATACCTTCCAAACCAGAGGATTTGGGACTCTGCCACAAAATTTTGCAAGTTGTCTGTTCGGGGGAGGCAAATAAGTCTATACTCCATTGGTGGACTATGTCCAAGAAAGTACAGTTTTGTACCTACCATAAAAGTAGATGTTCGAGTGTAAACACTGCTGCAGTCATTACACTTGGGTTATCCTGCCGTCAGGCGGTCCCGCAGTTGTCCAGAGTTCTAAAGTCTTGGTCTGGCGTCGGTTGCTGTCGCCTCCTCCCTGACGTCAGTGCAACAGGTGTATACAAGATGCAGTCAACGCCATTTTCTTCAGTTTTTCTTGCCCCAGATGTCAGGGGCCCCCAAATAGGTAGGCAATTCAAATTGCTAGTAAAAAATACAAAAGAAAAGCAAACAACCATTTTTAGTTACCAGCAAATACTCCCCATAGGTAGTAAATGGTAGATGCCCTAGGTAAGTACCAGAAAGAAAGAGGGGAAGGTGGGAGGGTAACCTGGACTGCAGCAGTGTTTACACTCGAACATCTACAATTATGATAGGTACAAAACTGTACTATGTTCATCGTGTTACACTGCTGCAGTCATTACACTTGGGTGGAATCCCAAAGCTGAGGTAGGGAGGCTGGATCTATAAGCCATTAGGGGTGGCTATAAGGCCTTGCAGTACAGCAGTAGTGAAGCCAGCTCTGGATTTGGAGTATAAAGGCAAATGGTAATGTTTGGTGAAGGTATGCACAGAACTCCATGTTGCTGCTTCCAAAATATCCTTGGTAGGTACTCCTCTGAGGTAGGCACTTGAAGTGGCTGTTGCCCTGGTGGAGTGAGATCTAATGCTGCTAGGTACAGGTTTCCCATGGTGGGTATAGCAGAAATGTATACAGTGTCCTATCCATTTTGAAATAGTCTGCTTTGAAATGGCTTTTCCCTGTGCTCCTGCAGCATATGCTACCAATAATTGCTCAGATTTTCTGAAAGCTTTGGTTTTGTCCAAGTAGAAGCGTAACTGTCTGTGAATGTCCAAGGAATGTAGTAGTCTCTCCCCTTTGTTCTGTGGTTTTGGATAAAAAGTTGGCAAGTGAATAGTTTGGCTTAGAGCCACACTTGATACCACCTTTGGCATAAAGGAAGGGTTAGTTCTTAAAGACACCATGTCCTGGTGGAAGATGAGGAAAGGTTCCACTGCCATTAGTGCCTGTAATTCTGAAACTCTTCGTGCTGATGTTATTGCCAGTAGCAAAGCAGTTTTCCAAGAGATGTATTTTAATTCTACTGTGTTAGCTGGCTCAAAAGGAGGTAAAGTTAATTTTTCCAAAACAAAATTGAGGTCCCAAGTTGGTGTAGGTGCTCTACGGGGCGGTCTTATGTTTTTAGCCCCTCTGAGGTATTGTTTGAGCAAAGGATTAGAAAAAAATTGGTGGATCCGTGTTGTAATGAGCAGAAATAGCTGAAGTGTGGATCTTGATGGATGAAAAAGAGAGACCCTTGTCCAGCATCTCAGTTAAGTATTGCAGCATCTGAGGAATGTTTGGGACACGAGGGTCAAGGCTGTGCGCTTGGTTCCAGGCACAGAATCTCTTCCATTTATCCGAGTATGCTTTCCTGGTGCTAGGCGTTCTGGCCTCCAGAATGACATCCATAACAGCTTTGGAGAGAGGCATTGCTTGCTTGACACTAAGGAATTTTCCATGCAGCTAGATTTAAGGTCTTTAGCTGGCTGTGAAGTATCTGATTGTTGTGCTGTGTCAGCAACTGTGGGATTTGAGGCAAAATCTAGGGTGGTTCTTGTGCTAAGTTCTTTAAGATTGGGTACCAGTGCTGGTGTGGCCAGTCTGGTGCAATCAGGATCATCTTTGGCTCTTCCTGCCTGGCTTTTATGAGTACCTTTGGAAGGACAGGTAAAGGAGGGAAAGCGTATACTTGTAGTTTTTTCCAGCTGAATGAGAGGGCATCCACTTTCCATGCTTGTGGATAGTAGCTCCTTGTGCAGAATTTCTGTAATTGGCAGTTCTTTGGGGAAGCATACAGATCTATGTCCGGACTCCACCATTTTTGTGTTGTTATTCTGAATATTTGTGGGTTCAGTTCCCATTCGTGTGGGTCCATAATGTTTCTGCTTAGGTCGTCTGCCAGTGCGTTTTTCTCTCCTGGCAGGAATTGTGCTTGCAGATGAACTTGGTAGTTTAGAGCTGTGTTCCACAAGGTCATGGCTTGTCTGCAGAGGGGGTAGGAGTGTGTGTCCCCTTGCTTGTTTATGTACCACATAACTGAGGTGTTGTCTGTCTTTAGTAGTAATTGTCCTGGATGCAGTAGGTCCTTGAAAGCTATAATAGCATTTTGTACAGCTAGCATCTCTTTTTGATTGATGTGGAGATGTCTTTGCTCTGTGGGCCACTCGCCCTGGATACATTTTCCTGCCATGTGTGCTCCCCAGGCGTAATCCGATGCATCTGTTGTCAGTGTCTGCCTGGCTGTGGGTTGAGTGAAAGGCTGTCCCTTGTTGAGGTGACAAGCTTGTGCCCACCATCTAAACTCCTGTTGTAGGCAAGGAATTAGTGGTATAACGGTTTCCAAACGTTGACAGTGTTGAGACCATATGCTCTTTAGGTACCATTGTAGTTTCCTCATATGCAGTCTGGCATATGGAATTAGTAGTATGCAAGATGCCATGTAGCCCAAGGCCTGCAGAATTTTTCTTGCAGGGAGTTGGGTCTTTGTTGCCATTAATTGAAAATATTGAGTCAGTTGTCCTTGCTTGTCTGGCGTGAGATAAGCCATCTGGGCCGCTGTGTTCAAGCTGGCACACAGGAATATTATCTGTTGTGAGGGCACTAGTTTTGATTTATTTTCATTTACTGTGTACCCCAGGCAACTTAATAACTTTTTTACTTACGCCAGATGCTTTAGTAGAATGTCCTAGCTCTATGCTTGAATCAGGCAGTCGTCCAGGTACGGATACATTTGAATTCCTTTTTGCCTGCAAAATACAATTACTGGTGCCAGGCACTTTGTGAAGACCCTGGGCGCAGTAGATAAGCCAAAGGGCAGTGCAGAGAATTGATAGTGCATTGAACCAGCTAGAAATCCGAGGCATCTTCTGCAGTTTTGTCTGATAGGGACATGCAGGTATGCCTCTTTGAGGTCCAAAGTCCAAGAGCCAAGCTTTCTTGCCCAGCATGGGAAGAAGCTGCTGTAGTGTCAACATCTTAATTTCGGAACATCCAGGTACGTGTTTAGTGTAGAAAGGTCCAGAATGGGTCTCCAGGCTTTGTCCTTTCTGGGAACCAGAAAGAGTCTCGAGTAAGATCATTGTCCTTGTTCCTGTGGTGGTACCTTTTGAATAGCTCTCATGTCCAGAGTGCTGCAACTTGTTTTTGAGCCTCTGCCCATTGATTTGGTGCCAGATTTGGCATTCCTTTTAGCCTTGGCAGGGTGTGAAAATAGAACCTGGAACCTTGAGATACAATATTGAGGACCCATTTGTCTTTGGTGATGCAATGCCAGTTGTGATACAAAAGTGCCAGTTTTCCTCCTAAGGGGGCTGCCAAGAGAGAGCTGTTTGGCAGCTGCAGTGGAAAGTCATTGAGGCTGTTTTTTATAAGGTTGAGACCTGTCTTCCCCTTCTTTCTGGCCTGGTGCGCCCCATTGTCGAGGCCTGTAAGGGCCTTGTGCCTGACCTCTACCTCTTGGACATCTGTATCTGCCCCTTTGAGGTCTATTTGTGACTGGAAAGGACCAATTCTTTGTTAGCCAATTTCTGCTAAGACGAGGAGGCTGAATCTGTAAGAAATATTTTACCGTTTGCACAGATTTTGCCTTATCCTCCATCTTCTTTAATACCTCCTCTGCCTTAAATCCAAACAGCACATCCCACTGCAAAGGTGCATCCAATAATTTGACCTTAACATGATCTGGTAACTTTTTAATTATGTACTTACCATAACTTCGGATGTATGGGATCCATCTCGCCTACATTCATAACTGATGGGTGCATTGAACCAGCTAGAAATCAGAGGCATCTTCTGCAGTTTTGCCTGATAGGGACATGCAGGTATGCCTCTTTGAGGTCCAAAGTCAAGAGCCAAGCTTTCTTGTCCAGCATGGGAAGAAGCTGCTCTAGTGTCAACATCTTGAATTTCGGAACATCCAGGTACGTGTTTAGTGTAGAAAGGTCCAGAATGGGTCTCCAGGCTTTGTCCTTTCTGGGAACCAGAAAGAGTCTCGAGTAAAATCATTGTCCTTGTTCCTGTGGTGGTACCTTTTGAATAGCTCTCATGTCCATGAGTGCTGTAATTTGTTCTTGAGCCTCTGCCCATTGATTTGGTGCCAGATTTGGCATTCCTTTTAGCCTTGGCAGGGTGTGAAAATGGAACCTGGAACCTTGAGATACAATATTGAGGACCCATTTGTCTTTGGTGATGCAATGCCAGTTGTGATACAAAAGTGCCAGTTTTCCTCCTAAGGGGGCTGCCAAGAGAGAGCTGTTTGGCAGCTGCAGTGGAAAGTCATTGAGGCTGTTTTTTATAAGGTTGAGACCTGTCTTCCCCTTCTTTCTGGCCTGGTGCGCCCCATTGTCGAGGCCTGTAAGGGCCTTGTGTCTGACCTCTACCTCTTGGACATCTGTATCTGCCCCTTTGAGGTCTATTTGTGACTGGAAAGGACCAATTCTTTGTTAGCCAATTTCTGCTAAGACGAGGAGGCTGAATCTGTAAGAAATCTTTTACCGTTTGCACAGATTTTGCCTTATCCTCCATCTTCTTTAATACCTCCTCTGCCTTAAATCCAAACAGCACATCCCGCTGCAAAGGTGCATCCAATAATTTGACCTTAACATGATCTGGTAACTTTTAGTTATGTACTTACCATAACTTCGGATGTATGGGATCCATCTCGCCTACATTCATAACTGATGGGTGCATTGAACCAGCTAGAAATCAGAGGCATCTTCTGCAGTTTTGTCTGATAGGGACATGCAGGTATGCCTCTTTGAGGTCCAAAGTCAAGAGCCAAGCTTTCTTGCCCAGCATGGGAAGAAGCTGCTCTAGTGTCAACATCTTGAATTTCGGAACATCCAGGTACGTGTTTAGTGTAGAAAGGTCCAGAATGGGTCTCCAGGCTTTGTCCTTTCTGGGAACCAGAAAGAGTCTCGAGTAAAATCATTGTCCTTGTTCCTGTGGTGGTACCTTTTGAATAGCTCTCATGTCCATGAGTGCTGTAATTTGTTCTTGAGCCTCTGCCCATTGATTTGGTGCCAGATTTGGCATTCCTTTTAGCCTTGGCAGGGTGTGAAAATGGAACCTGGAACCTTGAGATACAATATTGAGGACCCATTTGTCTTTGGTGATGCAATGCCAGTTGTGATACAAAAGTGCCAGTTTTCCTCCTAAGGGGGCTGCCAAGAGAGCTGTTTGGCAGCTGCAGTGGAAAGTCATTGAGGCTGTTTTTTATACGGTTGAGTCCTGTCTTCCCCTTCTTTTTGGCCTGGTAAGCCCCATTGTCGAGGCCTGTAAGGGCCTTGTGTCTGACCTCTACCTCTTGGACATCTGTATCTGCCCCTTTGAGGTCTATTTGTGACTGGAAAGGACCAATTCTTTGTTAGCCAATTTCTGTTAAAACGAGGAGGCTGAATCTGTAAGAAATCTTTTACCGTTTGCACAGATTTTGCCTTATCCTCCATCTTCTTTAATACCTCCTCTGCCTTAAATCCAAACAGCACATCCCGCTGCAAAGGTGCATCCAATAATTTGACCTTAACATGATCTGGTAACTTTTAGTTATGTACTTACCATAACTTCAGATGTATGGGATCCATCTCGCCTACATTCATAACTGATGGGTGCATTGATCCATCGGCTAAGTCTCTAATTGGCTGGGCTAATCAGAGGCATCTTCCCCAGATCTTGTTTGTTGGCTTTCATACCTACATCCAGACACAGAAAACATAACAGCAACTGTTAAGGCCCTTCAAGAGAAAGAACTCAAGAGCAACATTTCTTGCCCAGCATGGGAAGAAGAGGATAGACAGAGATGAATGTAGAGATGGATCCCTTACAGTTTTGTACCTACCATAAATGTAGATGTAATGGGATCCTATTGCTGCAGTCCTGACTATTGGGTATAGTCCGCGTCCCAGCATCCTAGCACCTAACTCACGGGTGGCGGTCATTGGAAAACACTCCTGAGAACTGTGGAACCAAAAGAAGCTCTACCTCGAGAAGCCACATCTATCTTGTCTTGCCCCAGATGTCAGTGACCCAAAAGACAAGTCCCAAAACAACCTGCACCAATAAACATGTACAATATATACAGTAATATATATACAAAAATATAAGCATGTAAAGGCACCTACACAACCACCCTGAAACACAGAGGGGAAGGAGGGAGGTAAATTGGACTGCAACAAGGGAATCCTCGAACATCTACATTTATGGTAGGTACAAAACTGTACTATGTTCTTCGTCTTCCTTGCTGCAGTCCTGACTATTGGGTAGAATCCCAAAGCAGAGGTAAGGGAGGCTGGCAAATTATAAAGTAGCAGGAGCTGACAACATGCCTTGTAAAACAGCTGTGGCAAAACCAGCTCTAGACTTAGAGTATATAGGCAGGTGATAATGCCTAGAGAAAGTATGCACTGAACTCCAAGTAGCTGCTTCCAGAATATCCTTAGTTGCCACCCCTTAGAAATGCTGTTGAAGTGGCAGTAGCCCTAGTGGAATGAGGCCTAATCCCAGCTGGAACCTCTTTGCCATGATGGGAATAACAAAATGCAATGCAAAGCCAATCCACCTAGAAATAGCTTGTTTTCGCAGAGGCTTGGGCTCTGAACTTAAAGCAAAAGAAACAGCTAACTGCTGAGACTGTCCAAAATCTTTAGTCCTGCTCAAATAATAACAATTGCCTGTGCACATCTAAAGTGTGCAAAATCTTTTCCCCTTTATTTTGAGGATCTGCAAAAATTAGGCAAATGAATAGTTTGGTTTAAAGCCACACTAAAAACCACCTTAGGCATAAAGGAAGGATTACTACGTAATGATACCCTGTGCTTATGGAAAATCAAAAAGCGCTCTACTTCCATAAGGGCCTGCAACTCAGACACCCTTCTTGCAGAAGTAATAGCCAACAGAAAAGCCGTCTTCCATGACAAATATTTCAATTCAGCAGTAGCTGCCGGCTCAAAAGGTTGTAGAGTAAGTTTTTCCAACACAAAATTGAGATCCCAAGCAGGAGTAGGAGCTCTCATTGGGGGTCTTATATTCTTTGCCCCTCTAAGAAACTGCTTGAACAAAGGATCACGAAAACAAAGGTGGGTCACAATCATAGCGAGCTGAAATTGCTGCAGCATGAATCTTTATGGAAGAGAAAGACAAACCTTTGTCCAATAACTCAGTAAGATATTGAAGAGCCACACTCAAATTA
Organism: Protopterus annectens; assembly: GCF_019279795.1. NCBI lineage: Eukaryota > Metazoa > Chordata > Ceratodontiformes > Protopteridae > Protopterus > Protopterus annectens. The sequence continues at coordinate 1,860,654,818 of NC_056735.1, forward strand.
GGCTCTGAAATCTCCAAATTCTTTGCTGTACACCAAAATAAAATCTCTTCCATTTTTCTGCGTACACTCTCCTAGTACTAGGCCTTCTAGCTTCCATAATCACATTTAAAACTTGTTGAGGAAGCTGAGACCTTCCATGTTTCAACACAGAATATGCCAAGCTGTGAGATGGAGAGATTGAAGCTTGACATTGAGCAGATGACCGTCCTTCTGAGATAACAGATGAGGAATCAGAGGTAAAGGCCATGGAGGCTTCTTTACAAGACTCCTTAGAAGTGGGTACCAGTGTTGCCGAGGCCAATCTGGAGCTATCAAAATCATCCTTGGCCTGTCCTGTCTGACCTTTAGTAATACCTTTGGAAGAAGAGGTAGAGGTGGAAAAGCATAGACATGAAGGTTTTCCAACTGAAAGACAGCGCATCCACTTTCCAAGCTGTGTGATGAAACCCTTTGTGCAATACTTTGGCAGCTGGTGGTTTAGTGGAGAAGCGAACAGATCTATGTCTGGAGTTCCCCATGACACTGTCAATTTCTGAAATACATGAAGATCCAGTTTCCACTCGTGGGGATCCATGATTTGTCTGCTTAATACATCTGCTAGGGAGTTCTGTGCTCCTGGCAGAAACCTTGCCTGAAGAGTCAGTTGCAGGCTTAACGCAGTCTCCCATAAAATCATTGCTTGCCTGCATAGAGGATAAGAATGTGTTCCCCTTGCTTGTTGATGTACCACATGACAGTTGTGTTGTCTGTCAGAATCAACACCTGCCCTGGAAGAAGTAACTCCTTGAACGCCATCAATGCAAACTGGACTGCTAACATCTCCTTCATGTTGATATGTAGATGCTGTAGTCTGGCAGGCCACTTGTCTTGTATCCACTTTCCATTTAGATGAGCTCCCAAGCAGTGTCCGAGGCATCTGTCGTTAAAATCTGACTGCCTCTGGCGGGTCACAGAGAGTCCCTTGTTTAGGTGACATTCCTGAGCCCACCACAAGAATTCCTTTTGAAGGCAAGGTATTATTTGAATGACAGTGTCCAAATCTTGGCAGTGCTGTGTCCATACATTTTTGAGATACCATTGCAGCTTCCTCATATGCAGTTTGGCATTGGGAAGCACCAGAATACAAGATGCCATGAACCCTAATGCTTGAAGGACTGTCCTTGCAGTCAGCACGGACTGATGAGATAGGTGATGGAAGTAAAGTGACAGACTCTTTTGTTTGTCCGGGGTTAAAAGGCCATCTGGGCTGCTGTATTCAGTCTCACACCCAGAAAGCACATGTCTTGAGAGGGTACTAGACTGGACTTTATTTCGTTCACAGAATACCCTAGGCATCTTAGCACTGCTATGACATATTCCAGATGCTGTAGAAGGTGTTCTTTTCTTGAGCCAGAATCAGGCAGTCGTCCAAGTAAGGATAAATTTGAATGCCTTGAAGCCTGAAGTAAGCTATCACTGGAGCCAGAACCTTTGTGAATACTCTGGGCAGTAGATAAGCCAAAGGGCAATGCAGAGAACTGATAATGAAAATCTCCAGTTCGAAACCGCAGATACTTTCTGCAACTTAGCCTTATGGGCACATGAAGGTAAGCTTCCTTGAGATCCAAAGTTACCATCCAGTGATCCTTGCCCAGCAGAGGTAACAGTTGCTGTAACGTCAACATCTTGAACTTGGGAATGTCCAGATAAGTGTTGAGGATAGATAAATCCAAAATTGGTCTCCACGTGTTCCCCTTCTTTGGTACTAGGAACAGGCGAGAATAAAATCGGAAGCCCCTTTCTGACACAGGGACTGGCTGAATAGCCCCTATCTGGAGTAACTGAGAAACTTGCTTGAGAGCCTCTTTTCTTTGTGGAGGAGGAACATCTGGCATGCCTTTGAAAGGGGCATTGTGTGGAAATAAAATCTGTACCGTGATGAATGATATCCAGCACCCATCTGTCTTGAGTGATTAAATCCCAATTTTCTTTGAAAAGAGACAATCTTCCTCCCAAAGGAGCTGCCAGACGAGAGTCCACTGGCAGCTGAAAAGGCAGGTCATTGGTTCTGCTTACGAAAGGACTGACCCCTGCCCTCACCAGAAGTCTGAGCAGGTGAACTGTCTGATCTAGGCCTAAGCGAACCTTGAGCCCTGCCCCTACCACGTCTAGATCTACCCCTAGACTGGGAACCATAAGCAGGATATGTCCACACCTTAGCAGGCCAATTTCTACTAAACTTCGGAGGCTGCACCTGCAAAAAATCTTTAACAGTCTGCATAGACTTAGCTTTGTCCTCCATTTTCTTTAAAACTGCTTCCACAGGCGGTCCAAACAACACATCAGACTGTAAAGGAGCATCCAAAATCCTAGTCTTAACATGCTCAGCTAAATTCTGATCCTTCAACCATGCGTGTCTGCGAAGAACAGAACTAGTAGCAGCCACCCTCGAGGAGGCCTGGACAGCATCAAAACCACACTGCAAAGAATGCTTACCCACTTGCTCAGACACATGAACCAAATCCAGCAATTCTTTACACTCAATACCTTCCGCCAAAGCATCCACCTTAGATTTCAATTGTGAAAGGAGATAATTCTGATATTTCAGCATATGAAATTGACAATTCAGAGCGCTCATGGCTAGAGTGGAAGAAGTATATACTTTCTTACCCCACCTATCCAAAGCCCTTGCCTCTTTATCAGAGGGTACAGGATTTTTAACAACAGAAGCTTTAACACCTTTAGGCCCCTGAGAAACAGTTTCTGGGTCCGCCTGGGACTCTTAAACAAATACTTATGAGCTTGGCACCCTATAATACCTATCAGGCTTAACAGGAGCCGGAGGCAAGGAATCAGGGTTCAGAGAAGCCTCTGCAAAACATCCTCCACCACATTCAACACAGGAGGAATAGCTAAGGGCCTATGCTGAGGCAAAACAAGAATTCCTAAGCCTTTTTCTGGAGTCAGAGTAATCTTGGCCTTCCCATTTAAAGTGCTCCCTCATGGAGTGAAGAGTCTCTGAAAATGAAAAATCCTCAGGAGGAGAAGCTGAAGGAGTGGAATCATCCACATCAGAATCAGAATAAGCAGGAAACTCTTGCAAGTCTTCCACAGAAGACTCTGAAGCCTGTGAACACTGTTCAAAACTATCAAACTCCTGTTCCACCCTAGGCCTCTTATCAGGTGGAGGCATAGAACCTCTAATCAGAGTAATCAAATCTTCAGCCATTTTAAGCATATGTTTCTTAGGCACAGAGCCGAAATGCTAGGAGAAGCCCCTACAGAAGCTGAACTTGGCCTTCCTCTAAAGAAGCTCTGGAAACAGAAGGAGAGGCCCTAACTACCTTGGGAAGAGAGGGAAGAACAGTTACCTGAGAAGCCCCTCAGCCTGGCCTACTTCCTGAGAGGCACATCCTGTAACAGTAAAGTATCTGCCTGAGACTCCATAGAGACTCCTGGCAAAACCTCTGGCTCCCTGAGCCTTCTAAAGGACCGACGTCCGGGACTGCCGGTTCCTCAACCCTAGACTTCACTGTTTTGTCCTTGCGCTTCTTAGATGAAGCAGGCGTCGGAGCATCCGACGGCATAGTATAATTGCAACGCTTCCCAAACACTAACCTAGCACAATCAAGCCGCCTCTTAATAGTGCGCTTATTAAATCTAGCACAAGAGCGGCAACCAACAACGTCGTGCTCAGGCCCTAAACAAGGTATACACAATGTATGATAATCCCTATGCGGTATCTGCTTCCCACAAGAAATACAGTTATTCACTTTTCTGACATCCGGTAATATACTGAGGCAAGAAAAAACCAAAATGTTCCCCAACGGGGTTACTTAGCCAACTCTGTACTCGGTCTGAAACTCCGGTTTCGGAAAATCTCAGAACGCCAACCTGCACTCGCAAAATTGCTTCTGCATCGGACCATGCGGCAAAAAAGACTGAGGAAATGACGTCGGTCATGCGCATTAGTACCCTGACGTACTGACGTCAGTCTAAGGCGCCATGACCGACGTCAGCCTTATACTCTGGTATTCGGGCCGACTGGGACGCTGGGACGCGGACTATACCCAATAGTCAGGACTGCAGCAAGGGAAGACGAAGAACATCTGCTCTAGTGTCAACATCTTGAATTTCGGAACATCCAGGTACGTGTTTAGTGTAGAAAGGTCCAGAATGGGTCTCCAGGCTTTGTCCTTTCTGGGAACCAGAAAGAGTCTCGAGTAAAATCATTGTCCTTGTTCCTGTGGTGGTACCTTTTGAATAGCTCTCATGTCCATGAGTGCTGTAATTTGTTCTTGAGCCTCTGCCCATTGATTTGGTGCCAGATTTGGCATTCCTTTTAGCCTTGGCAGGGTGTGAAAATGGAACCTGGAACCTTGAGATACAATATTGAGGACCCATTTGTCTTTGGTGATGCAATGCCAGTTGTGATACAAAAGTGCCTGTTTTCCTCCTAAGGGGGCTGCCAAGAGAGAGCTGTTTGGCAGCTGCAGTGGAAAGTCATTGAGGCTGTTTTTTATAAGGTTGAGACCTGTCTTCCCCTTCTTTCTGGCCTGGTGCGCCCCATTGTCGAGGCCTGTAAGGGCCTTGTGTCTGACCTCTACTTCTTGGACATCTGTATCTGCCCCTTTGAGGTCTATTTGTGACTGGAAAGGACCAATTCTTTGTTAGCCAATTTCTGTTAAAACGAGGAGGCTGAATCTGTAAGAAATCTTTTACCGTTTGCACAGATTTTGCCTTATCCTCCATCTTCTTTAATACCTCCTCTGCCTTAAATCCAAACAGCACATCCCGTTGCAAAGGTGCATCCAATAATTTGACCTTAACATGATCTGGTAACTTTTAGTTATGTACTTACCATAACTTCAGATGTATGGGATCCATCTCGCCTACATTCATAACTGATGGGTTCGGAGCCGATCCATCGGCTCCGACTCGGCCACTATACAATAGAACGAAGTCTCTAATTGGCTGGGCTACCCCTTATCCCAGAATGCACCACGCCTGCTTCCCCAGATCTTGTTTGTTCGCTTTCATACCTACATCCAGACACAGAAAACATAACAGCAACTGTAACAAACTAAGGCCCTTCAAGAGAAAGAACTCAGTAGTAGCAACATTTCCTCTAAATCCAATGGGAAGGGGGAAGGAGGGCGTGTACGTATGAATGTAGGCGAGATGGATCCCATACATCCGAAGTTATGGTAAGTACATAACTAAAAGATGTAATGGGATCCTATCTCGCCTACATTCATAACTGATGGGACAGCATCCCTAGCACCTAACTCACGGGTGGCTCATTGGAAAACACTCCTGAGAACTGTGGAACCAAAAGAAGCTCTACCTCGAGAAGCCACATCTATCTTGTAATGAGAAATGAAAGTGTGCGGAGAAGTCCAGGTAGCGGCCGCACAGATATCTATCGATAACTTGGAGTGGAATGCTACAGAAGTAGCCATTGCCCCTGGTAGAATGAGCCTTGACTGGGAATGGTAGCTCTTTGCCGGACTGTGAATAAATGAAGGAGATGCAATCTTTAATCCATTTGGATATGGTGGTTTTAGCCATCGGTTGACCCAACCTATTTTCTGCAAAGGACACAAACAGCTGATCTGACTTTCGTGTCTGATTGGTCCTACTTAAGTAAAAACGCAGTTGTCTATGAACATCCAACTGATGGAAAATATATTCTGCTTTATTGGAGAATTTGGGAAAAAACACAGGAAGCTCCAAGGATTGTTGAATGCATAAGGGGGATGCTACCTTGGGTAAGAAAGAGGGATTTAACTTCAGAGATACTCTGTCTTTGTGAAACGTCAAATAAGGAGGACTAGAACAGAGGGCCTGAAGCTCTGAGACTCGCTTGGCAGAGGTTATTGCCACCAAAAAGGCGGTTTTCCAAGATAGAAATTTCATATCACAAGTAGCTGCTGGTTCAAAAGGGTGGGCAGTTAAAGAAGCTAGAACCATATTCAGGTCCCAAGGAGGCACAGGATGGGCTATTGGGGGCCGAAGGAGCCACGCCCCTTTAAGGAAAGATTTGCAAAGCCTGTTTGCCATTAAGGAAGGCTCAAAGGAGACATGAAAATTAGAGATAGCTGCCAGTTGGACTTTGATTGTGGAAACTAAAGAGCCCAAATAAAACAAAGAAGCTAGGAATTCTAAAACCTGAGGTACTGGGGCAGTAAGGGGATCTATACCTCGTTGCTGGGCCCAAACAGCAAACCTCTTCCACTTGCTGGAATACAGTTTAGTAGTGGAAGGTTTGTGAGAAGAGGACAAAATGTGGATAACGTCTGGAGAAAGAGAGTTATCCCTGACTAAGGTTGGAAGTGGAGTAACCAGGCGGCCAACCTCAAGGACCTGAGGGATGGAGGAGACTGACCCAACTGATGAGTTAACAGGTCGGGCACCAGGTCCAGAAGCCATGGGCCCTCCACCGCATACCTCAGAAGGAAGGGGAACCAAACCTGACGAGGCCAGTGTGGAGCGATCAGAATCATGTCACTTCCTAGATAAATCGCCTTCTGTATCACCTTCGGGAGAAGGGGAACCGGAGGGAAGGCGTAAAGTAGACCGGAGGGCCAACTGTGAGCTAGAGCGTCCCTGGGAATCTGCCCCTGAGAGAAAGTCAGAGTGAAGAACTCCCTGCATTTTTCATTGTGAGGGCTGGCGAACAAGTCGCAACAAGGGATGCCCCATTTGGCGAAAATGTTTGCAGCCACCCTGTCGTTGAGAGACCACTCGTGGGCCAACAGGAGGGTCCTGCTCAGCCTGTCTGCAATCACATTCGATTTCCCCGGAATGTGCGTTGCCACTAGGAAACGCTGGGTAGAAATCACCCAATGCCACACTCTCATGGCCTCTCGGCAAAGAGGGTAGGACCTGGTTCCGCCTTGCTTGTTTATGTACCAGACTACTGACATGTTGTCGGACAGGATCGCAATGGTACCCCGGGGAAGAACATGATGAAGTGCTTGCAACACCAGTAGCACCAGTAGCACCGCTCTCATTTCCAGGATACTGATATGCAAGTGCGCTTCGTGAGCCTGCCACGTACCTTGGACAGACCTGTCCAGATAATGCCCCCCCCACCTTATCTGGGAGGCGTCCGTGGTCACCGTGGCGACAGGAGGCTGAAGGGCAAAGGGTCGCCCCTGGTCCAGGCTCAGCCACCAACATAGGTCCCGACGGCAAATTTCCATAATCTGGACCAAATGGTTCAAGGGGAGATCCTGAAAAGACCATTGAACCGACAGTAGCCATTGCAGCACCCACATGTGCAGCCTGGCTAAGGGGACTAGAAGAATGGTCGAGGCCATCGTGCCCAATAACTGCAGAATCAATCTGGCCTGAACTCGTGATCTGGGTAACAAGGTTTGAACCTGAGACTGCAGGACCTGAATCCTTTCTATCGGCAAGAATGCCTGCATTTTTCTTGTGTCTAACTCTGCGCCTATAAAGGTAATACGCTGAGACGGCTGCAGCACAGACTTTTTCCAATTGAACATGATTCCTAGTGAATGACCCAAACTGACTGTGGTCATAAGCGCCCAAACTAATAGATGCTTGGTGGTGGCAGTAAGGAGCCAGTCGTCTAGATAAGGAAACACTTGGAATCCTTGACTTCTCAAGTGAGCTGTCACTACTGCCAGGCACTTGGTGAACACCCTGGGGGCTGTGGTGAGACCAAAGGGCAGAGCTCGGAATTGGAAATAACTGGTTCCCAGGCGGAAGCGTAAGTAACTCCTGGACTCTTGACTTATCGGGATGTGATAGTAAGCGTCCTTGAGATCTATGGAGCACATCCAGACATCCTTCTCCAATAACGGGAGAATGGACTGAAGGGTGACCATTCGAAACTTGGATTTCTTTACAAAGCGATTCAATGATTTGAGGTCCAAAACGGGCCTTAAGTCCCCTGTCTTTTTTGGCACCAAAAATAATCTTGAGTAAATTCCTGATCCGATCTGGTCTGCGGGGACAGGCTGGATGACTCCTTTTCTTAGCAGCTTTGAGACCACGACCGCTGCTTGATCCCGCTGACTGGGTGGCACATCCGGGATTTTCCTGATAGGAAGAGGGGGTTTTATGAAAGGGATGAAATAGCTCCGGTTATGGTTCGGAGCACCCACTGATCCTTGGTGATAGATTCCCAAGCCTGTGGGTGTTCTGCAAAGCGACCCCCGACTGGCTCCGGAGATGCGCAGTCAGGCCACGTCTCAGGAACGTTGAATGTAGGATGGACCACGAAAGGAATCGCGGTGTCCAGAGTTGCGGGGGCCTTTGCCGCCTCTGGGGCGGCGTCTTCCTGAATCCCCCCCACCTCTAGAGGGGGGATCACTCGGTGGAGTAGGGAAAGACCTTTGAGATTTTCTGAACCACATTTTCCCTCCTCTCTGGGCCTTGGGGTAAGGTCTAGAGGGAGCGGAAAAACGGGCCCTCATGGCAGTCAAGGTCTTGCCCTCCTGCTCGCATCGAGTCAGTGTGTCCTTCACCTTGGGTCCAAACAAGGAGGACCCATCAAAGGGGGCATCGGTGAAGGAAGACTTAAAGGCCTCCGCAAAGGAACACAAGCGTAACCAGGCGTGTCTTCTGAGAGCCACGTCTGTTCCCGCTGCTCTACTCGCCCCTTCGGCCGCATATGAGATGAGCCTCATGGCCGCATATGAGATGAGCCTCATGGACGAGTTGACTATCGAAGATAGGGTAGTCATCTGGGCGCCAACAGTTTGGGCTAACGCCTCAGGAAGATTACCCGTAAGAGACTCACCTAACTCTTTGAGGAGGTCTCTTTGGAGCCTGGTAAAATGACAAAGATAATTCAGCGACCGCAGGGTAAAGGCCGCTGAAGAAAGGGTACGCTTCCCGTACCTATCCATGCTCCTGGAATCCTTATTAGGAGGGTGGATAGACGTTGAAGCCTCTGCCACGTCCTGCTGAGTGGCAGATGCCACCACCATCGCATCTACTGCGACTCCTTTAGACAAAAATTCCTTTTCAGGCGGGGCTGAGAGAAACTTGTTAGGCCTGGCAGGTACCGGTTCCACAGAGTCAGGGTGTTCCCACACCCTTCGAGAAACTAAGTCTAGCAATTCATCGAAGGGTGGAGACACCCAGGAGGCAGAGGGCTGGGCCTCAAAAGCCTTGAGGAAAACTGACTCCTCTGCGGAAGGGGTTTTGGACTGCCAATCGCCTCTCTGCCTCAAGATCTCGAGGATATCTGAGAATGAGACGTCATCCGAGGACGATTTAGGGGACCCCTCCGCATCATCGAGGTCAGTATCTGATGTGATAGACTCATCCTTGGAGTCAACGTGCTTCCTCTCGCACAATTTTTTCCTTGGAGGTTCATCTGAAGCGGAATCAGAAGGACCCCCCAGGAGAAGGGAACCCCCCAAGGGGGTATCCTCAAGCTCTGGGGCCCCACTGTCGTGGGGGTGAATTACACCAGAAGCACCAGTTCCCAAGTCTAGGGACAGTGAGGTAGAGACCTGCTGAGCCGGCAAGGACATGGCCAGCGTACTCCTCATGGCCTCAAAAGCAGGACCTCCAGACTCTACGGAGGACACCGGCTGAGAGACCACGACGGTACCAGGAATCCCTGCGGCCGACGCTCCGAGGGGGAGACTAGGCACCAAAGCTACTAGTTCCAAAGTTTTCCCCTCGGCCCCGACCGAGGAAGTCCCGGTACCGAACCCCGACGCTGAGGACAGGGTAGGAATGATGGTCGGAACAGAGAGGCTCCGAGGGAGTCTCGGTTCCGACTGGACAACTCCGCTCCGCTCTACCATCACCAACTCCAACGGCTCCGAGGAAGTTGGAGGAGGAATCGGATGTGTCGAAGTGGGGACTGGCTCCGGAGCCGAGTGGGATGGAGCCGAGACCATTTTTGCAAAAACTGGGGACTGGAAAAGCCTCTGGATAACGCTGTCCAAATCTGAATCAGACAATCTGGAGGATTTAGAGGAAATAGATGGGGCCCGAGACTACTTCTCTCTCGGCTCCGATAGACCAGGGGACCGGCTCCGAAACGGCTCCAACACTATCGGCACCGGATCTGGAGCCGTATGTATAAGTATTGGTGCCGAAGGGGCCTTTGGGGCCAAGGGAGGAGAGTCTGAGCTGCACACCTCCAACGGCTCCGAGACCAAAGGAGCCGAAGCAGATGATTCGCCTCTCGATCCCCCAACCTGTGGCTCTGACACCAATGGAGCCGAGGAAAGAGGTATCGAGGCAGACCCTTCCACCCGAGGCTCCGAAGCCATTGGAGCCGAGGAAGAAGAGGTCGACCTATGCTTCTTGGAAGTCGGTTCCGACGACCTTTTCTTTTTAGAAGCTGGAGAGGAGGGAGAAGCCAAAGCTTCCTCAAAGGAGGGCTTAATAAGGCCCTTAAGGATCAATTTATTTTTACGTTCTTGAAGGACCCTAGAGGAAAAAGCATGACAAACACTACAGGTTTCCTGCAGATGTTTCGGTCCCAAACAATATACACAAACAGCATGGCTATCAGTAATAGACATTTTGTAGTTGCACTTGGTGCACTTTTTAAAACCAGACTTTTGCTCCTTAGACATGGTATCACACCACTATCTTTTTATCCAGACAAGAACAATAACCTTAAAGTAGGGCTAGACCTTAAAGTAGGAGTAGACCTGGATTGAGGTCTGTCTGATGTATTCAACACAGCAGTTCCCTCTTTAGGCAAGGAACTAGGGGGACTTGGAATTCTAGAGGGTGAGAATGTTGGGTCCACAATGATCTGAAAAATCACTGGAATTTCCTTATCTGGAGTTTCGCAATTGGTACCACGGGAATGGTAGAAGCCATGAATCCCAGTACCGTGAAGAACTCCCTGGCTGTGATGCGAGTTAAGGGGAGAAGGGAGGAAAAGGAGCAGAGGTTCTGCACCTTCTGAGGTGGAAGTGATGCTCTTAATGTACATCTGTATTTGACAACCCAGGAAGATGTGGTTGTGTGAAGGAGTGAGGACTGACTTCCTGTAGTTGATAGTGGGTCCCAGTTTCCCGAGGAGGGAAATGGTGGTCCCCAAGTTTTGGAGTAGTGTGTGTGAATTTGGGGCCTGTAAAAGCACACTGTCCAGGTATGGGAAGATCTGAATGCCCAAAAGTCTGCAGTGTGCAATCACTGGAGCCAGGCATTTTGTGAATAGCTTTGGTGCTATAGAAAGACCAAAGGGCAAGGCAGAGAACTGAAAATGCCAGGAACCCACAGAAAAATGTAAGAATTTCCTGAACCTAGGGTGAATGGAGATGTGAAGGTAATCACATTTTATATCTAGAGATACTATGCATTCTTATGGAAATATAAGGGGAAATAAATTTTGGAGTGTTAACATTCTGAAGGTAGGAACCTTTAGGAATTTGCTGAGATGGAATGAATTCAATAGTGGTCTCCAAAGGCCATCCTTTCTGGGTAACAGGAACATTCTTGAATAGAAACATTTTCCCCTTGAAGATTGAGGGACCTTTTGAATGGAGCCCTATTGCTGAAGCTCCAAAAGCAGTTCTGGGAAGAGGGGTAACAGTTCCCGGGGCGGGGGGTTGAGTGCCAAAGCATGAAATATCCTTTTTTTGATTATGGAAAGAACCTGATGCTTTCCCAGACCCCGTGATCACTGGCCAGGGGAAAGGGGAGCATCTGCAGGGTAGTCACAGACTCCCTGCTTTGTCAGGAAAGGGCTGCCTTTGTTGTGAGGATGGCTGAAAACTCCTAGGCTTCTGTCATCTCTTGCATCCTCTGGAAGAATTACTGGAGGGGTGTTGTGTGCGGTTATGGACAAAAACAAGCCTGGAGGGAAACTTCCTGTGAAACCTGTGCACAGGAGAAACCAGGATGTGTTTCAACTCCTGGACTTCCTTGTTTTTTCCTGTAGGACTTTAAGGTGGCTGCTGCCTTACCAAATAAGGCAGAATTGTCTAGTGGTGCATCAACTACCTTAGATTTGAAGTCATCCTGGAGGGGCTGCAGCCTGAGCTAGGAAAATCTCCTAAGAACTGAAGCAGTAGCAGCTGCCCTGGCACAAGCCTCCACAGCATCACATCTTCATTCAATGGAATGTTTTCAACCTGGGAGGAAGCTCTCAGAACAGATAGAGGTATCTATGTCCGAGTTCTGAAGGTCAGCAATGGCATTAGATGCTTGAGACAATATGTCATATGCATCTAGGAATTAATGGCCTTGAAAGCCAATGTGGCTAATGTATATGTCCTTTTTACCCAGTCTCTTTAGGGTTGTACTCTCTGTCTGATGGAAGAAGATTACAGGAAGGAAGCATCCTAGAAGGTTTGCCTGTAGCTACAAAAAATAACTGTCGGGTCTGCAGCAAGGCACTGAAAAGGAATTTACAATACTCTGGGACCTTGTAGAAGTGGTCAGGCTTCTTGGGGCTGGGGCCTGGGAGTCTACAATTTGTTAAGTACCGTGGAACATATCCAGAAATGCAAGATGCTCAGGAGGAACTGCAGTGGGGTCAGGGACATCAACCTGTAGTAATTTATCTTTTCTGGACTTTGGAAATTTGGGAAGTATTCCATTTGAAATGTTCTCACATTTTCAGGAGAGTTTCACCAAAGGATATCACCTCCACTGGGGAGTCAGCACCTACCGACTCCTCTTCAGGGGAAACATATTCCTGGGGGGGGGGAGATTTGAGTAGAATAATCCAGAGATTCCCTCTCAACAGAGGAAAAATAATCAGATAAGTCATTGTCCCTAATTCTCTTTTGAGAACGTTGGGAAGCAGCTGTGGGAGCAGGCTGAGAGGAAGGCGGAGTATCATGAAGGCCTGAAATAAACTGAGAAAAGGCCTGTCAATCTGAAGGGGCCTCTCTGGTAGGGAACAAATGCTTAGTCTTGTTTTTTCTTTGCAGGTGAAATGATCCTATACAATGCTGGAGGACTGGATGAAGGCCTACATTCAAATGTATCAGCCTAATCTTCTCTTGCTTGGGGGGGGGGGGGTGAGGTACACCCTAGGACCATCCATAGTTTCCAGTCTAGGTTCCCCCACAACATCAAGGTTGGACATCTGTTTGACCTCCACAGATGTGATCGCAGCCAAAGTCAAGGTGGCCTCAGAACTAGGCTCTGCCTGTGAATCTGTGCCTGAAGTCACACGAACCTCTGGGTTGATAACCACTTTGGGAGAAATGTCGGACATTGAAGGTGCAGCGGAAGACGCAGGCCAAGGTTTCTAGGCCTTGTGCTTCACTGGCTCAGAGTCAGACCCCGGGGTACCCTCCATACACTTAGCTAGCAGTTAAAGCTGTTAGTTCTCTAACTATATAGCGAGAGGAAAGCCTACTTCTGAGAGACTTTGGGACAAAGGGCTGGCAATTGCTACAGCTTGTGGTTGTGATTAGGGCCTAAACAAGAGAGACAATTAGAATGGCTGCCCTTATGTGGAATTAGTCTTCCACACTGGCACTTGCCCTTTTTGGATGACATAACCAAAACAGCAGTAAGAAAACAAATTCTCCAATGGAACACTTATATGACAAAAGGCTGAATTCACAAGCGTTGAAACAATCAGACCAACGGTTGGAATGACATTCTGAATGGTGGCAGAAAAGTTCTGAGGGTGGTATGTGCACATCACTTTTACGGCTTATGTCTGATAGCAGCCTATGTGCAACGTCCCTTGCACCCTACAGTAGTATAACACTTGTATACTGGCTGATGTCGGGTCACCTTAATTTCATGCCTAGGAGATTGGAGTAAATGTGCCCTGATGGAAGGGCCAAAAGATCTGGACGTGGTTCCAGCATCCACGGAAGGTAAATCAGATGAGACCCAAGAAAGGTGAACCAGATTTGCCAAGGCTAAAAGGGGGCACTAAGAATCACCTTGCTCTTTAACCTGGAAGTTTCCTGAAGAAATTTGCGGATCAATGGCAGAGGTGGAGAGGCATAAAATAATCCAGGAGGCCAAGCATGGACCAGAGCATCCCTAGGTGACTGTCCCTGATGGGGAATCAAGGAGAAGAACCTGCTGCACTTGTTGACAGATGCAAAGAGACTGAAGCAAGATTGACCCCATTTGTGGAAAATCATATTCACCACTGACTGATTCAGAGACCACTTGTGAGGCATCAATAAGACTCTGCTGACCCTGTCCTCTAGAATGTTGCACTGCCCTGGAATGTGCATTGCAATCAGAAAGCGGCTGGCAGAGATTGCCTGCTGCCACACACACACTGCTTCACGGTACAGGGTTTAGGATCTGGTTCCCTTTTGTTTGTTGATGTACCATACTACGGACACATTGTCCATTTGTATCACAATCGCCACTATGAAGAAAGCTGTGAAATGAATGCAATGCTAAAAGAACCGCTCTCATCTCTAGGACACTGACATGCAGGTTGATCTCCTATGACGTTCACTTGCGTTGGACCATCCGACCCAGGAAATACACCCCACCCACCCACCTGGGAGGCATCCATGGTCAAGGTGACATTGGGGGGGCACCCTTGAAGAACCTTTGAGCAGTGAAGCCACTAAAGGAGACAATCTTTCCACAATGGCCACTGGACTGCTAAGGTCCTCGGCAGAATTCTCATGTGTAGACGTATTGTTGGTAACAGGGTTATGGTGGCAGCCACGAGGCCCAGGGTCCTGAGTACTAGTTTTGCTGGAGGAACTGGAATTGGCAAAATCTGTCCAATATGTAGTCTTGGGTTCGAAATCCTGTCCCAAGTAAGGAAGGCCACGGTTTTGGTTGTATCCAAACGAGCATCCTATGAAGCCTATGTTCTGAACTGGCTGTAGCTGAGACTTTTGCATACTGATTATTACACCCAAGGCAGGAGATAGTTGTAACAGACAGTCTCTAGCTCGGATGAGTAGATGCCTGGTTGGAGTGATTAGGAGCCAGTCGTCTAGGTAAGGAAATACGTGGAATCTTTGCAGTCTGAGTTGAGCTGCAACTACCACTGTGCATTTGGCGAACACCCTGGGGGCTGTGGTGAGACCAAAGGGAAGCACTCTGAATTGAAAATGAATGGCTCCCAACCTGAAGCATAGACACCTTCGGTAGTGTCTGTCCATCTTGATGTGGTAGCATGCATCCTTCAGATCTACTGAGCACATCCAGTCATCCATTTTCAAAAGAAATAGAATGGCCTAGACCATGACCAACCTGAACTTTGTGTTTTTTTACTGACTTGTTTAAGAATGTCAGTCCTAAGATGGGCCTGAGGTCCCCGTTTTTTTTTTGGTACTAAAAGGAATCTTGAGTAAATGTCTGATCCCAGTTGATCTGCAGGGACCTTTTGGATGACTCTTTTTTTTTTTTTTAGCAGCTTTGAGGTCTCCAACCCTGCTGCCTCTCTCTGACTGGGTGGAACATCCTGGAGAGAGCTTTTTGATTTGTGGAGTTTTGAAAAGGGAATGGGGAATCCTCTGGATACGATCCTTTGCACCCACAGATCATCTGTGATGGCTAGCCTGGCTTCTGGGTGCAAGGATAAGCGCCCCCCCCCCAACTGTCTGTCTAGAGAAGGACAGCTGGGCAACCTTTCAGGAGCGCTGAAAGGGCCTGTCCGAGAAGGAATCCCAAGACCCTTGATTTTGCAGACCCTCTCTGTCGTGTGGGCAGCGTCTACCACATTCTAACCATTTCCCCCTCTACCTCTGGGGGAATATTCTCCCTGAGATTCATGAAAAAGACCATGAGATTTCCTGAGCCACAGTCCCCCCGCAACACTGCTTTTTCCTGGAAAATTATCTTTGGCGGTAGAGAAACGGATTCCGCTGGCAGACAGGGTCTTTTCATCTTTTCCAAGAGAGGACAGTGTCTCTCTAAAAGTGGGCCCAAACAAAGATGATCCTTAGAAAGGGGCACTGATGAAAGACACCTTGAAAGATTCCCCAAAGTCACACAGCTGCATCCAGGCATGGCGCCTAATGACAATGCCGGAATTGGCGGCCATTGAGGTACACTCTGCTGCATGGGAGATTAACCTCATGCACGCACTGGAAATTGACTGTAGAGTGGTTAGTCTGGAGGAGTAGGATTACTACTCCTCATCAGACATGGACTCTTGGACTGAGCTACAGCGTTCTTTGATTAAATCCATCTGTAGCCTAGTAAAATTGGAAAGGTAGTTTAAAGCTCGTAAGCTGAAGATAGATGAGGCGTAAACTCTCTTGGTAAACCTGTCCATGGCCCTAGAGTCCCTGTTAGGAGGATGGACCGTGGAGCTTTCTTGGGTCAGCACCTTCTTGGTGGCTCCGGCAACAACCATGGCATCTACTAAGATTCCTCAAGTTCAATGGGGTTAGTCAGAAGAAGCACTTAGAATTTTGTCTGAATGCTCAGGGATAGGTTCTACAGTGTCCAGGTCCTTCCACCCCCTGCTTGATACTAGGCTGACAAGTGCAACAGCAGAAGGGACACCCAAGATGTAGACGGACCGGACCCAAAAGCCTCCAAGAACACAGTTTCCTCAAGGGTAGGGTCCTGGGAAGACCATCCACCTCTCTGGCGCAGGATTTCTAGGAAGTCTCCAAAGGAGATATTCTCAGGTGGAAATGTGGGGAACACTTCCCCTTCATCAAAATCAGTGCCTTCTGTTCTGGATTCCTCTGGGGAATCCAGGTGACTCTTTTGCACCTATTCTTCCAGAGAATCTCCTCAGTGTGGTGCTCCGGGAAGATGTCAGGAGAGATCTGGGGTTCCAAAGGTGAAAGCACTTGCAGGCTTTGCTGGGCCAGATGCCCCCCCCCCAGGGGGGGGGGCATTGATCTAGTCTCAGCAAAAGTCTCCATGGGGGTGAGAAGTGGGTCCGAAACAGTGGGAGCCAAGAAACTCCTGGGCATAGAGAGAACTCTTTCCATCACCTCGAAAGCAGAAGGGGCCGGAGACGCCAAATACTATTCTCCCAGAGCCAAAACTACAAGGGTAGAGGATCCCTAAGCCCCTCCAACCCTCCATTCCAAGAGGGAAGATGGGGTTGAGCTGTCAAACTCCGACATTCCGATGGGAAGCGACTGCTTTGAAAATTTCAGAGTCAAGGTCAACCCCTCACAACCACCATTGAGGCTTCGGCTTCAAGACCCGCACAGCCCCGACTGAGTCAGGGAAGCTGCAGGAGTTGAAGACAAAATCACTATCGGCTCTGTTACCTTGACTCTCAGGGCATTCGGATTAGAGGGCTCAAAAGCTGGAGGGCAGATCGGAGAAGGAGCTAAAGGTCTAAAAGGTGACTACCTGCCCATGGTCCCAGTAGAGGAGGGGGCTGGTAAGGCCCCCATCTGGATCTGTGTCTGAAGGAACTCTCTCATCAATCTGACCACCTCTGATTCAGAAGGGCTGTGGGAAGACCTGACAGATGATGCTGTGGAAGGTGGGCCTGGATGAAATCCTAGGAGATATCTCTTTATGGGAGACCCTGTGCTAAGAAGAGGAGGAGGCTCCAAAGGCAGGAGAGCTTGCAGCAGAGGAGATGACTGAGTGGACTTATACAGATCCGAGGATCTGGGATCCGACACCCTAGGAGCCTTGGATGGAGGCTCATCCAAAGAAGAGGCGGCAGACTTTACTCGAGAACATTTTCAGCGTTTCTTATCTTCTTTGTTTCTTGGAGGAGGGTTGAGCCCCTGAAGAAGAACCAACTGCAGATGGGACCAAAGGAGGTAAAAGACCCTTCAAATTAAGTTTATCTTTCCTGTTGGCCTGTGCTCTCTGGTGAAACCCTCATAAATGAAGCAGCAGGCTTTGAGGTGAGCAGGGTCGAAACAATATACACACTCCCTGTGGGCATCAGATAAGAGAATCTTGTGTCCACAGAAGTGCACTTTTTAAACCCTAAAGGCTTCTCAAGACATTCTACAATAACAGGTAGAAAAGGAAGAAAAAGGGTAAGACCAATTCCCACCAAAGAGAATGCTAGCAAATGTTAAACTAACAAAATTAGACTTTTTTATTTTATTTTACAAGAAACACAGGGTAGGACATAGAGCTTTTCTTCTACCACTACTTTCCCTAAGAGAATTTAACCAACTTAGCTGAAAATCCTTCCAAGGAGCTTGAGTCAGTGGACCGCAAAGCTTCTGCTAAGAGTGGCAAACGAGATCTGAGGTGATCAGGCGGATTAAGGCATTATGGGTCGGGGAGGAGCTCAAGCTTTGGAGCCTAAGCTTTTGAAAGCTGCCGAGTGGGATCTGAGACCCACAGGTCGAGGATGAATGACAACATAAGATCTAAGGATAAACTCCAATCAAAAATAGAGATTCCAAAGCAAGACAGGTTACATCATCACTGAATAAGAATGTTTTCTGTTGAACTTCCACTTCATTAAATTTTCTTCTGGCCTTACCTTTGTAGACAACACCTTAAAAGTGCTTTGTTCTGCAACAATAGGATGAAGAAGACTAAGGTTTAGTTTGTAATCGCTTGATGGACGCTTTACGACTGCATTCATCTAATTAAAAGATAAATAAAACCCCATTAACACTTCAAGATACCAAAATCAGATGCAAAATGCATTAACGAGTACACTTAAAAGGGACATTTTTTGATCAATGGTGTTGTTCTAATTTGGTAATTTGAACCTCAAAATCTCAGAACACTGTTACATGTAATGCTCTTGATGGTAATTTCTTTGCTGTACCTTACAGGAAAAAAAGAAGTTATGTCTTACCATAACGTTCCATCTGTGTTATCGATCTTCACCAATCCTTGACAGTGAGTTTGGTTCCGAACTCTGTGAGCCAAGACAGCAGTTTACTTCAGCTCATGCTCTCCAAATTTTTGAGCCAGGCTCTACCCATAATGCTCCTCACAGAGATTACCTCAGACTGAGTTTGCAGAGAAGTGGCAGTCAGATGTGAGAGGTCAAAAATGCATGATAATTACATTAATTGAGGCCAGATACGAGTCCGTAAAGGAAAGCTAGCCAAAGTCTAAATTTGGTCCATTAAGAGACTCAGGATGGGGGGTGGGGATGTCAATGACTGGTGAAGATAGAGGACACAGATAGTACATTATGGTAACACACAACTTCTTTATCTTATGTTGGCAATCTTCACTCAATCCTTGACAGAGTCCCCAGCTACTTTAGCCTCGGAAGGTCTCACGGAAGAATATTCCTAAGTATCATAGAGCCAAAGGATGCTTGTCCCCTTGAGACCTGATCTAATTTGTAATGAGTGATGAAAGTATGATGAGAAGACCAAGTGGTTGCTGCACAAATGTCATCTACAGAAGCTCTGGCATGAAAGACTGTAGAAGTAGCTACTGCTCTTGCAGAATGGGCTTGAACTGTTTTTGGTAGCTGAAGTCCTTTAGAATTATAAATGAAGGTGAAGCAGTCTCTAAGCCACTCGGCCAAGGTAATCTTAGAAACTGGGTTACCTAGATATACAGAAGAAAATTCCACAAAAAGTTTGTTTGATTTTCTAAATACATTAGTCCTGCGAAGATAAAAACGTAGTTGCCTGTGCACATCAAGAAGATGTGAGAGCATATTCTCCCTTGTTCAAAAAATCTGGGGAAAAAAAAAGACTGGTAGCTGTAAATATCAGTTCTGGATACAACCTTGGGCAAAAAGGAAGGACTGGTTCAAAGCGCAACTCTATCACTATTGAAAATTAAGTATGAAGGTTGGCGCGACAGGGCCTGAACTTCTGAGACTCTTCTGGCAGAAGTGAAGGCCACCAAAAATAGGGATTTCCACGACAGATATTTTAAGTCACAAGTTGCCGATGGCTCAAAGGGGTTCCTAGTCAGGGCCTGAAGGACCATAGTTAAATCCCAAGGAGGGATAGGTTCTTTAAATGGAAGTCTTAGCATTAGAAGACCTTTTAGAAATGCTTTACACAGTTTGTGTGACATCAGAGGAGCACCTCCAGTCCTGTATGGAAGTTTGAAATTGCAGCTAGATGCACTTTAATCGCTGACGTAGAGGAACACGACTGGTAAAGTAAGGCTAAAAAATCTAACACCTTGTGGATAGGACTTGAATATGCATCTTTTACACTGCCTATAGCCCATCTAGCAAATCTTTCCATTTGCTTTGGTATAATTTCTTTGTAGACGATTTGTGGTGAGTGATAATAATTTGATGGACAGGTGAGTAAAGAGAAGGATGCCTGGCAACCATGGGAACTGGAGAAGCCATGCAGTGAGCTTGAGGTTTTGAAGATTTGGATGCACTATGCCCTCCGGATGAGACAGTAGAACTAGAACTGGGTCCAGTATCCATGGTTTACGAATCAAATGAGGTCACAGGAAGGGAAAGCAAACCTGTCGAGGCCAGAAGGGGGCAATGAGGATTACTGAGTTTTCCATCCTTTTGGCTTTCTTCAGGAACTGTGAAATGAGAGGAATTGGAGGAAAGGCATAAAAAGGCAGACCGGGAGGCCAAGTGTGGAGAAGATAGTCTCTGGATGACTCCCCCTGAGGGGGGATTAGGGCAAAGTAACTTCTGCACTTGTTGTTTAGAGGAGAGGCAAAGAGATCACAGCAAGGTTGGCCCCAGTGGTGAAAAATGTTGTTCGTCACTGCTGGGTTGAGAGACCACTCGTGAGGCAAGACAATAGCTCTGCTCAACTTGTCCGCTATCACGTTAAAACTCCCCGGAATGTGCATTTGTATAAGAAAGTGGTTGGAAGAAATCACCCACTGCCAAACTCTGAGTGCTTCTTGACACAACGGGTTTGATTTGGTTCCCCCTTGTTTATGTACCAGACTACTGACATGTCTGTCTGAATCTCTACTGTTCCTAGAGGGAGAACATCTTGAAATGCTTGCAACGCTAACAGCACTGCCCTCATCTCTAGTACACTGATGTGCAAGCTGGACTACGATTGGGACCATGTGCCTTGGACTGTCCTTCTCAGATAACACCCCCCCCCCACCTGGTCTGGGAGGCATCTGTGGACACTGTGGCTTGGGGCTGGGGAAGAATGAAAGGACAACCCACGAGAATCTGGCTGGAATGTAGCCACCACAACAGGTCATGCTTGCAGCGACTGGGTAATACCACAAGTCCAAATATAAAACCAGGTAATCACAACAGCAGTACAGGACAGATGAACTACCACGAAGTACAGAAAACCAAAATAACCACATAGTAACAAAACAGGTTTAATACAAGGTTGAGCACTTTTCTTCCCTATTCAAGGGACTTCTTCAGAGCAAAACAGTAAAAACACCCACCCCAATTAAACAATTCCATTGTAACTACACTAATTATACTACCAATTGTGAACGCTCAGTTCTAACTTAAAAAAGCATCACAAATAGAATAAAAGTACAGTTTTGTACCTACCATAAATGTAGATGTTTGAGTGTTCACACTGCTGCAGTCATTACAGTTGGGTTATCTTGCCGTCAGGCAGTCCCGGAGTCGGCTGGAGTTCCAAAGTCTTGGTCCGGCGTCAGTTGCTGTCGCTTCTTCTCTGATGTCAGTGCGCCAGGGGTGTATAAGATGCATCTGACGCCATTTTCTTCAGTTTTTCTTGCCCCAGATGTCAGGTGCCCCCAAGTAGGTAGGCAATACATATTGCTAATCAAAAATATACAATAAAAACAATACCTTCAGTTACCAGCAAATACACCCCAAAGGTTGTATAAGAATAGAAAGGTATAGATAAAGTCCAGCTAGTTCAGAGGGGATGGATGAAGGGTAACTTGGACTGCAGCAGTGTGAACACTCGAAAATCTACATTTATGGTAGGTACAAAACTGTACTATGTTCATCGTGTTACACTGCTGCAGTCATTACAGTTTGGTAGAATCCCAAAGCTGAGGTTGGGTAGCTGGTCTATAGAGTGTTAGGACTGGCTATGAAGCCCTGCAGAACTGCAGTGGCAAATCCTGCTCTGGATTTAGAGTAGAGAGGCAGGTGGTAGTGCTTGGTAAAGGTGTGCACTGAACTCCAAGTTGCAGCCTCCAAAATTTCCTTGGTAGGTACTCCTCTGAGAAAGGCTGCTGAAGTGGCTGTTGCCCTGGTGGAATGTGGCCTAATGTTATTTGGGACTGATTTTCCATGCTGTGTGCAGCAGTACCGAATGCAGTGTCCTATCCACTTGGATATAGTCTGCTTTGAGATAGCCTTGCCCTGTGATCCTGCAGCATATGCTACAAACAGTTGCTCAGTTTTCCTGAAAGCCTTTGTTTTGTCCAAGTAGAAGCGTAGCTGCCTGTTTATGTCCAAAGAATGCAGAAGTTTCTCCCCTTTATTCTGGGGGTTTGGATAAGAGCCACACTAGATACCACCTTTGGCATAAAGGTAGGGTTTGTTCTTAAAGATACCCTGTCCTGATGAAAAATTATAAAAGGTTACACTGCCATTAATACCTGTAGCTCTGAGACTCTTCGTGCTGAAGTTACTGCCAGGAGCAGAGCTGTTTTCCATGATAAACATTTTAGATTGGCTGTATTGGCTGGCTCAAAAGGTGGCAGGATCAGTTTTTCCAAAACGAAATTGAGGTCCCAAGTTGGTGTTGGTGCTCTCCGGGGCGGTCTTATGTTTTTAGCCCCTCTGAAGTACTGCTTTAGCAATGGATGAGAGAATAAAAGTCCAGTTTTGTACCTACCATAAATGTAGATGTCCGATAGACATGCAACTGCAGTCATAACATGTGGGTTGTCCTGCCTCAGGCAGCCCTCGTTCGGCCGGATTCCAAAGTCTGGGTCCGACGTCGGCTGATGTCGCATTTCTCTCCGACGTCAGAGCGGCTGGAGTACACAAGCATCAGCCGACGCCATTTTCTTCAGTGTTTCTTGCCCCAGATGCCAGGTGCCCTCCAAGGAAGGCTGTAATCAAATTGGAAGACAAAAACAGGATTCCAAACAAATAAATGAGCAATAAAACAAATACACCATAACAGATATCCCCAGCTAAGAGAAACAGGGATAGGAGTGGACCCTAGGCATAGAGGGGTAAGGAGGGAGGGAAAATCCGACTGCAGTTGCATGTCTATCGGACATCTACATTTATTTTAGGTACAAAACTGTACTATGTCCTTCAAGAATGCAACTGCAGTCATAACATGTGGGTAGAATACCATAGCTTAGCTGGGGGAGGAGGAATGCTCTAGGAAAAAGATGGTGTGGCAATCAAACCCTGCAGGACTGCCGAAGCAAAGCCTGCTCTGGATCTGGAATATAGAGGGAGATTGTAGTGTTTGGAGAATGTATGCATGGAGCTCCATGTAGCAGCTTCTAGAATGTCCTTGGTAGGCACCCCTCTTAAAAATGCTGTAGAGGTGGCTGTAGCTCTAGTGGAATGTGGTCTGACATTGGCTGGAACAGTCTTTCCATGAAAGGAATAACAGAATCTGATGCAATGTCCAATCCATTTAGAAATAGTCTGTTTTGAAATTGCTTTTCCTTGGACTGCAGGGGCGTAAGCTACAAAAAGTTGTTCAGACTTCCTACTGGCCTTGGTTCTGTCCAGGTAGTATCAAAGTTGTCTGTGAATGTCCAAGGTATGCAACAGTCTTTCCCCCTTATTCTCAGGATTGGGGAAGAAGGCAGGCAGATGAATGGCTTGATTTAAAGAAACCCTAGATACCACCTTTGGCATAAAAGTAGGGTTGGTCCTTAATGAAACCCTGTCTCTGTGAAAAATAATAAAGGGTGGTATTGCCATTAGTGTCTGTAACTCCGAAACCCTTCTTGCTGAGGTAATTGCCAACAGGAAAGCTGTCTTCCATGAGAGAAATTGCAAGTCAACTGAAGCTGCAGGCTCAAATGGAGGTACAGTCAGTTTTTCTAGGACAAAATTGAGGTCCCAGGCTGGCACTGGGGCCTTTCTTGGTGGCTTAATGTTCTTGATTCCCCTGAGGAATTGCCTTAGTAAAGGATGAGAAAAAAACAGGAGGATCAGTGTTGTATCTAGCTGAAATAGCAGATGCATGTATCTTTATGGAAGAATATGAGAGGCCGTTCTTTAACATATCTGCCAAACATTCCAAGATGAGTGGGATGTTCAACAATGATGCATCATGTCCCTTGCTGGTATTCCAGTTGCTGAATCTTTTCCACTTTGCTAAGTAAACCTTTCTGGTGGATGGTCTTCGAGCCTCTGTTAGTATCCGCTGAACTTCCTTGGAGAGAGATAAGCTGAATTTATTTATGGGATCTCCCAGGCTGTTAGCTGCAGTGTCTGAAGATTTGGATGCAGTGTTTCGAAATTGTGTTGAGTCAAAAGTAGAGGCCACTTGGGAAGGGCCCACCTCCTGGTGTGACATGTGCTCTGTAGTAGTGGGTACCAGTGTTGTCTTGGCCAGTCCGGAGCTATTATGATTCCCTTGGGCTTCTCTGCTTTGATCTTTAGTAATACTGAGGTCATCAGTGGCAGAGGTGGGAATGCATAGATTGCTAGGGAGTTCCAGTTGAATGAGGGGGCATCTATTTTCCAAGCTTTTGGATGGTATGTCCTTGTGCAGAATTTTGGTAGAAGATGGTTGAGGTGAGAGGCAAATAGGTCCACTTCTGGCTTGCCCCATGTCGAAGTGAGTTGTCTGAAGGCCTTCGGATGTAACCTCCACTCGTGTGGATCTGTGAAATTCCTGCTTAGGCTGTCCGCCAACACATTGTCTTTTCCTGGAACAAACTGGGATTGTAACTGGATGTTTAGGCTCAGTGATTTCTCCCAAAGCTGCATTGTCAGTCTGCAAAGGGGGTAAGAGTGGGTGCCCCCTTGCTTGTTTATGTACCACATCACCGTGATGTTGTCTGTCCGTATCAGTAAATGGCCTTGCTGGAGTTGGTGTTGAAAGGCCTCGATGGCATGCATTACTGCCAGCATTTCCTTTTGGTTTATGTGCAGATGTGTTTCCTTTGGAGACCACTGTGCTTGTATACACCTGCCTTCCATGTGCGCCCCCCATCCAAGGTCTGAGGCGTCTGTAGTCATGGTCTGTGTTATCTGTGGTTTTTTGAATGACATACCTGTGTTTGCCTGGCTCACCGAGGCCCACCATAGGAATTCCTTTTGTAGGCATGGGATGAGTGGTATGATTGTCTCCAAGTTGTTGCTGTGTTGAGACCAAATGCTTTTTAGGTACCATTGAAGCTTTCTCATGTGTAGTCTTGCTAATGGAACCAGGAGAATGCAGGATGCCATGTAACCCAGGGCCTGTAGGAATCTCCTTGCAGTCATCTTGGTGAGTTTTGCTAAACATTTGAAATAATGAGTTAACTTCTCTTGCTTGTCTTCTGTCAGGTAAGCCATCTGAGAGGCTGTGTCTAGTTTGGCTCCTAAGAAGATTATTTGCTGGGATGGCTGCAGTCTTGACTTTTGGAAGTTGACTGTGTATCCCAGAGCTTGAAGTAATTGTATGACATAATCCAGGTTTTTTGTCAACATCAATTTGTCGTCCGCTTGTATGAGGCAGTCGTCCAGGTACGGGTAAATTTGGATCCCCTGGAGCCTGCAATGAGCAATTACTGAAGCCAGGCATTTTGTGAATACTCTGGGCGCAGTAGATAAGCCAAATGGCAATGCTGAGAATTGATAATGCTCTGGGGCCCTGCAAAAAATCTGAGGTATCTTCTGCAGCTGTGTCTGATAGGGACATGCAGGTATGCCTCCTTGAGGTCCAGAGTAATCAGCCACGACCCCTTGCCCAGCATGGGAAGGAGTTGCTGTAAAGTCAGCATTTTGAACTTTGGTACTATGAGAAAGGTGTTTAAAGCGGACAAGTCCAGTATTGGTCACCATTGAGATTCTTTTCTTGGAACAAGGAACAGTCTTGAGTAAAACCCCTGGTCTTGTTCTTGTTGTGGAACTCTTTCTATTGCTTTCATCTGAGTCAGCAGAGTGATTTGCTTGATAGCCTCTGCCCTCTGATTTTGTGGTAGGTTTGGCATGCCTTGTTTTCTTGGTAAGGTATGAAAATGAAACCTGTACCCTCGGTCTATAATGTCCAAAATCCATTTGTCCTTTGTCAGTCTGTCAATTCAACTAGAAAACTCCACGAAACCACAAGAAAAACGAGTAGGAATCAATCGAAGACAGCTTAAAATGAACTAAAATGGTTTATTACTTCCAAATAAACGTGAGCGCTTTCGGCCGAACCAATGTCCAGCCTTCATCAGTATTGATTCCTACTCGTTTTTCTTGTGGCTTTGTCAGTCTGTGCCAGTTTTCTGCAAACAGAGATAACTTCCCGCCCAAGGGAGCTTCTAGTTGTTCCCTGGTAGGCGGTAGTAGAGGAAAGTCATTGAGATTGTGGTTGTGTGGCAGGTGAAACCCCTGCATCACTTCTTTGGTTTCCTGGCTGCCATTGTCATCCCCTGTAAGGGCCTCTGTATTGGCCTCTTCCTCGGCCACGTCTGTTCTTACCCCTTTGAAATTTTTCTGGATTAGGAAAGGACCAGTTTTTTGAAGGCCAATTCCTACTGAATCTGGGGGGTTGAACCTGGAGGAAATCTTTCACTGTCTGAACTGATTTTGCTTTTTCTTCGATGGTCTTTAACACATCCTTAGCATTTGCACCAAAAAGCTTGTTCTTTTCCAAAGGTGCATCCAGAAGTTTTGCTTTTACATGATCTGGTAGAGGTTGATCTTTTAACCAAGCATGTCTACGAATGACTGCCCCTGTCATAGCTGCCCTACATGAAGCTTCCAGTGCATCATATCCACACTGCAGGAAGTGATTGCTTACTTGCTGAGTGTTATGTACAGCTTCCTGCAAGGTCTTCCTGTCTAAAGGATCAGGAGTGGCTAATGTTTTTTGTAAATCTTCTAACAGATAATCCTGATATTGTAACATATGAAAAAGGCAATTTAAAGCTCTCATAGATAAGGTAGTGGATGTATAAACCTTTTTGCCCCACCTCTATAATGACCTAGCTTCCCTGTTGGAGGGCAAAGGATTTTTCGAGGTGGAGGCTGAAACTCCTTTACGCCCCTGTGAAATAGTTTCCAAATCAGCAGTATGGGCCCTGAATAAATGGGAATGAGTTTCTGGGACCCTGTAATACCTGTCTGGCTTGGCTGGAGCTGGAGGAAGAGAATCAGGGGTAGCACTAGAGTCAGAATACAAATCATCCAGAACATCAAGTACAGGAGGAATAGCTAAGGGCCTGTGCTGAGGCTTCTTAAGGAAAGTCCTAAGGCGTTTCCTAGAATCAGAATATTCCTGACCTTGCCACTTGAAATGTTCCCTCATGGTGTGCAGAACTTCCCCAAAAGAAATATCCTCCGGAGGAGGCCGAGGGGATGGAATCTTCTGCATCCAAGTCCTCATAGGTCTGAAAGAGCTCTTCCTGGCTATCAGAGTGGACAGAGCCCTCAGAATCTTCATCTGAAGGAGTAGGGTCAGAGGGTTCAACCCGGGGCCTTTTTTCAGGAGGGGGCTGGGATCCTCTCTCAGGATGGGCCTGTGAACCTCTAATCATGGAAATTAAATCAGCAGCCATGGACATAATTTGTGTCTCTGGAGTCGGCTGAGGTAAGGATTTAGAAGTAATATGCTTTGTTTTGCTGGCTGCCTTAGCCCTAGTGTAGGCCTTAATAGACATGGCCATAGGGGGCCTGGCAGCTCCACGTGCAGGAGTGACCTTGTCTACAGCAATGGTCCCGGGCATTTCCTCGGTTTCGGTATCCGGAGGAAAATCTATAACTGGCGTCGGAGTAATGTCTGGAATCGGAGTCGTCGGTAATGCGGTGTCTTCGGTTCGGAGCGGTGGAGAGACCGTCTCAGAGGGAACCGGAGCACTCGCGGTAGGTTTTGGTGTGGAGTCGGTAGTAGACGCGGGCCGAGGATGTCGGTCCCGGTCTTTTCGCTTTTTGGAAGTTTGCGATGTCGGGAGATCTGATGGCATGGTGCAAGCAAAATTGTCGCCGAAGAAATCTTCAGCGAATTCCGCCCGGCGCCTGAGAGTGCGCTTGTTGAAGCGGGCACAGGCTACACAGGCCGAGACGTCGTGGTCTGGGCCCAGGCAGGGGAGACAGTAAGAGTGGAAATCCTTATGAGGTATTTGTTTACCACAAGAAATAAAATTGTTAACTTTTTCAGTAATTTCTGACATCGGCTGAGGCAAGAAAAGGTCCCCAACGGGGTACTTAGCTTTTTTGATGACTTCGGTATCATAGAATACAGGAGCTGACCGACCGGCACTTGCGAACTACTTCTGCTTCAGGCACCACGCGGCAAGAAAGACTGAAGAAAATGGCGTCGGCTGATGCTTATGTACTCCAGCCGCTCTGACGTCGGAGAGAAATGCGACATCAGCCGACGTCGGACCCAGACTTTGGAATCCGGCCGACCGAGGGCTGCCTGAGGCAGGACAACCCACATGTTATGACTGCAGTTGCATTCTTGAAGGACATGGAGGATCCGTGTTGTAATTTCAAATCCATGCTTCTCTCCCATCTCTCCTCCAAATGGGAATGTCCTTCACATGCTCCCACCTAAAACTCCCACACTACTAACTCCACACCTAAATCATCATTTCTTTGCCTACTTTAACTTAATTCAGAGATCTTGCTCAGAACACCTTTTCATAAATCTTTTGCATGCATGCCTCTGGCCTACCTTACTCATATTCTCATACTTTCATTGTTTGTTTTTCTTATCCATTGTACCCATAATATTGTTTTCCTCTGTAATATTGTTAATTTGTCTCTATTCGTATGTATTTGTATGTCTGTTTGGGGCTTTTCCCCTCGGGTCTCCACTGAAAAAGGGTAATTCTTACCCAGCTGGACCAACCCAGTTAACAAATGCAAATAAATAAATAATAAATAATAATGTGCTGAAATGGCAGAGCGGTGGATCTTAATTGATTAGAAGGATAGGCCTCTGTCCAGCATCTCTGTTAAGTATTGTAAAATCTGAGGAATGTTTGGGACAAGAGGGTCAAGGTTTTGAGCCTGGTTCCAGGCGCAAAATCTCTTCCATTTTTCTGAGTAAGCTTTCCTGGTGCTAGGTCTCCTGGCCTCCAAAATGACATCCATAACAACTTTAGAGAGAGGTGTTCTCTGTTTGACTAATGTATCTGCCATGCAGCCAGGTTTAGGGTTTTGAGTTGTCCGTGCAGGATCTGATTGTTTTGTTGAGTCAGAAAATGTGGAATTTGAGGCAAAATCCATGGTGGGCCTTGAGCCAAGTTCCTTAAGATAGGGTACCAGTGCTGGCGTGGCCAGTCTGGATCAATCAGGATCATCTGTGGTTTTTCTTGTCTGGCTTTTAGGAGTACCTTTGAAAGGAGTGGCAGTGGCAAGAAGGCATAAACTTTTAGGTTTTTCCAGCTGAACAGAAGAGCATCCACTTTCCATGCTTGTTTGTGATAAGTCCTTGTGCAAAATTTTTGTAGTTGGCAATTCAGTGGGGAGGCAAAAAGATCTATGTCTGGGCATCCCCACTTTTGCGCTACCATGCTGAAGATTTGTAGATTCAATTTCCATTCGTGAGGGTCCATGATATTTCTGCTTAGATCGTCTGCCAGAGTATTTTTCTTTCCCGGCAGGAATTGTGCTTGCAGGTGAACTTGATACATTAGAGCTGTGTTCCACAAGGTCATGGCTTGTCTGCATAGGGGATAAGAATGAGTGCCCCCTTGCTTGTTTATGTGCCACATTACTGTGGTATTGTCTGTCTTTAGTAGTAATTGTCCTGAATGTAGAAGGTCCTTGAAAGCTGTTAGGGCATTTTGAACAGCCAACATCTCTTTTTGGTTGATGTGAAGATGCATCTGGTCTGTGACCCATTTGCCCTGAATGCATTTTCCTGCCATGTGTGCTCCCCAGGCGTAATCCGAAGCATCTGTTGTTAGAATTTGCCTGGCTGTAGGTTGGGTAAAAGGCTGAACCTTGTTTAGGTGACATGCCTGTGCCCACCATAGAAACTCCTGTTGTAGGCATGGAATCATTGGTATTGCTGCTTCTAAACTGTGAGAGTGTTGAGTCCAAACACTTTTCAGGTACCACTGTAATTTCCTCATATGCAGTCTGGCATATGGTATTAGTTGTATGCAGGATGCCATGAATCCCAGGGCCTGCAGAATTTTTCTTGCAGGGAGATGGGACTTTCTTGCCAGCAATTGAAAATATTAAGTTAGTTGAACTTGTTTGTCTGGCGTGAGGTAAGCCATCTGGGCCGTTGTATTTAAGCTGGCACCCAGGAATATAATCTGTTGCGAGGGCACTAGTTTTTACTTCTTTTCGTTTACTGTGTACCCTAGAGAAATTATCAACCTTTTTACAAACGCCAGATGCTGTACAAGAATGTCCTTTGTCTCTGTTTGAATGAGGCAGTCATCCAGGTATGGATATATTTGAATTCCTTTTTGTCTGCAAAATGCAATTACTGGTGCCAGGCACTTTGTGAAGACCCTGGGTGCAGTAGATAAGCCAAAGGGCAGTGCAGGGAATTGGTAGTGTATTGTGCCAGATTTAAATCTGAGGTATCTTCTGCAATTTTGTCTGATAGGGACATGCAGGTATGCCTCTTTGAGGTCCAGAGTAACAAGCCAAGCCTTCTTGCCCAGCATGGGTAGAAGCTGCTGTAATGTCAACATTTTGAATTTCGGAATATCCAGGTAAGTATTCAGAATCGAAAGGTCTAGTATGGGCCTCCAGGCCTTGTCCTTTTCTGGGGACCAGGAAGAGTCTTGAGTAAAATCCTTGTCCTTGTTCCTGTTGTGGTACTTTTTGAACAGCTCTCATGTCCATGAAGGCTGACATTTGTTTTTCTGCCTCTGCCCATTGATTTTGTGGCAGGTCTGGCATTCCTTTTAGCCTTGGTAAAGTATGAAAGTGGAATCTGTAACCTTGAGACACAATATTCAGGACCCATTTGTCTTGGGTGATTGTTTGCCAGTTTTGAGAAAAAAGTGCTAGTTTTCCCCCTAAGGGGGCTTCCAAAAGGGACATGCTTGGCGTACGAAGGGGAAAGTCATTGTGACTGTTTCCTGTAAGGTTGAGACTTGTCCTCACCACCTTTTGGGGTTGAGGTGCCCCACTGTCGTTGTCTGTTTCAGCCTTGGAGTTGAGATCTTCCTCTTGGGCGTCTGTATCTGCCTCTCTGTGGCCTGTCTGACACTGGAAAGGACCAATTCTTTGTTGGACAATTTCTGCTAAACCGAGGTGGCTGTACCTGTAAGAAATCCTTGACTGTTTGCATAGATTTAGCTTTATCCTCCATTTTCTTCAACACCTCTTCTGCCTTAACACCAAACAAAGTATCATGCTGTAAAGAGCATCCAATAATTTTCCCTTAACATGATCAGGTAACCTTTGTTCTTTTAACCAAGCATGTCTTCGAATCACAGAACCTGTAACTGCGGCTCTACAAGAGGCCTCTAAAGAATCAAAACCACACTGCAGAGTATGTTTTCCCACCTGTTCAACTGCATGCAATAAATCCTGCATTTCTTTACAATCAGGAGCTTCTGAGCTTGCAAGCATTTTCTGTTTTAATTGAGCCATTAAATATTGTTGGTACTTAAGCATGTGAAACTGGCAATTTAAAGCTCTTACTGCTCAAGTTGCAGAAGTGTATACTTTCTTCCCCCATCTATCCAAAGCTCTGGAATCTCTGTCAGAGGGTACTGGATTTTTTTGCAATGGAAGCCTTAACCCCTTTTGGACCCTGGGAAATATTTTCTGGATCAGAAGAAGGGTTTTTGTAAAGAAACTTATGAGAGTCAAGGACTCTAATACCTATCCGGCTTGGCTGGAGCAGGGGGCAAAGAGTCAGGAGATAGTGGATTCAGAAAACACATCATCCACAATATCTAGCACAGGCGGAATAGCCAGGGGCCTGTGTTGAGGCAATAAGAGAAAATCCCTGAGCCTTTTCTTGGATTCTAAGTAATCCTGGCTATCCCAATGGAAATGCTCCCTCATGGTATGTAAAGTTTCCCCAAACGAATAATCCTCAGGAGGAGAGGCTGAAGGGATAGATTCTTCAGCATCAGAGTCCTTATAGGGGGTTAGAGAGTATCCCTGGTCTGAAGAGGAATCAGAGGAAATGGAAACCTGATCAGAGGAGTCACAGTCTGTATCCTGCCTAGGCCTTTTCTCAGGAGGGGGATGGGAACCCCCCGATTAGAGTAATGAGGTCTTCGGCCATTTTAAGCATCTGTTTCTTAGGCATGGAGGACTGTCCAGGAGAATGCTGTACTTGTTTCTTTGTCTTTAATGGTACCTTTGTCTTGGCTGTTATTTTAATGGAAGGTTGTGAATGTCTGAAAAGACCCTCAGAAGCCAATGCCTGCTCAGCGGCTCCGGACCCATCTGAGGGATTAGTTTCCGTAGGCCCAATACCTTGAGTTTCCAGA
Source organism: Protopterus annectens (assembly GCF_019279795.1). Lineage (NCBI taxonomy): Eukaryota > Metazoa > Chordata > Ceratodontiformes > Protopteridae > Protopterus > Protopterus annectens. The sequence continues at coordinate 1,860,687,068 of NC_056735.1, forward strand.
GGCCTAGATGTCTCCACGTGGGAGTCGGAAGCAGCCTGTGGCTCTGAGGTAGCGGGTTCCAGGGGCTGCGAAAGCGCCTCACTGAGAACCAGCGACTGGCCTAGAAGAGGTTTCGTTGTCAGTTTTGGACCTCGGATGCCTGTCTTTATCCTTGTCTTTGTGTTTTTTCTGTAGTGAGGTCATCGGCTGATCCGACGGCATCGTATAATTGAACCTTCGGCCAAAGTAGTGCAAAGCAAAATCAAAACGTCTTTTTATAGTGCGTTTGTTAAATCTAGCACAAAACCAACAACTAGGGACGTCGTGATCAGTGCCTAGGCATGGAATACAGTAAGAGTGGAAGTCCTTATGAGGTATTTGCTTTCCACAAGAAATACAATTATTAACTTTTTCTGACATCGGCCTGAGGCAAGAAAAAATTTTCCCCAACGGGATACTTGGCTTTATTGAAGACTTCGGATCTGAAATTCGACTTCGAAAATCTCAGGAGTCGGCTAACCGGCACTTGCGAACTGCTTCTGCTTCGGGCACCACGTGGCAAGAAAGACTGAAGAAAATGGCGTCGGATGCATCTTATATACCCCTGGCGCACTGACGTCAGGGAAGAAGCGACAGCAACAGACGTGGACCAAGACATTGGAACTCGGGCCGACTCCAGGACTGCCTGACGGCAGGATAACCCAACTGTAATGACTGCAGCAGTGTAACATGATGAACATCTTGTATAAATTTGGGACATCACTACTAAAAACATGACGAAAATACAAAAATACCAAAAAGATGCATATATAAAAATCTTAACTTGAGAAAAAAAAAATAAATTTAACTTCTATCCTAAAATGTTATACAATTTTAAAATATTAGAAATACTAATCATCTCATTTATACCTGGATGCTGAGATCCATTTAAAAACAGTTGCCATCGTAATTCCAAAATATCCAAATGAACATCCAGGATTCGACCCTGCAGTTCCTTTAACTGTTGAACCACCAGAAATTTAAACTTGTGCCCACCAAACTCCTGCAAATGCCTATAAAGGGCACTAGTGATTTTGTTTTTAATGTCCCCCAAATGTTCTCCAATTCTAACCTTGAATTTTCTGCTAGTTTTGCCTATGTAAAATATAGGACAATCTTGACATTTGGCAATATAAATCACGTTGCTACTGTTGCAATTGTAATGCCCATGAATATAAATCAGCCTCCCCATTTAACTTGAAATTTTCTCCGGTTTCAATAATGAAAGGGCAATACAAACATGTGTTGCATTTATAATTCCCGACTTTTCTATTACAAATGTCATTGCCCATTCTTCTTTCTAAAATATTTTTAAGGGACTTGTCCTTTTTAAAGACAAATCTGGGGGCTTTACCCACTTTTTGTGCAATATTTCCCAATTGTTTTTAACAATGTCAGTAATTGTATTCACCTCACTATTATAAGTGATTATCAAACTCGTACCACTTTGGGGTTTCTCTACTGGTGTTAACTGCTCCAATTCGACAACCTCTGTTGCCTAAAATGGGTTTAAATATTCCAAGGTCACGTTTATGTTTAACCTCAGAACTGATGTCAATTAGCACACCATTTGGGTACCCTCTCTGTCTGAACATATGTGTAATAAATTCCAATTAATTTAAAAACTCCTCATCCAGACTAATCATTCTGGCAGCACACACCATTTGTCCCTTAATGACAGATTTCTTCTGATGGTGCGGGTGCCAGCTGGTATAGTCCAGATAAGAGTTAGAAAAGGTTGTTTTTTTATAAATCCTGGTTACAAACCTTTTGTTCATCAGATTCATCTGCAGGTCAACATCCAGATATTTAATTTTTCCCCTGTCGTATTCATGGGTGAATCTCAAAAAAGATAACTGTTTCATTTATAAACAGCAAAAATTCTTTTAATGTGCCCTCGGTTCCCTTCCAGAGCAAGAAAAGGTTGTCCAAAAACCTAGTGTAACAGACTATGTCTGGTGCAAAGGAACTTTTCATCAGATGTTCCTGCTCCCAAAATGACAAAACTAGGTTCGCAAAAATGGGGGTGCAAGCCGCCCCCCATTGCTACACCTTGGATCTGTTTGTAGTATTGTCCTACAAAATAAGGGTAGTTACTCTTGAGATCTACCTCCATCAAGGCGACAAACTTATTCACTTCATCCTGATCAAAAATATTGGTTTTGTTGAGCTGCTGTTCTAACCAAACCAATCCCTCATCATGAGGCATTACCGAGAAAAGATTACAAACGTCAACTGTGACCATAATTAAATCAGGAGAAACATCTATCTCATTAAGTTTATCCAAAAACTGCCAAGAGTCTTTACTTATGTAAGTAAACACCTCCAGGCTTTTTTGCATATTTCTGTCCAAATATTTACTGATGAACCACGTTTTTAATCTCTTACCATCCACAATACGCCTAAATTTTGGATTTATTAGGCCTTTGTGGATTTTTGGAATTCCAAATATAGTGGACACCATAGGATGTTCGTTTTTCATATAGAAGTATTCCTTTTCATCTATCTGTCCCTGATATAACATGTCATCTAATAAAAGGTCTATCTTACAGTATGTCACCTTGATTTCATTTAAGGAACTTTCTTCTTATGTACCGTCCAAAAGTAAAGTGTTCATCCCATCTAAATAATCCTCTTTGTCCATAATCACTACACCATTCCCCTTGTCCGGTTTCATAAACTGGACAGAGGGGTGGCTAGTTAAATCGACTAACAATTGTTGTTCTTCCCTGGTCAAATTACATGTCCTTTCCTCGTCTTTAATATAATGACTTCTATAAAAATGCCTAATATCTTTTTCACAAACTTTTTTGAACAAGCCGATGACATTATTCAAAGGAGGATTAAAAGTGCTAGGCTTCCTAAGGTCTTCATTAATGTTATTACAGATGTCTATACTGTTATTAAACCAAACTTTCAAGTTCAGTTTTCTGGTATAACACTTCAAATCCACAAATGTATTAACAATGTTTCCCACTTCACAGGGAACAAAGGTAAAGCCCTTTGCCAATAAATTGGCATGATGACCATGAAGATGCAAGTGCGAATAATTATAAATTCTTATCATTGTATATAATTACAAGCACCAACCCTTGTTCAACACATTGTTGCTCATTCACAACGTGGATTAATATTTCCAAGTTTGAGTAACCACTCATATTTTGGGTGGTGGTCTGTCCCTGGCTTGAGGTATCACCGTATATTGCAGGGTTAAAATTATCACTAGTGCCATCGTTGACACTTACTAATCCACTTGGGTCAATATTTTCCTTGTATAAACTATTATGAAAGTTGCTCTGCCCTAAAATTAATACATCTCCCCCTAATGAAACAATTACAATCACCACATTTGTTACTAATACCACAATCAATATGATTACATGCATACCCCACTGTCATCAACCTCAGTTAATTGCTTGTTTACACTGTAGACTGATATATCTAAAACGGAATTTAAATCCAAACATTTGTCTACTTCTTGACAATAGGTAATTTGCTGAAACGTCGTTCATAGGCTTATAGTTAGTACTGATGTTGCCACAGTTGAGGTTAAAGTTAAATGCAGAGTTACTTACACCTCCTGCTAAGGTTGAATTGTCTGGAAATAAATCCAATATGGCTCCTTTTAATGATTGGTAATTGGAATTAGTTGAGACATTGGTTGGTAAATGACAGACCACTAGGACGCTAGTAGCCACTGTAATATCCGCATGTGATATCTCAGCAAGGAGACTAGAGTGATTGCTCCTGCCATGGAGCCTAAGGTTTGAAGAACTAATTTTGCTGGAACCTTGACTTTGTGTAGCAATTGACTGACCTGAGATCTTATGAGTTGTAACCTTTCGGGAGGTAGAGATGCAATTCCCAAGGCAGTGTCTAAGTGGGCTCCAATGAAGTCTAGTTTTTGAGTGGGTTGAAGTGCGGACTTTTCGAAACTTATAGTTATTCCCAGAGATGCACAGAAATGTATGGTGCAATCTCTTCCCCATTCTAATTGGCTCCTGGTGGCAGCTGTGAAATACTCAAAACCCTTGCAGTCTTAGATGAGCTGCTACCACTGCCATGCATTTGGTAAACAGCCTCGGGGGCTGTGGTGAGTCCAAAAGGCAGTGCTCTGAATTGGAAATGACGGGTTCCCAGCCAAAAGTGCAAAAACCTCCTGGAGCTCTTTTCTTTTTTTATGTAGTAATAAGCATCTTGGAGGTCAATAGACACATCCACTCGTCTTTTTCCAGGAATGGAAGTATCGACTGAATTGTGATCATCCAGAATTTGGTTTGTTGATCTGCCTTGTTGAACTGGCTGAGATCCAAGATGGGTCTCCAGTCCCCTGTTTTCTTGGGCACTAAAAAGAATCCTGAGTAGGATTCTTTCTGGTCTGGTGGGACTTTCTGGATGACTCTTTTGCTTAACAGTTTTTGAATTTCTAAAAAGTACAGTTGTGTACACTTACCATAAATGTAGATGTTAGAGTGTATTCACTGTTGCAGTCCTAACCAATGGGTTATCTGGCTCTTGGTAGCCCTCGATCGGCCAGAATACCAAAGGTAAGTAAATATGACATTGGCTGTCATCGGTTGTAAAGGACGTCAGTACATCCGATACAAAAGGAGGCAGCTGATGTCACTTCCTCAGTCTTTCTTGCCATAACAGTCAGGAGTCCCCAGAAAAGAAGGCTTAAGCCAAAAGAAACTTTGGCAAATAAAACCAGATTCAGCCTGTACCTTAGGAAAGGACCAAAAAGGGGGAAGGAGGGAGGGAAACCAGGACTGCAACAGTGAATACACTCGAACATCTACACTTATAGTAAGTGTACACAACTGTACTATGTTCATCGTGTTTCACTGTTGCAGTCCTAACCAATGGGGTGATTACCAAAGCCCAGAGAAAAGGGAGGAGGCACCAACAGAATCAAGGACTGGAGAGAATGTCCTGCAGAACAGCAGTGGCAAACACTGTCCTGGGTCTAGAAAACAAAGGCAAATTATAATGCTTTGTGAAGCTGTGAACAGAAGACCATGTGGCAGCCTCTGAAATGTCTTTAGTAGGGACACCCCTCAGAAAGGCTGCAGAAGTGGAAGCTGCTTTTGGGGAGTGGGTCTTAACCCCTTGAGGAGGAACCTTGCCTTGAAAGGAGTAACAGAAAGTAATACAACGTGCAATCCACTTAGAAATGGTTTGCTTAGAAATAGCTTTGACCTGAGCTCCAGCGGCAAAACTGACCAATAACTGTGCTGATTTCCGAAGTTCGTTAGTCCTGTCCAGGTAAAACCTGAGCTGTCTGTGCACATCAAGAGAATGCAGGATCCTTTCACCTTTATTTCGAGGATTAGGAAAGAAAGTAGGAAGGTGTATGGACTGATTAAGAGTCAGGCTAGAAACCACCTTAGGCATAAAAGAGGTATTGGCTCTCAGAGAGACACGATCTGCATGGAAAATAAGAAAAGGCTCCACAGCCATCAAAGCTTACAGCTCCGAAACCCTCCTTGCTGAAGTTATAGCCAAAAGGAAGGCAGTCTTCCAAGAGAGAAACTTTAAATCTGCAGTGGCAGCTGGCTCAAAAGGAGTAAGAGTGAGTTTCTCTAGAACAAAATTAAGATCCCAGGCTGGAGTAGTAGGTGCCCTTCTGGGAGGTTTTAAGTTGCAAGAAACCTCTGAGAAACATCTTCATCAGGGAATGAGAGGAAAAGGATTGCTCAAAAGAACAATGAGCAGAAACGGCTGCAGCATGGATCTTGATAGAGGAAAATGAAAGACCACCCTGAAGCAAATCAGCCAAGTATTCCAGGATCAGAGGAAGAGTAGGCTGAGAAGAAGATTCCCCTCTAGCCTGCATCAAATGAGAGAATCTTTCCCATTTGTCAGTGTAGAACTTCCTAGTGCTAGGCCTCCTGAAGTACATTAACCACCTGCTGGGAAAAGGAAGAAGAAATGGACTGAATCATACAATGAGCCATGAGGATGTAGAATGTTTCCCCCCTCCTGAACCCAAAGATCTGGTTTCAGAGGAAGACGTCATGGAGGAAATTGGGAGAGACTTCAAAGCAGTGGATACCAATGCTGTCTGGGCCAGTCTGGAGCTATGAGAATAGTCCTTGGTCTTTCGTCCATTATCTTCAATAATACTATGGGAAAAAGAGGAGGGAAGGCATAAACTGACAGAAGCATCCAGGGGAAGACAAGAGCATCCACTCTCCTGGCCTTGCTGTGATGCTGTCTGGTGCAAAAAAGTGGTAGACGGTGGTTGTCTGGGGAGGAGAAAATATCTACCTTAGGAGTGCCCCAGCGCTGAATGATGCTGTAAAATACTGCTCTGTTCAGTTGCCACTCGTGAGGATCCAGGGTCTGTCTGCTCAACTGATCTGCCAAAACATTGAGTCTCCCTAGAAGAAACTGAGCTAGGAGATGCAGGCCCAAGGATGCTGCTATGGACCAGAGAATCATGCTCTGTCTGCACAGGGGATAAGAATGAGTCCTATGTACCACATGACTGTAGTGTTGTCTGTCCTGACAAGCAGAGTTCCTGGAGAAAGAAGATGCTTAAAAGCTAGTAAGGCTTGCTGAACTGCCATCAATTCCTTTAGATTTATGTCCAGGTGCATCTGCTGGGTGTTCCAACGTCCCTTTATGCATCTGCCATCCAGGTGAGCTCCCCAGGCATAGTCCGATCTGTCCATGGTAAGAACTAGAATGGCAAGAGATGGGCGAAAATTTGTAGACAGGCTGTCGCCCACCATAGAAACTCTGTCTGCAGGCATGGAAGCAGAGGAATTATCATATCCAGGTCCTGTGTGTGTTGACACCAAAGGTTCTTGAGGTACCATTGCAATTTCCTCATATGCAGTCTTGCATATGGAATCATGGGAATGCAAGAGGCCATGTATCCCAGAGCTTGCAGGTAATTTCCTTGCAGAGAGCTGGGACAGGCTTGCCAAATCCTTGAAGTAAACTGAAAGAGTTGCCTGCTTCTCCTGGGTGTGATATATCATCTGGGCACCTGTGTTCAGACTCGTTCCCAGGAATGTTATCTCCTTGGATGGCACTATTTTTGATTTTTCCACATTGAGAGTGTAACCCAAAGAGTCTTTACAAATTCCAGATCCTTTAACAGCTGTTCTTGAGAATTTGCTTGAATTAGACAGTCATCCAAGTATGGATAAATCTGAATTTTCTTCTGCCTGCAAAAATCAATGACTGGAGCTAGACACTTCGTGACAACTCTGGGAGCAGTAGATAAGCCAAAGGGCAGCACAGAGAACTGATAATGTTGCTTGCCCAATCTGAAATGAAGGTATTGCCTGCAACTTTCCCTGATAGGGATGTTCAGATAAGCTTCTTTGTGATCCAAAGTTACTAGCCAGGAGTCCTTGTCTAACACTGGTAGCAACTGATGCAGAGTGAGCAGTTTGAACTTTGGAATTACCAAGAAAGAGTTCAGAATGGTTAGATCTAGGAGAGGACGCCAGGTGCTTTCTTTTTTTTTTTTGTAACTATGAAAAGTCTGGAATAGAAGCCCTGGCCTCCCTGCTGAGCAGGAACTGATTCTATTGACCCCAGATGTAAAAGATAAACTTTGCTTTTCTACTTCTGCCCTTTGGTTTGGAGGAGCCTCTGGGAATCCTTTGGCTACTGGAATGGTGTGGAAAGCAAACCTGTGACCTAGGGATACAGTTCTGAGTACCCATTTCTCATCTGTGATGGTGGCCCAAACATTTGCAAAAAAGGCTAACCTTCCCCTAAAGGATTCTCTGGGCAAGCAGGAACAGGCAGAAGTAGGACAGTCATTGAGAATGTTTGGACTGAGATGTAGGCTTACAACTGCTTGCCTTGGAAGTGGAAGCATGTCAACGTTTAGACCTTTGAGGGGTAGCCCCTGCCCCCTAAAAGATTTGTAACCTCTAGTCCTAGAGCGGTTCTGTCTGATGGTATCAGGAAACATTCAACTCTTAGAAGGGTAATTCCTGCTGAAATGAGGAGGTTGAACTTGCAGAAAGTCTAACTGTTTGCATAGACTTGGCCTTATCCTCCATCTTTTTGAGCACTTCCTCTGCTTTGCTGCCAAGACTGTCCTTATGTAAAGGTACATTCAAAAGCTTAGACTTGACAGGCTCTGGAAGGGGCTACTCCCTGAGCCAAGCATGGCTTCTGAGAACAGATCCAGTAGCTGTAGCCCTGCAGGAGGCTTCTATAATGTCAAAATCACAATGTAAAGAATGTTTATTGACAAGACTGGCAGAATTCAGCAAATCCTGCATATCCTTACTCACTGCCAAAAGAGGCACACTTGGAATCTTTGACTTAATAGCCTCCATGGTGTGCTGCTGATACTTAAGCATATGAAAAAGGCAATAAGTAGACCTAATAGCAAGAGTGGCAGAGGTATAAACTTTTTTACCCCACCTATCTAGGTTCCTAGATTCCCTGTCGGAAAGAACAGGATTCTTGGTAACAGTGGCATTAACTCCTTTAGGCCCTTGAGAAATAACCTCTGGGTCAGCTAGCGGATTCCTAAAAAGAAACAAATGAGAATCAGGGACTCTATAGTACTTGTCAGGTTTCCTGGGAGCAGGAGGAACTGAATTTGGATTCAAAAAATTTTTCAGAAAAACATTATCAACCACTTCCAACACTGGAGGAATAGCCAGAGGCTTATGCTGAAGCAAATCCAAAAACTCCCTGATCCTTTTCTAAGATTGGAGATAATCCTGACTTCCCCATTTAAAATGCTCCCTGAGAGTATTCAAAGTATCATTAAAAAAGAAATCCTCTGGAGGAGGAGCAGATGGAAGGGATTCCTCTGCATCTTAATCCTCAAAAGGAGAAAAAATTTGAGAATCTTCCTCTTCATCAGCAGAACTGCTAGAAGTATCAGAACTGGAATAAGACAAAGCCTCAGGAGACACACCTTTATGAAGGAGGAGGCTGTGAACCCCTAATAAGAGTCAAAAGGTCATCAGCCATTTTAACCATTTGAGAATGAGGGGAATGAAAGGAAACTGGAGCCTGTTTCCTCACAGGCTTATGACTGGAAGATTTACCTGCAAGTCTGAAGGACTTAGTGGCAGAGGTTGTCGGTATGAGCTTGCTGTCTGAATGAAGAACAGAGGCCTTGGATACCGGAGCCAGCTTAGTGGCTCTGGATACAGCTGAAGAGGCAACAGGCAGAAGGTCAGAACACAAAACGGAAGCCGGAGGCCCGTGGGACTCTGAAATGGTCTCAACCGAGGCCTGCGGGTGAAAATCCATGGACTGCAGGGGTTGCAAAGGCGCCTCACTGGCTACCGCAGGACTGACGACCAACTTAACATCCTCTGAAGACTTGACTTCTGAAGCCTGTCGTGGTCATTGTCCTTACGCTTCTTAGGAATATCTGAAGCCTGACGACCAGTGGATGCCATACTGACAAACTTAGGCCACACTCCAAAATGCTTGGCTAAAAGCTTAGCCCGACGATGAATAGTACACGGATTAAAGGAAGCACAGAGATCACGATTAGGAATGCCGTGGTCAAGACCTCAACAATAATACAATAGGGATGAAAATCTCTATGGGGAATCTGCTTTCCACAGGTAAGACAATTATTGACTTTTTTTGACATTCATTAAGGCAAGAAAAAAGGATCCCTAATGGGGTACTTAGCTGTAGTTGACATCAGCTTAGTAGTTGGAAACCAAAAAGGTAAACTGCCGACTGGCACTCGTGCAAAAATGCTTCTGCTTTGGGCTCCGCAGCAAGGAAGACTGGGGAAGTGACGTCGGCTGCCTCCGTTTGTATCGGACGTACTGACATCTTTTATAACAGACGACAGCCAATGTCATATTTACTTACCTTTGGTATTCTGGCTGATCGAGGGTTACCGGGAGCTGGATAACCGACTGGTTAGGACTGCAACAGTGAAACACGAACATCTGCTGCGTCCCTTAGACTGGGTGATACGTCTGGGAATTTTTTCTGGGGGTTTGGAGGTTGTAACAGAGGAATTTTGTAACCTCTGGATATGACTCCCTGCACCCATTTGTCCGTTAACATTTGCCAGGCAAATTGGTGCAGAGAACGTCATCCCCCGAATGCCTCCAGAGGTGGAAAATCGGGCACCCATTCAGGGATGCTGGTAGGAAGCTCCAGAGAAGGTCTCTCTGAATCCCTGATTCTGTGGTCCATTTCTGCCTCTAGGGTGGCATCTTCCATTGCTTCTCCCTCTGCCCTGGGGAAAGTCTTTGCCTCGTGAATCCTGGAGAGGCCCTTTGGATTTTTTAAACTATAGTCTCCCACTTCTTTGGTTCCTAGAATACGGCCTCTGAGGAGTAGAGAAAAGTACAATTTTGTACCTACCATAAATGTAGACGTTCGAGTGTATTCACTGCTGCAGTCATTACACTTGGGTTATCCTGCCGTCAGGCGGTCCCGCAGTCAGCCAGAGTTCCAAAGTCTTGGTCCGGTGTCGGTTGCTGTCGCTTCTTCCCTGACGTCAGTGCACCAGGGGTATATAAGATGCAGCCGACGCCATTTTCTTCAGTTTTTCTTGCCCCAGATGTCAGGTGCCCCCAAATAAATAGGCAATACATATTGCTAATAAAACATACATAAAAAATAAAGACAATACCTTCAGTTACAAGCAAATACACCACATATGTTGTACAGGGTAGAAAGGTATAGATAAGTCCTAGATAAGAAAGTAGGGATGGAGGGAGGGTAACCTGGACTGCAGCAGTGAATACACTCAAACATCTACATTTATGGTATGTACAAAACTGTACTATGTTCATCGTGTTTCACTGCTGCAGTCATTACACTTGGGTAGAATCCAGAAGCTGAGGTAGAGTGGCTAGATCTATAGAGGATTCGGGGTGGCTATGAGGCCCTGCAGCACTGCAGTGGCAAAGCCAGCTCTGGATTTAGAGTAAAGAGGCAAGTGGTAAAGCTTGGTAAAGGTGTGCACTGAACTCCAAGTTGCAGCTTCCAAAATATCCTTGGTAGGTACTCCTCTGAGGTAGGCAGTTGAAGTGGCTGTTGCCCTGGTGGAGTGTGGCTTAATGTTGCTAGGTACAGTTTTCCATGCTGTGTGTAGCAGAAACGGATACAGTGTCCTATCCACTTTGAAATGGCCTGCTTTGAAATAGCCTTTCCCTGTGATCCCGCAGCATATGCTACAAACAACTGTTCAGTTTTCCTGAAAGCTTTTGTTTTGTCCAAGTACAAGTGTAACTGTCTATGTCCAATGAGTGCAGAAGTCTCTCCCCTTTATTCTGGGGATTTGGATAAAAAGTTGGCAAGTGAATAGTTTGGTTAAGAGCCACATTGGATACCACCTTTGGCATAAAGGTAGGGTTTGTTCTTAAAGAAACCCTGTCCTGATGAAAAATGATGAAAGGTTCCACTGCCATTAGTGCCTGTAACTCTGAGGCTCTACGTGCTGAGGTTATTGCCAGAAGCAGAGCAGTTTTCCATGACACATATTTTAATTCTGCTGAATTGGCTGGCTCAAAAGGAGGTAAAGTTAATTTTTCCAAGACAAAGTTGAGGTCCCAAGTTGGAGTTGGTGCTCTCTGGGGCGGTCTTATGTTTTTAGCCCCTCTGAGGTACTGTTTTAATAATGGATGAGAGAAAATAGGAGGATCTTAATGGATGGATCTTAATGGATGAAAAGGATAGGCCTTTGTCCAGCATCTCAGTTAAGTATTGTAATATCTGAGGAATGTTTGGAACAAGAGGGTCAAAGCTTTGTGCCTGGTTCCAGGCGCAGAATCTCTTCCGCTGTTCTGAATAGGATTTCCTGGTGCTGGGCCTCCTGGCCTCCAAAATGACATCCATAACAGCTTTAGATAGAAGTGTTGGCTGCTTGGCTAAGTAATCTGCCATGCAGCCAGGTTTAATGTTTTGAGCTGGCTGTGCAGGATCTGAATGTTTTGATGAGTCAGATGATGAGGAATTTGAGGTAAAATCCATGCTGGGCCTTGAGCCAAGTTCTTTAAGATTGGGTACCAGTGCTGGAGTGGCCAGTCTGGGGCAATCAGGATCATTTTTGGCCTTTCTTGTCTGGCTTTTAGGAGTACCTTTGAAAGGCGAGGCAGTGGTGGGAAGGCATAAACTTTTAGGGTTTTCCAGCTGAACGAGAGAGCACCCTCTTTCCATGCTTGTGTGTGGTAAGTCCTTGTGCAGAATTTCTGTAGCTGGCAGTTCAGAGGGGTGGCAAAAAGATCTATGTCTGGGCACCCCCATTTTTGTGTTATCATGCTGAATACTTGTGGATTTAATTTCCATTCGTGTGGGTTCATGATGTTTCTGCTTAAGACATCTGCCAGAGTATTTTTCTTTCCTGGCAGGAATTGTGCTTGCAGATGAACTTGATAGGTCAGTGCTGTGTTCCACAAAGTCATGGCTTGTCTGCAGAGGGGATAGGAATGAGTGCCCCCTTGCTTGTTTATGTACCGCATAACTGTGGTGTTGTCCGTCTTCAGTAACAGTTGTCCTGGATGCAGAAGGTCCTTGAAAGCTGTTAGGGTATTTTCTACAGCTAGCATCTCTTTTTGACTGATGTGAAGATGTATTTGGTCTGCGGCCACTTGCCCTGAATACATTTTCCTGCCATGTGTGCTCCCCAGGCGTAATCCGAGGCATCTGTTGTTACTGTCTGCCTGGCTGTGGGTAAAGTGAAAGGCTGTCCCTTGTTGTGGTGACATGCCTGTGCCCACCATCGAAACTCCTGTTGTAGGCATGGAATAAGTGGTATTACTGTTTCCAAACTGTGACAGTGTTGAGTCCAAACACTTTTTAGGTACCATTGTAATTTCCTCATATACAGTCTGGCATATGGTATTAGTAGTATGCAGGACGCCATGAACCCCAAGGCCTGCAGATTTTTTTTACCTTTGTTCCCACTGAAGAAAGCCTGCTGGCTGAAACCGGTCTGGGATGTATACTACCTTATGGATTTATATCAAATTGATGTATTAACCTTATTGGTTTTTGTGATTTTTCACTGAGTTTGGTGCTGGCGCTTTTTGTTTACTCATATTAGTCTTAGCTGTGCACCTGGTCCTACTTGCGGAGGTTTTGTTTCTGGTTTTGACCAAACAGGGAAGAGCCATCAAATGGAGCATTGACGAATGACACTTTAAATGGCTCCGCAAATTCACACGAGCGCATCCAGGAATGCCTTCTAATGGCTATGCCTGAACCCGCTGCCCTAGTTGTCTCTTCAGCTGCATGGGCAACAAGCCTCATGGACAAGTTAGAAACTGCTTCTAGGGTTGCAAGGTGAGAAGTAACTTTATCTTGTACCACTTCAGCCACTGCTCCTTTGAGGACATCTGACAGCTCCTTGTTCAGATCTCTCTGCAGTCTTGTAAGGTGCACCATACAATTCAGGGGACCTCACAGCAAAGGTCAATGAAGCATAAATTCGCTTCCTAAATCTACCTAAAGTCCTAGACTCCTTGTTAGGAGGATGGATAGTAGGACATTCCTCGATAAGTTCCTTTCTGGTGGCTGCTGCTACCACCATGGCATCAACGGGAATTCCTTTGGCCCAATGTGGTTCCTCTTTAGGGGTTGATAATACTAAATCCGGTCTCTTAGGGATTGGCTCTATGGCGTTGGGCATCTTCCATGCCTGCTGAGCGATCAATTTAATGAGATCGTCAGTGGGTGGATAGATCCAAGAAGTAGAGGGTTGAGAATGAAAAGCCTCCAGGTATACAAATTCCTCTGAGAAAGGTTGGGAGGAGGACCACCCACCCCTCTGTTTCAGGATTTCTAGGATGTCCCCAAAGGGATCATCGGGCGTGACCTGGGGGAACCTTCCCCTTCATCAAAATCAGTATCTTCAGTGAAAGACTCCTCCAGGGAGTCTAAGCGCTTCCTCTTGCACTTCTTTTCGCAGGGACTTCCTCAGGGGGATGATCCAGGGAAGTATCCGAAGAAGAGACTACCAAGGTAGGTGTTACCTGAGACTGCTATGCTCTCTGTCCCAGGGGTGAGACTGATGGTAGTTCAAGTCAAGGGAATACCGAAATCTGTCCTGAAAGTGATGGCACAGACTGAGTCTCCAAAATACAATGCCCTCTCCATAATCTGGAAGGCTGCCCCCCCATAGAGGGATGGGAGCCCGGAACCGGGGTCACACCCCAAATTGAGGAAGCTACCTCCAGAGCAGGAAGCCTGGGTTGACGCGCCAAAGGCCAAAGCACCAAGAGACAGACGGTTCCACAGGAACCGAAAAGGTACCATGCATCTTGGACTTGACCAAAGAGTCTCGACCCCCGGGAGGTCTCCAAAGCCGAAAGGTTGGAGCTACTCAAGGTGGTCCTCAGAACCGGAGACTAAGATGCTACTGGAACTGAGACAGTCAGAGCCGGGCGAGTCAGGCTCAAAGGCTCCAAAGATTCAGCAAGAGTTGGCAGAGGATATGGGGCTGTCACAGGATGAACGGTTCCTATGCCGGTGTGGCTGGGAACTGAGGGCAATCCACTCACCACCAGTAGCTGATCCACCAGTCTCAATGTGTGTCTCCGAGAGACTCTTAGTAGAACGAACATATGCAGTGGAAGGAGATTTCAGAGGTCTTGCTTCCACAAAAGGAGCATCTTTAAATGGGTCCACAGATGGGGAGTAGGATGTTTTTGGGAGCGGAGGCAGCCCCAATTGATTCGGTACCAATATATCAGTAGGTAGAAGAAGAAGCTGTTGGCGCCAAAGCCAATTTAGTAGTAGTAGCAATAGTCGGTGTAGACAAATCCTCTGGTGCCAATGAACTCTTTGGTACTGTGGAAGGTCTAGCTATTTTCCTTGACGGTTCTGAGGACTTTGGGACTGAGGAAGGTATTTTCTTAGAGGTAGGAGCAGAAGAGGAAGATGATGTACTCGTCAAATCCAATTTTAAGTAGCCCTTTTAATATTAATTTGTTTTTCCTTTCCATTAAGGTACGGATAGAAAACATGTGTCAAATCGCACAGTTTTCCTGCATATGTATCTTGCCAAGGCAATACACACACAGGGGATGCCCATGTGAAGTGGGCATTTTGCCCTCACATTTCTTACACCTTTTAAATCCGGAAGTGCCCTTAGAGGATTTAGAGAGAGAAAGTTTCTCCTGTTGTTCCACCATAACAGGTTCAAGCAGTCACACAAGAAAGAAATATAAATAAAGCAAGATTTTATTTTTTTTTTAGTAGAAAGTAGAAAGAAAAATACCAGTGATGGTATGATAGGCTACCTTTAAAGGTAATTAACAGAAGTGAAAGGGTGTACCAACAATGGTACTTGGACAGTCTATCAATGGTAGAGGGGTGACAGATAGAAACCAGCTACAATAAGAAGAGGGAGGAGCGGGTAGAAATACAAGGAGGTATGAAGAAGAAACTTTAGAAATAAAACTTTAGAAATAAAGTGTCAAAATTAGAAATTACTAACAAACTTAGCCAAGGCTTGACAGAGTGAACAAACGCATCTGGTCTGCGAAGTAGCAAGCGAGATCTGAGGTAATCTCTGTGAGGAGCATTTTGGGTAGAGCCTGGCTGAAGAGTATGGAGAGTGAGAGCTGAAGTAAATAGCCGACTTGGCTCAGAGGGTCGGAACCAAACACACTGTCAAGGACTGAGTGAAGATTGACAACATCAGATAACTTCTTTGCTTGTAGTTCTGTGTACAGAAAATTGCACAGAACTGCTCATGACACCCACAACATGTTTACCATAGCTCAAGGTGATCAATGCAACCACAAAGCAATGCCTTTGAGGATCTGTTTTTTGCTTTTAATTATAGAAACAGAACAAACTATGTAAAGTAGCACACAGTACACTAGTTAAAAAAAATATTTAAACAAGTTATGCAGTAAACTTGCACACATATACTTAAGGAATGTAAACACTGATCAAAATGAATAGCGATAAATAAATGTACAGAGTGAGTGCCGGTACTTGTTACAGCTTAGTATATAAATGAGCACATGACATGTTTTCTGAAGAAAATTAGGCAAATGGAAGCCATGAAGACTTTTGTATTTGTGCTGGAGTTGATACTAGAAGGGTGACCAAATGCTTATTGCCTTCTCAAATACCACTTGATAAGAGGGTCCAGATGGTCTTCTCACATATTAGTTGAGATATTGACAGCATGTTATTTCTATGCACTACTTAGCTTTACTTTAGACCTTCAAGAGTTGTGGCACGTAATGCAGTGGAGTCAGCTCTTCATGTGTGCCTGGGGAATAATATGCATGCAATTCATACCAAAGGACAACATCAAGAAAAATCCTACCACTGACAACTGACTACAGTTACAGAAATGAAAATATACTTCATTTACATTACACACTTTTAAAGCTGTCATCTTCAGATTAGAAACAAGATGGCAGTTACTAAGCATTAAATGTATAGTTTCATAAGAAAGACAAAAGTATTTTACAGTAAACTCAAAACAACCTACATACACATCTTTATTCAGTCACATAATAACATTACATTAGTAGTGGTACTAAATAAATCACCCTTTAGCAAATATCACACAAGCAGCAGTGAGAACTAAACAACTTAAAAAAGACACCTCATCCTTCATTTCTTTCCCGTAGGAAAGAAAGCAGCTTGAACTCAAGTACATTCTATTTTAATAGCTGACACAAAGTGGAAGATAACCAAACAAGAGAGTAAACAACCACATAGGATGAGCTAAATCCACTAGATCTTCTGCCACAATTATTGAAGGCATAATGTTAAGCTAAGTACTGCACAGAAATATATGCACTCACTATATCAGCTGATATGTGAGAAGACCACCTGTAAACTCGTATCAAGTGGCATTTGAGAAGGCCACAAGCATTAGGCCACCCTTATTTTGGTATCATCAACTTAGTACAAATGCAAAATTCTTCCTCTGATAATTCTAAACAGACCATTTGCACAAAAGAGGATGGGAGGAGGGTAATAAGCAACCACTACAGACAGTTTTTTCTTGAGAATTGGTAAGGCAAAGTATATACAAAAAGATACATTCTTCACAGTGCAAGTTACTCAATGAGGAGACTAAAGATGAAAGTTTAGCAACAGGGTTCATCTGCTCCACCTATCACATCTTTACAGTTTTCACAGAAATGACATGCTTGGGGGCAAGTGCTGCCCTGGATATCTATGTTTTGAGTTTACTGTAAAATACTTTTACACACTACCCCCCAAAAAAATAAAACAGCAAGCATATTTCTTGCATATTAATAAACGACAATTGAAGATCCGACACATATTACTAGCAAGTAAAACGGAGAACTGTCCCAACAGCCAAAGCTGAATGAAGGGATGGCAAGAGGGTATTTTATGCATATTAAGGCAGGTTTCCTCATACATCAGATGATACCAGAAAGATGTTTTAAATCCAACATTGGTGAACCCTCATGACAGCTCAGAGGATGGACTGAATCCCAAACAGTAAAACAGAATGCAATAAGTTGGAGGACAGGCCAAATAGGAGAAAATGGACAAAACAAAGCCAAACTCAGAGTTGCTGCCAAGAGAGTAAGGCTTGGTAAATATGTGCAATGATTATTAAGTACAATGGGGACATTGTTTAAGCAAACAATGGAGGCACCTACATTTCTATCAGAGTGGCCTTTGACCACAGCATTTTCTAATAGGAGGGCTACCACCTAAAAGCAAAAGATAATCTAAAAGGCTGCCCAATAAGTGCTGGCACTTCACTTCTAATAACAAAGGAAATTAATATCTCTTTAGGTTTTGTATACTCATACGCCCATGTCAGGAAGAACCCGAGAAGTTGCTGCATTATCCATGGACTGAAAAGCTCTCCCCCTTGTTGTTTCTGCCTAAGCAAAGAAAACAGGAAGCTAGCTGCACCAAGTCATGGACAATTTGGAAATCACATTTTGAAGGAATACTGAGAAAGTCACATGGTATGCTTCATCCTTGTAAAAGACCAGATACGGTCTTGTAGTAGAGGGCATGCAGCTGTACGATCCTGTCAGCAGAGATGAGAACCATCAAGAAAAGCATTTGCCATGATAACAACTTAAATGTCACTGAATCAGCATAGCATATGTTAATAGGACAACAGAGAAGTCTGTCAATTTTGAAGTTTAAATCCCAAGGATGGGAGACATTCTTTAGACAGGTGGAAGTACAGCACTCCATGAACTGCCTGATCAATTTGTGTGGGGCCACTGTACTGTCGTTCACAAGGTCATTACAGGCAAAACCAGCTAAAACAAAAACAGAATAACTGAAGCCCAAATCCTACAAATACCCCAGATACTTAGAGGTGTCTTGCAAACAGACTAACTGCAGCAGTACAGGGGCACCACTCCACCCAAATGAATAAAGTACAGTTGTGTACACTTACCATAAATGTAGATGTTTGAGTGTATACACTGTTGCGGTCATCACCTGCAGTGATAGCCCTCGGCCGGCCCGAATACCAGAGTCAATGTTTTTCAGAGTCGCTTGCTGTCACTTGCTGTCTGACATCAGGTAGACAGTGCTATAAAGGAAGGCAGCCAAAGCCATTACATCAGTTTTTCTTGCCCTGACAAGTCAGAGGCCACAGTAAATATGGTAAAGTGGTTCTGGTGGCTAAAAGCCACCATTAGCAACTTATGTCTCCGTAAAGAAAAAAGATACAAGGGGGAAGGAGGGTGGGAAACTAGGATTGCAACAATGAATACACTCGAACAGCTACATTTATGGTAGGTGTACACAACTGTACTATGTTCTTCGCGTTTCACTGTTGCAGTCATCACCTGAGGGAGGATTCCCAAAGCAGAAGAAAGGGGTAGTAGGATTAGCAAGAGACCTAGGAAAGGGTCAGCATGCACTGCAGAACTACAGAAGAAAAACAAATAATACAATAGGGATGAAAATCTCTATGGGGAATCTGCTTTCCACAGGTAAGACAATTATTGACTTTTTCTGACATTCGTTAAGGCAAGAAAAGAGGATCCCTAATGGGGTACTTAGCTGTAGTTGACATCAACTTAGTAGTTGGAAACCAAAAAGGTAAACTGCCGACTGGCACTCATGCAAAAATGCTTCTGCTTCGGGCTCTGCGGCAAGGAAGACTGGGGAAGTGACGTCGGCTGCCTCCTTTTGTATTGGACGTACTGACATCCTTTATAACAGACGACAGCCAATGTCATATTTACTTACCTTTGGTATTCTGGCTGATCGAGGGTTACCAGGAGCCGGATAACACATTGGTTAGGACTGCAACAGTGAAACACGAACATCTGCTGCGTCCCTGAGACTGGGTGATACGTCTGGGAGTTTTTTCTGGGGGTTTGGAGGTTGTGACAGAGAAATTTTGTAACCTCTGGATATGACTCCCTGCACCCATTTGTCCGTTAACATTTGCCAGGCAGATTGGTGCAGAGAACGTCATCCCCCGAATGCCTCCAGAGGTGGGCAATCGGGCACCCATTCAGGGATGCTGGTAGGAAGCTCCAGAGAAGGTCTCTCTGAATTCCCTGATTCTGTGGTCCATTTCTGCCTCTAGGGTGGCATCTTCCATTGCTTCTCCCTCTGCCCTGGGGAAAGTCTTTGCCTCGTGAATCCTGGAGAGGCCCTTTGGATTTTTTAAACTCTAGTCTCCCACTTCTTTGGTTCCTAGAATACGGCCTCTGAGGAGTGGATAAAAGTACAGTTTTGTACCTACCATAAATGTAGACGTTCGAGTGTATTCACTGCTGCAGTCATTACACTTGGGTTATCCTGCCGTCAGGCGGTCCCGCAGTCGGCCAGAGTTCCAAAGTCTTGGTCCGGCGTCGGTTGCTGTCGCTTCTTCCCTGACGTCAGTGCACCAGGGGTATATAAGATGCACCCAATGCCATTTTCTTCAGTTTTTCTTGCCCCAGACCTCAGGTGCCCCCAAATAGGTAGGCAATACATATTGCTAATAAAACATACATAAAAAATAAAGACAATACCTTCAGTTACAAGCAAATACACCACATAGGTTGTATAGGGTAGAAAGGTATAGATAAGTCCTAGGTAAGAAAGTGGGGATGGATGGAGGGTAACCTGGACTGCAGCAGTGAATACACTCGAACATCTACATTTATGGTAGGTACAAAACTGTACTATGTTCATCGTGTTTCACTGCTGCAGTCATTACACTTGGGTAGAATCCCCAAGCTGAGGTAGGGTGGCTGGATCTATAACGGATTTGGGGTGGCTATGAGGCCCTGCAGCACTGCAGTGGCAAAGCCATGGATTTAGAGTAAAGAGGCAAGTGGTAATGCTTGGTAAAGGTGTGCATTGAACTCCAAGTTGCAGCTTCCAAAATATCCTTGGTAGGCAGTTGAAGTGGCTGTTTCCCTGGTGGAATGTGGCCTAATGTTGCTAGGTACAGTTTTTCCATGCTGTGTGTAGCAGAAATGGATACAGTGTCCTATCCACTTTGAAATGGTCTGCTTTGAAATAACCTTTCCCTGTGATCCTGCAGCATATGCTACAAACAACTGCTCAGTTTTCCTGAAAGCTTTTGTTTTGTCCAAGTACAAGCGTGACCGTCTATGTCCAATGAGTGCAGAAGTCTCTCCCCTTAATTCTGGGGATTTGGATAAAAAGTTGGCAAGTGAATAGTTTGGTTAAGAGCCACACTGGATACCACCTTTGGCATAAAGGTAGGGTTTGTTCTTAAAGAAACCCTGTCCTGATGAAAAATGATGAAAGGTTCCACTGCCATTAGTGCCTGTAACTCTGAGACTCTTCGTGCTGAGGTTATTACCAGAAGCAGAGCAGTTTTTCATGACACATATTTTAATTCTGCTGAATTGGCTGGCTCAAAAGGAGGTAAAGTTAGTTTTTCCAAGACAAAGTTGAGGTCCCAAGTTGGAGTTGGTGCTCTCCGGGGCAGTCTTATGCTTTTAGCCCCTCTGAGGTACTGTTTTAATAATGGATGAGAGAAAATAGGAGGATCCATGTTGTAATGAGCTGAGATGGCAGAGGCGTGGAGCTTAATGGATAAAAAGGATAGGCCTTTGTCCAGCATCTCAGTTAAGTACTGTAATATCTGAGGAATGTTTGGAACAAGAGGGTCAAAGCTTTGGGCCTGGTTCCAGGAGCAGAATCTCTTCCACTTTTCTGAATAGGATTTCCTGGTGCTGGGCCTCCTGGCCTCCAAAATGACATCCATAACAGCTTTAGATAGAGGTGTTAGCTGCTTGGCTAAGTAATCTGCCATGCAGTCAGGTTTAATGTTTTGAGCTGGCTGTGCAGGATCTGATTGTTTTGTTGAGTCACATGATGAGAAATTTGAGGTAAAATCCATGCTGGGCCTTGAGCCAAGTTCTTTAAGATTGGGTACCAGTGCTGGCGTGGCCAGTCTGGGGCAATCAGGATTCTTTTTGGCCTTTCTTGTCTGGCTTTTAGGAGTACCTTTGAAAGGAGAGGCAGTGGTGGGAAGGCATAAACTTTTAGGGTTTTCCAGCTGAACGAGAGAGCATCCACTTTCCATGCTTATGTGTGGTAAGTCCTTGTGCAGAATTTCTGTAGTTGGCAGTTCAGAGGGGAGGCAAAAAGATCCATATCCGGGCACCCCCATTTTTGTGTTATCATGCTGAATACTTGTGGATTTAATTTCCATTCGTGTGGGTCCATGATGTTTCTGCTTAAGTCGTCTGCCAGAGTATTTTTCTTTCCTGGCAGGAACTGTGCTTGCAGATGAACTTGATAGGTCAGTGCTGTGTTCCACAAAGTCATGGCTTGACTGCAGAGGGGATAGGAATGAGTGCCCCCTTGCTTGTTTATGTACCGCATAACTGTGGTGCTATCCGTCTTTAGCAATAGTTGTCCTGGATGCAGAAGGTCCTTGAAAGCTGTTAGGGCATTTTCTACAGCTAGCATCTCCTTTTGATTGATGTGAAGATGTATTTGGTCTGCGGCCCACTTGCCCTGAATACATTTTCCTGCCATGTGTGTTCCCCAGGCGTAATCCGAGGCATCTGTTGTTACTGTCTGCCTGGCTGTGGGTAAAGTGAAAGGCTGTCCCTTCTTGTGGTGACATGCCTGTGCCCACCATCGAAACTCCTGTTGTAGGCATGGAATAAGTGGTATTACTGTTTCCAAACTGTGACAGTGTTGAGTCCAAACATTTTTTAGGTACCATTGTAATTTCCTCATATACAGTCTGGCATATGGTATTAGTAGTATGCAGGACGCCATGAACCCCAAGGCCTGCAGATTTTTTTTACCTTTGTTCCCACTGAAGAAAGCCTGCTGGCTGAAACCGGTCTGGGATGTATACTACCTTATGGATTTACATCAAATTGATGCATTAACCTTATTGGTTTTTGTGATTTTTCACTGAGTCTGATGCTGGCGCTTTTTGTTTACTTATATTAGTCTTAGCCGTGCACCTGGTCCTACTTGCGGAGGTTTTGTTTCTGGTTTTGACCAAACAGGGAAGAGCCAACAAATGGAGCATGGACGAAGGACACTTTAAATGGCTCCGCAAATTCACACAAGCGCATCCAGGAATGCCTTCTAATGGCTATGCCTGTACCCGCTGCCCTAGTCATCTCTTCAACTGCATGGGCAACAAGCCTCATGGACGAGTTAGAAATTGCTTCTAGGGTTGCAAGTTGAGAAATAACTTTATCTTGTACCACTTCAGCCACTGCTCCTTTGAGGATATCTGACAGCTCAGATCTCTCTGCAGTCTTGTAAGGTGCACCATACAATTCAAGGGACCTCACAGCAAAGGTCAATGAAGCATACACTCGCTTCCTAAATCTACCTAAAGTCCTAGACTCCTTGTTAGGAGGATGGACAGCAGGACATTCCTCGATAAGTTCCTTTCTGGTGGCTGCTGCTACCACCATGGCATCAACGGGAATTCCTTTGGCCCAATGTGGTTCCTCTTTAGGGGCTGATAATACTCAATCAGGTCTCTTAGGGATTGGCTCTATGGCGTTGGGCATCTTCCACACCTGCTGAGCGATCAATTTAATGAGATCGTCAGTGGGTGGATAGATCCAAGAAGTAGAGGGTTGAGCATGAAAAGCCTCCAGGTATACAAATTCCTCTGAGAAAGGTTGGGAGGAGGACCACCCACCCCTCTGTGTTTCAAGATTTCTAGGATGTCCCCAAAGGGATCATCGGGCGTGACCTGGGGGAACCTTCCCCTTCATCAAAATCAGTATCTTCAGTGAAAGACTCCTCCAGGGAGTCTAAGCGCTTCCTCTTGCACTTCTTTTCGCAGGGACTTCCTCAGGGGGATGATCCAGGGATGTATCCGAAGAAGAGACTACCAAGGTAGGTGTTACCTGAGAGAGACTGCTGTGCTCTCTGTCCCAGGGGTGAGACTGATGGTAGCTCAAGTCAAGGGAATACCGAAATCTGTCCTGAAAGTGATGGCACAGACTGAGTCTCCAATAGAGAATGCCCTCTCCATAATCTGGAAGGCTGCCCCCCCATAGAGGGATGGGAGCCCGGAACCGGGGTCACACCCCAAACTGAGGAAGCTACCTCCAGAGCAGGAAGCCTGGGTTGGCGCGGCAAAGGCCAAAGCACCAAGAGACAGACGGTTCCACGGGAACCAAAAAGGTACCATGCATCTTGGACTTGACCAATGAGTCTCGACCCCCGGGAGGTCTCCAAAGCCGAAAGGTTGGAGTTACTCAAGATGGTCCTCAGAACCGGAGACTAAGATGCTACTGGAACCGAGACAGTCAGAGCTGGGTGAGTCAGGCTCAAAGGCTCCAAAGATTCAGCAAGAGTTGGAAGAGGATATGGGGCTGCCACAGGATGAACGGTTCCTATGCCGGTGTGGTTGGGAACTGAGGGCAATCCCCTCACCACCAGTAGCTGATCCACCAGTCTCAATGTCTGTCTCTGAGAGACTCTTAGTAGAACGAACACATGCAGTGGAAGGAGATTTTGGAGGTCTCGCTTCCACAAAAGGAGCATCTTTAAATGGGTCCACAGATGGGAGATGGGGAGTAGGATGTTTTTGGGAGCGGAGGCAGCCCCAATTGCTTTGGTACCAATATATCAGTAGGTAGTAGAAGATGAAGCTATTGGCACCAAAGCCAATTTAGTAGTAGTAGCAATAGTCGGTGTAGACAAATCCTCTGGTGCCAATGAACTCTTCGCTACTCTGGAAAGTCTAGCTATTTTCCTTGACGGTTCTGAGGACTTTGGGACTGAGGAAGGTATTTTCTTAGAGGTAGGAGGAGAAGAGGAAGATGATGAAGTACTCGTCAAATCCAATTTTAAGTAGCCCTTTTAATATTAATTTTTTTTTCCTTTCCATTAAAGTTCGGGTAGAAAACATGTGTCAAATCGCACAGTTCTCCTGCATATGTATCTTGCCAAGGCAATACACACACAGGGGATGCCCATCTGAATTGGGCATTTTGCCCTCACATTTCTTACACCTTTTAAATCCGAAGTGCCCTTAGAGGATTTAGAGAGAGAAAGTTTCTCCTGTTGTTCCGCCATAACAGGTTCAATCAGTCACACAAGAAAGAAATATAAATAAAGATTTTATTTTTTTTAATAGAAAGTAGAAAGAGAAATACCAGTGATGCTATGATAGACCACCTTTAAAGGTAATTAACAGAAGTGAAAGGGTGTACCAACAATGGTACTGGACAGTCTATCAACGGTAGAGGGGTGACAGATAGAAACCAGCTACAATAAGACGAGGGAGGAGCGCGTAGAAATACAAGGAGGTATGAAGAAGAAACTTTAGAAATAAAACTTTAGAAATAAAGTGTCAAAATTAGAAATTACTAACAAACTTATCCAAGGCTTGACAGAGTGAACAAACGCATCTGGTCTGCGAAGTGGCAAACGAGATCTGAGGTAATCTCTGTGAGGAGCATTTTGGGTAGAGCCTGGCTGAAGAGTATGGAGAGTGAGAGCTGAAGTAAATAGCCGACTTGGCTCCGAGGTTCGAACCAAACACACTGTCAAGGACTGAGTGAAGATTGACAACATCAGATAACTTCTTTGCTTGTAGTTCTGTGTACAGAAAATTGCAGAGAACTGCTCATGACACCCACAACATATTTACCATAGCTCAAGGTGATCAATGCAACCACAAAGCAATGCCTTTGAGGATCTGTTTTTTGCTTTTAATTATAGAAACAGAACAAACTATGTAAAGCAGCACACAGTACACTAGTTAAAAAAAATATTTAAACAAGTTATGCAGTAAACTTGCACACATATACTTAAGGAATGTAAACACTGATCAAAATGAATAGCGATAAATAAATGTACAGAGTGAGTGCCGGTACTTGTTACAGCTTAGTATCTAAATGAGCACGACACGTTTTCTGAAGAAAATTAGGCAAACGGAAGCCATGAAGAATTTTGTATTTGTGCTTGAGTTGATACTAGAAGGGTGACCAAATGCTTATTGCCTTCTCAAATGCCACTTGATAAGAGGGTCCAGATGGTCTTCTCACATATTAGTTGAGATATTGACAGCATGTTATTTCTGTGCACTACTTAGCTTTACTTTAGACCTTCACGAATTGTGGCACGTAATACAGTGGAGTTAGCTCTTCATGTGTGCCTGGGGAATAATATGCATGCAATTCATACCAAAGGACAACATCAAGAAAAATCCTACCACTGACAACTAACTACAGTTACAGAAATGAAAATATACTTCATTTACATTACACACTTTTAAAGCTGTCTTCATCTTCAGATTAGAAACAAGATGGCAGTTACTAAGCATTAAAAGTATAGTTTCATAAGAAAGACAAAAGTATTTTACAGTAGTTAACTCAAAACAACCTACATACACATCTTTATTCAGTCACATAATAACATTACATTAGTAGTGGTACTAAATAAATCACCCTTTAGCAAATATCACACAAGCAGCAGTGAGAACTAAACAGCTTAAAAAAGACACCTCATCCTTCATTTCTTTCCCGTAGGAAAGAAAGCAGCTTGAACTCAAGTACATTCTATTTTAACAGCTGACACAAAGTGGAAGATAACCAAACAAGAGAGTAAACAACCACATAGGATGAGCTAAATCCACTAGATATTCTGCCACAATTACTGAAGGCATAATGTTAAGCTAAGTACTGCACAGAAATATATGCACTCACTATATCAGCTGATATGTGAGAAGTCCACCTGTAAACTCGTATCAAGTGGTATTTGAGAAGGCCACAAGCACTGGATCACCCTTATTTTGGTATCATCAACTTAGTACAAATGCAAAATTCTTCCTCTGATAATTCTAAACAGACCATTTGCACAAAAGAGGATGGGAGGAGGGTAATAAGCAACCACTACAGACAGTTTTTTCTTGAAAATTGGTAAGGCAAAGTATATACAAAAAGATACATTCTTCACAGTGCAAGTTACTCAATGAGGGGACTAAAGATGAAAGTTTAGTAACAGGGTTCATCTGCTCCACCAATCACATCTTTACAGTTTTCACAGAAATGACATGCTTGGGGGCAAATGCTGCCCTGGATATCTAACCTGTGAAACACACTACCCCCCCAAAAAATAAAAAATAAAACAGCAAGCATATTTCTTGCATATCAATAAACGGCAATGAAGATCTGACACATATTATTAGCAAGTAAAACAGAGAACTGTCCCAACAGCCAAAGCTGAATGAAGGGATGGCAAGAGGGTATTTTATGCATATTAAGGCAGGTTTCCTCATACATCAGACGATACCAGAAAGATGTTTTAAATCCAACATTGGTGAACCCTCATGACAGCTCAGAGGATGGACTGAATCCCAAACAGTAAAACAGAATGCAATAAGTTGGAGGACAGGCCAAATAGGAGAAAATGGACAAAACAAAGCCAAACTCAAGAGTTGCTGCCAAGAGAGTAAGGCTTGGTAAATATGTGCAATGATTATTAAGTACAATGGCGGAACCAAACAATGGAGGCACCTACATTTCTATCAGAGTGGCCTTTGACCACAGCATTTTCTAATAGGGGGGCTACCACCTAAAAGCAAAAGATAATCTAAAAGGCTGCCCAATAAGTGCTGGCACTTCACTTCTAATAACAAAGGAAATGAATATCTCTTTAGGTTTTGTATACTCATACGCCCATGTCAGGAAGAACCCGAGCAGTTGCTGCATTATCCATGGACTGAAAGGCTCTCCCCCTTGTTGTTTCTGCCTAAGCAAAGAAAACAGGAAGCTAGCTGCACCAAGTCATGGACAATTTGGAAATCTCATTTTGAAGGAATACTGAGAAAGTCACATGGTATGCCTCATCCTTGTAAAAGGCCAGATACGGTCTTGTAGTAGAGGGCATGCAGCTGTACGATCCTGTCAGCAGAGATGAGAACCATCAAGAAAAGCATTTGCCATAACAACTTAAATGTCACTGAATCAGCATATGTTAATAGGACAACAGAGAAGTCTGTCAATTTTGAAGTTTAAATTCCAAGGATGGGAGACATTCTTTAGACAGGTGGAAGTACAGCACTCCATGAACTGCCTGATCAATTTGTGTGGGGCCACTGTACTTTCCTTCACAAGGTCATTACAGGCAAAACCATCTGAAACAAAAACAGAATAACTGAAGCCCAAATCCTACAAATACCCCAGATACTTAGAGGTGTCTTGCAAACAGACTAACTGCAGCAGTACAGGGGCACCACTCCACCCAAATGAATAAAGTACAGTTGTGTACACTTACCATAAATGTAGATGTTTGCGTGTATACACTGTTGCGGTCATCACCTGCAGTGATGGCCCTCGGCCGGCCCGAATACCAGAGTCAATGTTTTTTCTGAGTCGCCTGCTGTCACTTGCTGTCTGACATCAGGTCGACAGTGCTATAAAGGAAGGCAGCCGACGCCATTACATCAGTTTTTCTTGCCCTGACCAGTTAGAGGCCAGAGTAAATATGGTAAAGTGGTTCTGGTGGCTAAAAGCCACCATTAGCAACTTATGTCTCCGTAAAAAGAAGGTGCTCCAGGGGAAGGTCAAGGCATCCATCTTCTGCGCTAGGTGGTGGTACTCCCTAGTACAGAATTTTTTCAGCTGATGGTTGAGATGCGAAGTAAAGAGATCCACCCTCTGGGGTCCCCTACGCCTGAGTGATCTGTAAAATTATTTTTCTGTGGAGCTGCTATTCTTGGGGATCCAGTAAGTTTCTCCTTTAGTGGTCTGCCATGGTGTTGTTGATCCCTGGCAGGTACTGGGCTATCAGGTGTAGTCCCATGGAAGAGGCTGTCAGCCAGAGGTTCATGGCTAGCCTGCATCGAGGGTAAGATTGGGTCCCTCCCTGTTTGTTGATGTACAACATTACTGTGGTGTCTGTTTTGATTAGGAGAACCTCTGGCTTGAGATGGGATTTGAAGGATGTCAGAGCCTGTTGCACTGTCATCATTTCCTTCTGGATGATGTAAAAGGGAAAGTGCTGGACATCCCAAATACCTTGGGTGCACCTGCCTTCTAGGTGAGCACCCCAGCTATGTCTGAGGTGTTGGTGGTAATGGTCTGCCCGGCTGGGCATAGGATGAAGGGAAGACCCTTGTTCTTAGCACAGGCCCCAGTCCACCAGAGAAACTTGGCCTTTATAAAGGAGATCAGAGGGAGATAGGTCTCTAGAGGCTGAGTGTGCTGACACCAAAGGTTCTTTAGATACCACTCAAGTTTTCTCATGTGAAGCCTGGCCAGAAGAATTAGAAGGATGCAAGATGCCATGTACCCCAAGGCTTGCAGGAACATCCTAGCAGTGAGGTGACTTCTAGAAGCCAGCTGGGTAAAGTAGAGAGGCAGGACGCTCTGCTTTTCTGGGGACAGAAGGTCATTTGGGATACTGTGTCCAGCAGTGTTCTCAAGAAAATGATCTTCCTGGAGGGTGTTTGCTTTAATTTCCTCTCGTTGATGGTAAACCCTAAGGAGGTTAGGAGGATTCTGACAAAGAGGAGGTCCTGGAGCAGCTGTTCTTTGCCCTCTGTCTGAATGAGGCAGTTGTTCAATTAAGGGTAAATCTGTTTATTTCTCTGTCTGCAAAATGGTACAGCTGGGGCTAAGCATTTGGTGAATACCCTGGGAGCAGTAGATAAGCCAAAGGGTAGAGCAGAGAACTGAAAGTGTTGTGAGCCTGCTCTGAAGCGCAGGAATTTCCTGCAGGACTCCTTTATGGGGATGTGGAGGTAGGCATCTTTTAGATCTAGGGTCACAAACCAGGCATTTTTTGTCAGCATAGGCAGCAGCTGCTGCAAAGTTAGCATTCTGAATTTGGGGATCACCAGGGAGGTGTTCAGAATAGATAGATCCAGGATGGGGGGCCAAGTGCTCTCTTTTCTGGGAAAAAGGAATAGTTTGGAATAAAATCCTTTGCCTGTTTGGTCTGAGGGGACAGGTTCTACTTCCCCTTGTGATATGAGTTTGGACTTGCTTCAATGCCTCTGCCCACTGATTTGGAGGTAAGTCTGAGTACCCTCTTGGAATTGGGAGTTCGCTGAAAAAGAATTTGTATCCCTGAAAAATAATCTTTAAGAACCACTGGTCCTTTGTAACAGAGAGCCAATTTTCTCTGCAGAGGGAGAGCCTTCCTCCTAGCTTTTGGTGAGTGACAGGATGGCAGAGGGGGGAGAGGGAGTCATTGAGAGTTTTTGCCATACAGGGATGGCTTAGAACTCCTTGCCTTTGGGGTGGAATGGTCAACTGTTTGGTTCTCTGCTGTCCCGGGGATAGGGGCCTGGGAGGCCTGTCCCTGCGGGCCTTACTTTGCCCCTGTCTGCTAGGTGCAGGAAATGACCAATGCTTAGAGGGAAAATTCCTGCTGAACCTTGGAGGTTGTAACTGAAAGAAATATTTTACTGTTTGCATAGATTTTGCTTTGTCTTCCATCTTTTTAAGCATCTCTTCTGCTTTTACCCCAGACAAGTGGTCCTTATCCAGGGGTGCATCAATTAATTTAGACCTGACATGATCGGGGAAGAGGTTGTTCCTTCAACCATACATGTCTCCTAATGACAGATCCTGACACTGCTGCCCTGCTTGAGGCTTCTAGGGTGTCATATTCACAGTGTAATGAGTGCTTGGCCACTTGACAAGTAGATTGCATTAAATCTGCTAACTCTGTTGAACTGGCATAGTCAGGAAAGGTTGAAATCTTTTGCTTTAATAGTTCCAAAGTGTGTTGTTGATATTTTAACAAATGGAACTGACTGTTGAGTGCTCAGATAGCTAAAGTTGCAGAGGTGTATACATTTTTACCCCATCTGTCCAGAGCTCAGGAATCCTTGTCAGAAGGAATAGGATTCTTAGCCGAACTAGACTTGGCTCCTTTAGGTCTCTGTGTAATGACCTCCAGGTCTGCAGCAGGGTTTCTGCATAGGTATTTGTGAGAATCAGGTACCCTGTAATTCCTGGGAACACAAACAAAGGAAGAAACTAAATAAATCCAAAAACAGGTTCGAAAAACCAGCAACACAGTCCGAGAAGAGTCAAACAACACTATTTATTCCACTGTTTAAAGCGCTTTTCGTCAGCCTAATAGCAAACTTCTTCAGAAACAGTTACAGCAATAAAAAACCTTCCTTATAAGTAAGACAGGTTATCAGCATTCACCAATTGCATCACTTTGTTCTACTTAAGCAAACACACTTTAAAATTAAAGTGACAACTGCTGATAACCAGCAATAAAACAACATTAAAGTATATAAACACATTCAAGTATGTAAACATGTCTACGACAGTAACCACAACACACAAATGTAAAAACATTAAGTTATTTTGTATAACCCAACCATTGACAGAAATAATATATGTTTTTAACAAAATGTGACTCATCTCTGCAAGCTCTTTAGCTTGAGAATGCTACTAACTGAGCATGAGTCATTCAACCCATGAAAATTGTAGGCATTCAGCCTCACTTGCCAGGCACTGTAGAAGTCACTAATTCGTTTAAGGTTAACGGTACAACTTATAAATTGAAAGGCAGATTCAACTGTAATTCGTCTTTTGCAGTTTACTTGGCTAGGTGTACATTCTGTCCTGCTTTCTATACAGGAAAGACGGAGCAGAGGCTCAGTGACAGAATTTATGAACACCAATATGCTATGAATAAATGTAAACTGGAGAATGCGCTAGCTAAGCACACTATTTCTAATAAAGAACATGCTTTTAAATTTATTATCATTGATCAAGCCAAGTATGACAGTAGGGGTGGCCCTAGACCACTCAAACTTGAAGAACTTGAATTAGCCTGGCAAGTGAGAATGAATGCCTACAATTTTCCTGGGTTGAATGACTCATGCTCAATTAGTAGCATTCTCAAACTAAAGAGCTTGCAGAGATGAGTCACATTTCATTAAAAACATATATTATTTCTGTCAATGGTTGGGTTATACAAAATAACTTTTAATGTTTTTACCTTTGTGTATTGTGGTTACTGTCGTAGACATGTTTACATAATTTAATGTGTTTTTATACTTTAATGCTGTTTTATTACTGGTTATCAGCAGTTGTCACTTTAATTTTAAAGTGTGTTTGCTTAAGTTGAACAAAGTGATGCAATTGGTGAATGCTGATCACCTGGTCTTACTTATAAGGAAGGTTTTTTATTGCTGTAACTGTTTCTGAAGAAGTTTGCTATCAGGCTGACTAAAAGCGCTTTAAACAGTGGAATAAATAGTGTTATTTGACTCTTCTCGGACTGCGTTGCTGGTTTTTCGAACCTGTTTTTGGATTTATTTAGTTTCTTGCCTTGTTTGTGTTCCCAGTTTGTCATGGCAACTGGTTTGCGATCCAGCAACAGTCCATTTGATCCATGTGATACTTCGGAGGTCTTTAGACCCAACATCATTGCTACTGGAGACTTATTGCATTCCCAACAGGGTCCGGTCCCCAACAGCGTGTTGGACTCTCTCTACAGTAAAATTGATTCTATTTTTTCACGACTGGAGCAGTTGGATGCTGATCAACGTGAACTTCGTCAATCTCTTCCTGCAGTTATCGTAGCATCACAGTAACAGCCTGTTTTAAATATCAGCCGTTCAGACGTCAGGATGGCTACACAAGTTGAGGTGTCGAGCGGAATTGTTTCACCTGCCTCAAATAATTTACCTGATAATTTTACAGTTTCTAACTCGAAGCAACCAAATAAAACCCAGGAAGTGAGCGAGACTGTTGTACCGAGTAATACAGAGGTTACCAATGCTCACTTACCAGCCGCTTTGTCTACCCCATTTCTGCCTAATGTTAACTTGCATCCGAATGTTCATTCAGCGGTTCCAAGCAGTCAAAATTTACTGGGCTTGCCGATTCGAGGTCACCCTGCCAATATTTCATATACTTCACCCTCGGGCCTTCATGGGGCAGCTGTACTGAATGAATATGAAGGCAACACCGGTAGTCCGCCTTTAGCAGCGTGGCTGGCTAATGGATTTTGTTTATCAAGTGAATACAACATTGACTACTTTCGTAAACAACCTGAGCAAGGTAATAACCTAGTTTCTGACAATATTATTGAAAAATTAAAATCATTCGATGTATGTCTTGTTAAACTGAGGAAGTTACAACTGGAGATTTCATACTTTCATGAATGCCTTACTCGGAAAGTAGTCCCAAAAGGTTTAAGGCGTTCTTCCTACCCTACGGGGTTGGAGGCTGGTTCTGTTTCCATACTGAACTGGTCAGGTTATTTGACCGCCAGGGGCTAGAGCTGCTTGAAATTATGGTGAAACACTACAGTTTATGGGTAGAGGAGCTATCCCTGTTTGTGACTGAATTAGATAAAAGTATACAATCAGATTTGGAGTTTGTGAGATACAAGTATGAGTATGGTCGGGTCTTCACCAGTATCGACCAGTACATGCTTAAATTAAAGTCTAATAAGCTTAAAAAACTGGAAAGGGACTGCAAAGCGTACCATTTAGGTACTGCATACCTGGATCCTTCACCGGCTCAAGTCTGGAGAAAAGGTAATGCTCTTCGAGGCCAATCTCATAATTCTGGCATTAATTCTAACGCCACTGCTAATGAGAATGATAACGTGAATGATGTTGTTAACTGTAGTGACAATAGGATCAGTCCTAATCTACACGCTAATCACAGCTCCACTAGTATCTTGAACGACCCAGTTGAATCCGGGGGGGGTCCCTTGGAGTGAGAGACTTCGGAGTGGCCATCCTGGCCAAAACAACTCTCACCAGCAGGAGAATTTTTGGCAGGGCCCCTATTCAGGGGTCAGGTCCAAACAGAGGAACTATCAACAGATCCAATCCAAGGGCAAGCAGAAATTCAACAAAAACAAGACCTAATTGCCCGTGACCAGTCTGATTTACCATCTTTTCTACTTCTTTCAAATGATGTTGCTCCTGGCTGCCATCAGGAAAAGTACAGTTTTGTACCTACCATAAATGTAGATGTTCGAGGATTCCATTGCTGCAGTCCTGACTATTGGGTATAGTCCGCGTCCCAGTCGGCCCGAATACCAGAGTATAAGGCTGACGTCGGTCATGGCGCCTTAGACTGACGTCAGTACGTCAGGGTACTAATGCGCATGACCGGCGTCATTTCCTCAGTCTTTTCTTGCCCCAGATGTCAGAAGACCCAAAAAGACAAGTCCCAAAAAACAACCTGCACCAAAAAACATGTACAAGATATACAACAATATATATACAAAAAATATAAGCATGTAAACTCACCTACACAACCACCCCTAAACACAGAGGGGAAGGAGGGAGGGTAAATTGGACTGCAGCAATGGAATCCTCGAACTTCTACATTTATGGTAGGTACAAAACTGTACTATGTTCTTCGTCTTCCATTGCTGCAGTCCTGACTATTGGGTAGAATCCCAAAGCAGAGGAAAGGGAGGCTGGCAAATTATAAGGAAGTAGGAGCTGATAACATGCCTTGCAAAACAGCAGTGGCAAAACCAGCCCTAGACTTAGAGTAGATAGGAAGATGATAATGCTTAGAGAAAGTATGCACTGAACTCCAAGTAGCTGCTTCCAAAATATCCTTAGTTGCCACCCCTTAGAAATGCTGTAGAAGTGGCAGTAGCCCTAGTGGAATGAGGCCTAATCCCAGCTGGAATCTCCTTGCCATGATGGGAATAACAAAATGCAATGCAAAAGCCAATCCACCGAAATAGTTTGTTTTGACACAGGCTTGCCCTGTGAACTCAAGGCAAAAGAAACAAACAACTGCTGAGACTGCCTAAAATCCTTAGTCCTGCTTAAATAATATCTCAATTGCCTGTGTACATCTAAAGTGTGCAAAATCTTTTCCCCTTTATTTTGGGGATCTGCATAAAAAGTAGGCAAATGAATAGTTTGGTTTAAAGCCACACTAGAAACCACCTTAGGCATAAAGGAAGGATTAGTACGTAATGATACCCTATCCTTATGGAAAATCAAAGAAGGCTCTACTGCCATAAGGGCCTGCAACTCAGACACCCTTCTTGCAGAAGTAATGGCCAACAGAAAAGCAGTCTTCCATGACAAGTATTTCAACTCAGCAGTAGCCGAGGCTCAAAAGGTTGTAGAGTAAGTTTTTCCAACACAAAATTGAGATCCCAAGCAGGAGTAGGAGCTCTACGGGGGTCTTATATTCTTTGCCCCTCTAAGAAACTGCTTGAACAAAGGATGCGAAAACAAAGGTGGGTCACAATCATAATGAGCTGAAATTGCTGCAGCATGAATCTTAATGGAAGAGAAGGACAAACCTTTGTCCAATAACTCAGTAAGATATTGAAGAGCCACACTCAAATTAGGCTCAGAAATCTCCAAATTCTTTGCTGTACTCCAAAATAAAAATCTCTTCCATTTGTCTGCGACACCTTCCTTGTACTAGGTCTTCTAGCTTCCATAATCACATTTAAAACTTGCTGAGGAAGTTGAGACCTGCTGTGCTTCAAGAGAGAATATGCCAGGCTGTTAGATGAAGAGAGTGAAGCTTGACATTGAGCAGATGACCATCCTTCTGAGATAACAGATGAGGAATCAGAGGTAAAGGCCATGAAGGCTTCCTTACCAGACTTCGTAGTAGTGGATACCAGTGTTGCCGAGGCCAATCTGGAGCTATCAAAATCATCCTTGGCCTGTCTTGTCTGACCTTTAATAATACCTTTGGAAGAAGAGGCAGAGGTGGAAAGGCATAGACATGAAGGTTTTTCCAACTGAAAGACAGAGCATCCACTTTCCAAGCTGTGTGATGAAACCCCTTTGTGCAATACTTTGGCAGCTGGTGGTTTAGTGGAGAAGCTTAACAGATCTATGTCTGGAGTTCCCCATGACACTGTCAATTTCTGAAATACATGAAGATCCAGTTTCCACCGTGGGGATCCATGATTTGTCTGCTTAACACATCTGCTAGGGAGTTCTGTGCTCCTGGCAGAAACCTTGCCTGAAGAGTTAGTTGCAGGCTTAACGCAGTCTCCCATAAAATCATTGCTTGCCTGCATAGAGGATAAGAATGTGTTCCCCTTGCTTGTTGATGTACCACATGACAGTTGTGTTGTCTGTTAGAATCAACACCTGCCCTGGAAGAAGTAACTCCTTGAAAGCCATCAATGCAAACTGGACTGCTAACATCTCCTTCATGTTGATATGTAGATGCTGTAGTCTGGCAGGCCACTTGTCTTGTATCCACTTTCCATTTAGATGAGCTCCCAAGCAGTGTCCGAGGCATCTGTCGTTAAAATCTGACTCGCCTCTGGCCGGGTCACAGAGAGTCCCTTGTTTAGGTGACATTCCTGAGCCCACCACAAGAATTCCTTTTGAAGGCAAGGTATTATTTGAATGACAGTGTCCAAATCCTGGCAGTGCTGTGTCCATACAATTTTGAGATACCATTGCAGCTTCCTCATATGCAGTTTGGCATTGGGAAGCACCAGAATACAAGATGCCATGAACCCTAATGCTTGAAGGACTGACCTTGCAGTCAGCACGGACTGATGAGATAGTTGATGGAAGTAAAGTGACAGACTCTTTTGTTTGTCCGGGGTTAAAAAGGCCATCTGGGCTGCTGTATTCAGTCTCACACCCAGAAAGCACATGTCTTGAGAGGGTACTAGACTGGACTTTATTTCGCTCACAGAATACCCCAGGCATCTTAGCACTGCTATGACATATTCCAGATGCTGTAGAAGGTCTTCCTTTTCTTGAGCCAGAATCAGGCAGTCGCCCAAGTAAGGATAGATTTGAATGCCTTGAAGCCTGAAGTAAGCTATCACTGAGCCAGAACCTTTGTGAATACTCTGTAGTAGATAAGCCAAAGGGCAATGCAGAGAACTGATAATGAAAATCTCCAGTTCGAAACCGCAGATACTTTCTGCAACCTAGCCTTATAGGCACATGAAGGTAAGCTTCCTTGAGATCCAAAGTTACCATCCAGTGATCTTTGCCCAGCAGAGGTAACAGTTGTTGTAACGCCAACATCTTGAACTTGGGAATGTCCAGATAAGTGTTGAGGATAGATAAATCCAAAATTGGTCTCCACGTGTTCCCCTTCTTGGTACTAGGAACAGGCGAGAATAAAACCAAGCCCCTTTCTGATACAGGGACTGGCTGAATGGCCCCTATCTGAAGTAACTGAGAAATTTGCTTGTGAGCCTCTTTTCTTTGTGGAGGAGGAACATCTGGCATGCCTTTGAAAGGGGCAGTGTGTGGAAATAAAATCTGTAACCGTGATGAATGATATCCAGCACCCATCTGTCTTGAGTGACTAAATCCCAATTTTCTTTGAAAAGAGACAGTCTTCCTCCCAAAGGAGCTGCCAGACGAGAATCCACTGGCAGCTGAAAAGGCAGGTCATTGGGTTTGCTTACGAAAGGACTGACCCCTGCCCTCACCAGAAGTCTGAGCAGGTGAACTGTCTGATCTAGGCCTAAACGAACTTTGAGCCCTGCCCCTACCACGCCTAGCCCTACCCCTAGCCTGGGAACCATAAGCAGGATATGTCCACCCTTAGCAGGCCAATTTCTACTAAACTGGAGGCTGCACCTGCAAAAATCTTTAACAGTCTGCATAGACTTAGCTTTGTCCTCCATTTTCTTTAAAACTGCTTCCACAGGCGGTCCAAACAACACATCAGACTGTAAAGGAGCATCCAAAATCCTGGTCTTAACATGCTCAGCTAAATTCTGATCCTTCAACCAGGCATGTCTGCGAAGAACAGAACTAGTAGCAGCCACCTCGAGGAGGCCTGAACAGCATCAAAACCACACTGCAAAGAATGCTTACCCACTTGTTCAGACACATGAACCAAATCCAGCAATTCTTTACACTCAATACCTTCCAAAGCATCCACCTTAGATTTCAATTGTGAAAGGAGATAATTCTGATATTTTAGCATATGAAACTGACAATTCAACGCCTCATGGCTAGAGTGGAAGAAGTATATACTTTCTTACTCCCACCTATCCAAAGCCCTTGCCTCTTTATCAGAGGGTACAGGATTTTTAACCACAGAAGCTTTAACACCTTTAGGCCCCTGAGAAACAGTTTCTGGGTCCCCTAGGACTCTTAAACAAATACTTATGAGCTTCGGCACCCTATAATACCTATCCGCTTAACAGGAGCAGGAGGCAAGGAGTCAGGGTTCAGGGAAGCCTCTGCAAAACATCCTCCACCACATTCAACACAGGAGGAATAGCTAAGGGCCTATGCTGGGGTAAAAACAAGAATTCCCTAAGCCTTTTCCTCGAATCAGAGTAATCCTGGCCTTCCCATTTAAAGTGCTCCCTCATGGAATGCAGAGTCTCTGAAAATGAAAATCCTCAGGAGGAGAAGCTGTAGGAGTGGAATCATCCACATCAGAATCAGAATAAGTAGGAAACTCTTGCAAGTCTTCCACAGAAGACTCTGAAGCCTGTGAACACTGTTCAAAACTATCAAACTCCTGTTCCACCCTAGGCCTCTTATCAGGCGGGGCATAGAACCTCTAATCAGAGTAATCAAATCTTCTGCCATTTTAAGCATATGTTTCTTAGGCACAGAGCCCTAAATGCTAGGAGAAGCCCCACAGAAGCTGAACTTGGCCTACCTCTAAAAGAAGCTTTGGCAACAGAAGGAGAGGCCCTAACTACCTTGGGAAGAGAGGGAAGAACAGTTACCTGAGAAGCCCCCTCAGCTTGGCCTACCTCCTGAGAGGGCACATCCTGTAACAGTAAAGTATCAGCCTGAGACTCCATAGATACTCCTGGCAAAACCTCCGGCTCCCCTGAGTTTACTAAAGAACCGACGTCCGGACTGCCGGTTCCTCACCCTAGGCTTCACTGTTTTGTCCTTGCGCTTCTTGATGAAGCGCGCCGGAGCATCCGACGGCATAGTATAATTGCAACGCTTCCCAAACACTAACCTAGCACAATCTAGCCTCCTCTTAATAGTGCGCTTTGTTAAATCTAGCACAAGAGCGGCAACCAACAACGCCGTGCTCAGGCCCCAAACAAGGTATACACAATGTATGATAATCCCTATGCGGTATCTGCTTCCCACAAGAAATACAGTTATTCACTTTTTCTGACATCCGTTAAATACTGAGGCAAGAAAACCAAAATGTTCCCCAACGGGTTACTTAGCCAACTCTGTTTCGGGTCTGAAACTCCGCTCGAAAATCTCAGAACGCCAACCTGCACCGCAAAATTGCTTCTGCATCGGACCATGCGCAAAAGACTGAGGAAATGACGTCGGTCATGCGCATTAGTACCCTGACGTACTGACGTCAGTCTAAGGCGCCATGACCGACGTCAGCCTTATACTCTGGTATTCGGGCCGACTGGGACGCGGACTATACCCAATAGTCAGGACTGCAGCAATGGAAGACGAAGAACATCTGTATCGCATGACAATCAGGCTTCTCATTATGACTGCCACACAATTATTGTCAACCAAATTGGTCAACAACATCTGGAGATTATCTTGAATAAATCAGGGGACTTTAAGCTCTACAATTTCACTGCTATAGAGTCTAGCACGGACATTGTTGACTTTCTGTCTAAAGGTTTGACCTTTGTTCCTTCTCAAGCATTGAACATAGTAGACACTATTGTGGATATTAAAACATACACTAGGAAGTTGAATTTTAACTTAATTATGGATGACGTATTGAATACTGGTAACCATGGCAATTTCTACATTCCTAGTACGTA
This sequence comes from Protopterus annectens, assembly GCF_019279795.1. Taxonomy (NCBI): domain Eukaryota; kingdom Metazoa; phylum Chordata; order Ceratodontiformes; family Protopteridae; genus Protopterus; species Protopterus annectens. The sequence goes on from NC_056735.1 coordinate 1,860,726,152, forward strand.
TAATCCCCCATTGCACCCTGTATTGGACTTGTTTGAGAAGCTTTGTGAATTGGATATTAGGCATGCCATAAAGGTTGGGTTTAAACATAGAGCTGTTAACAACATTAATAGGGATGAACGTGAATATTTACAATTCATTAAGTCACAAGGACTGCGTTTTTGTAAACCTGACAAAGGTGGAGGGCTGGTTGTATTTAATAATTTAGACCATCAGCAACGTATGAATGCATTGCTGAATATCGATGCATACACTACTAGTTCACGTTCAGAGGTAAATAAGGCTTATAGTTCAATCAAGAATGTATAGAAGACTTATCTATTGAAGGTAGAATCGACCAGATCATCTATAATTACTTGACAACTTTGTACCCTAGATATCCGTGTATATTTGGCATCCCCAAGATCCATAAGTGTATTGAGAATCCTCCTTTGAGACCACTAGTGGATAGCAGAGGTTCACCAACATACTCGTGTGCTAAAGTGGTAGATGCCATTTTACAAATGTTCTTATGCCATGAGACCCAAATATGTAAAGATTCATGGTCATTCTTGAAAAAGATCGAGGCCTTAGATTTCAACGTGAACTTTAATTTTCTCACTATTGATGTGAGAGACCTCTACACTTGTATCCCCCACGGGGTAGCTATAGAATGGGTAGCACTTATGTTAAAGAAACACAACGCTACAGCCACAGAAATTAGTTTGGTCGTGGAACTTATTGTTCTGGTACTCTCTAACAATTACTTTATGTTCCAAGACCATTTTTTTCTGCAAAAAGTAGGGGTAGCAATGGGGTCACCGTGCGGAGCTAGCGTCGCAAATCTGGTCATGGCTTACTGGGTATCGGAATACGTGTTTAACAATACATGTTGTGACTCCTTTGTTTTCTATAAGAGATACCTGGACGACATCTTCATCCTCATCAACGGAGATGAGCGAGATAGTGAGTATGTTCTGGAATATTTCAACAGCACTACGCATTTCCTACAATTCACTTCTACATTTAACACTGATACTATAGCGTACCTAGATATTTGCCTAGTGAAAAATTACACTATTAATAGTTATGTAGCAAGGATATTTAGAAAAAAAACGTATTCCAATACGTTCCTCCATTTCACCAGTAGCCATCCCTTTCACCAAAAGAGGTCAGTCATTAAGGGCCAGTTAGTGAGGGCCTCTAGAATGACCAGTTTGGACGAAGACTTTTCTGATGAATGCGCTGTTTTAAAAAGCATGTTTTTGCACCGTGGATACCCAGAGCGCCTCTTGGATGCCCCTATCCAAGAGGTTACAACTAAGAGAGTGGATAGGGAACACATTCCTTTACTTAGTGCTAAAAAAAAAAAAAAAAAAAAAAAAAAAAAAAAAAAAAAAAAAAAAAAAAAAAAAAAAACTCAAAAAAAAAAAAAAAAAAAAAAAAAAAAAAAAAAAAAAAAAAAAATAAAAAAAAAAAAAAAAAAAAAAAAAAAAAAAAAAAAAAAAAAAAAAAAAAAAAAAAAAAAAAAAAAAAAAAAAAAAAAAAAAAAAAAAAAAAAAAAAAAAAAAAAAAAAAAAAAAAAAAAAAAAAAAAAAAAAAAAAAAAAAAAAAATAACAAAAAAAAAAAAAAAACAAAATAAAAAAAAAAAATAAAAAAAAAAAAAAAAAAACAAAAAAAAAAAAAAAAAAAAAAAAGAAAAAAAAAAAAAAAAAAAAAAAAAAAAAAAAAAAAAAAAAAAAAAAAAAAAAAAAAAAAACCATCCCCCCCCCCCCCCCCCCCCCCCCCCCCCCCCCCCCCCCCCCCCCCCCCCCCCCCCCCCCCCCCCCCCCTCCCCCCCCCCCCCCCCCCCCCCCCCCCCCCCCCCCCCCCCCCCCCCCCCCCCCCCCCCCCCCCCCCCCCCCCCCCCCCCCCCCCCCCCCCCCCCCCCCCCCCCCCCCCCCCCCCCCCCCGTGCTTCTTTGTTTTCTCCGGTAGTGGTTTTGGTAATGCATGAGGAATTGGGTTTTCAGAGGAATAGTGCCCAGTTTTAAATCTCGTGGGGGGTTTTTTGGGGTTAGTAATACAGTGGGTATCTTCAAATTAGTAATTTTATGGGAATTTCATTTAAAATTCGAATAATCTGAGGTGGTTGTATAATGGTAACATTAAATTGTTTATTAGTAAAACCCATTTCCCTTAAACAAACCTGGGTTTTGGTCCAAGGGGAAAAATTCATGTCTTTATTTGGGTTTTAAATTTAGATAAACAGAAAATTAGTTGGCCTTTAATTGAATTATGTACCTTGATTAAAGATTTTATTGAAGTAAAGGGCCAGGGGTTTAATTCCAAAAATTTTTGGTTTACGGGGGTGAATTGGGGGGGAATTTGTTTTTAATTTTGTGGGGGGTTTTGGTAAATATTCCGGGTTTAGTTGATTATACGGTGGGGAACTGGGAAATTTGGTTTTTAAGTTGTGGTAGTGTTGGATTTAAGTTTGTGTGGGTTGGTTTTGGGACTAAACCCCGTGGGAACGGTTTTTACGAAAGGGAGGTTTAAGGTGTAAAAGGGGGTGAAAGAGGGCTTTACCAAAAATTCCTTGAGAAACTGGTTTTACGGTGGAGGAAAGGAAAAGAGGGGAGAAAAAGGGGGTTTTAAAGGGGTTTAGGGGAGAAGGGAAAGTTTATGGTGTTTAAAAAGAAGTAGAGGGGTGGGTAAATTACGGAAGAGATGGAAAATTGAAAGAAAAAAGAATGGTTATTAAAATTTAGGGTATGGGGGGGGGAAATTTTCCAGAAAAAAGAGAAGGACAGAAAGGGAGGAGTGGCTATAGTTTAAAATTTAAGGTTTTTGGGGGAATTAAGGGGGGAAAGCCAAGGAAGAGTTTTTATTGTTACAAGGAAGGGGCCAAACCAAAAGGGAAAGAAACCCCTTTTAATGGACCAATTTACTTAATTAAAAAGGGGAAAGGGAAAGGAAACCCAATTTTGTGCAAAACCTTGTAAATTTGGGGAAAACCTGTTAATTCCAAAGCATTTTTGAAAAGGGAACGGGGTTATGGAAAAAGAAAGTTGGGGGAAAAACTAAAGCACCGGGCAATTTTTAAACTTAAGTTCAATGGGGAAAAAGAATTCAGGTAAGTTTAAGCAAAAAACTTAAAAAAAATGCATTAAAATTTGGGTTTAAAGATATACCAGAAAAACTAAATCAATTGTTCACAAATGCACAACTGGAAAATTGCCAGTAAAAACACTTCAGGTATAGCTAGCCCAAGTTATTCAAGTCATAAAAGCACTTCTTCAATGTGTGTGCGCAATTTAAACATTAAAAAACACATGCAGGAGGAGCTCTGATTATACACTTTCTCTAGGCACAGGTTCAGTTTAAACACAAATATTACCACAGAAATGCAGTAAAGTCACTAGCTACTTATAGAGCCTCTTCACTACATTCAGTACACATAGTTACTCATGTTTGGACATATTACAGAAAAATTGGGACCTGTTTATGATGTACCCTAACATTTACGTTAAAGTAGGTGAGACCCCTAGAGTGACATTTACAAGAGGGAAGAACCTTAAAACTCTCTTAGAACAGCAATACACCCCAGTAGTACAGAATACTGGGATGAATAAACGTCAAAATTGCAACTATTGTAAACTTGTAGAAGTCACTAATTCGTTTAAGGTTAACGGTACAACTTATAAATTGAAAGGCAGATTCAACTGTAATTCGTCTTTTGTAGTTTACTTGGCTAGGTGTACATTCTGTCCTGCTTTCTATATAGGAAAGACGGAGCGGAGGCTCCGTGACAGAATTTATGAACACCAATATGCTATGAATAAATGTAAACTGGAGAACGCGCTAGCTAAGCACACTATTTCTAATAAAGAACATGCTTTTAAATTTATTATCATTGATCAAGCCAAGTATGACAGTAGGGGTGGCCCTAGACCACTCAAACTTGAAGAACTTGAATTAGCCTGGCAAGTGAGGCTGAATACCTACAATTTTCCTGGGTTGAATGACTCATGCTCAATTAGTAGCATTCTCAAACTAAAGAGCTTGCTGAGATGAGCCACATTTTGTTGAAAACATATATTATTTCTGTCAATGGTTGGGTTATACAAAATAACTTTTTTTTACCTTTGTGTATTGTAGTTACTGTCATAGACATGTTTACATAATTTAGTCTGTTTATATACTTTATTGTTGTTTTATTACTGGTTATCAGCAGTTGTCACTAATTTTAAGTGTGTTTGCTTAAGTAGAACAAAGTGATGCAATTGGTGAATGCTGATCACCTGTCTTACTTATAAGGAAGGTTTGTTATTGCTGTAACTGTTTCTGAAGAAGTTTGCTATCAGGCTGATGATAAGCACTTTAAACAGTGGAATAAATAGTGTTATTTGACTCTTCTCAGACTGTGTTGCTGGTTTTTCAAACCTGTTTTTGGATTTACCCTGTAATTCCTGTCAGGTTTACTGGGAGCAGGAGGTAGGGCATCAGGGGCTAAGCTGGATTCATGGAAAACATCATCCACCACCAGATGGCCAAGGGTCTGTGCTGGGGCAGGTCTAGAAACTCTCTTAGTCTTTTCTTAGAGGGAAGTCCTGGGATTCCCAGCGAAAATGTTCCCTGAGAGTGTGAAGGGTTTCCCCAAAGGAAAGGTCTTCTGGTGGGGAGGCAGAAGGAATGGATTCCTCTGCATCTGAATCCTCATAAGCAGTCAGAGGTTGTTGTTCCTCTTCAAAATCTGAATAATCAGATTGCTCAGAATCCTGTTCTGTCAGTATTTCAGGAGAAGGGTGTTTTTTCCTTTTAGAAGTTGTGGCCTGACTGCCCCTGATAATGGAGATAAGATCCTCTGCCATTTTAAGCATTTGGGCTTGGGGAGGTGGAGCAGGAGTAAGATAGTGGCTAGAGGTAGATTTTCTAGCAGTGGCCCGACTTCTAGGCCTAAAAGTATCCATTGGTCTGAGAGAAACAGTAGTCACATGAAAAGATGTAGGTTTTTGTCTAGATTCAGTAGTGTGAAAGGCCTCCTCAGAAGCCGGTGCCTGCGTCACAGCTCCAGACCCAACCAAGGCAGAGACAACTAAAATCTCAGAAGACGAAGAAGATTTCTGCGGCATACCGGACTCCAAAAGGGGCTCGGTAGAGGCGTGCATAGATACTGTATAGGGCATCAGGGGCTGCAAAATCACCTCACTGAATTCCGAAGAAATGACAACCTGCTTAGCAGTAGAGTCGTTGGAAGGTTTAGCCTTGTGTGGTCAGGTCTCTATCTTTATCTCTACGTGTTTTCGGAATGTTCACGGATTATTGGCTGAGGGACGTCATTTTAGAATGCGAAGACTGAAGACGAAAATACCTGTCTACAATAAGAGCTCTATGGCGAATGGTTCTCGCGTTAAAGACTGGAAAGAACCAGCAATGAGAGAAGTCGTGGTCTGGGCCTAAACAAGTGACGTAGTATGAATGGAAGTCTCGGTGTGGGATCTGCTATCCACAGGCAAGACAATTGTTAACTTTTTCGGACATCAGTTAGTGCAAGAAAAAAGGATCCCCAACGGGGTACTTAGCTTTAGACTGTAATTCAAACTCTGGTAGCGACCGACCAGCACACTTGCAAATTGCTTCTGCTATGGGCTCCACGGCAAGAAAGACTGATGTAATGGCGTTGGCTGCCTTCCTTTATAGCACTGATGACCTGACGTCAGACAGCAAGCGACAGCAGCCGACGCTGAAAAACAATGACTCTGGTATTCGGGCCGGCCGAGGGTTACCACAGCAGGGATAACTCACAGGTGATGACTGCAACAGTGAAACGCGAAGAACGTCTTTCATATGAATAGCAAGTCTGGCTAGTGGACGGCTTACTAGTGGTCTCAATCACTTACGAAACACCAGCTGAGAAATTCAAAGGAATTAGGGAATCTAAAGCAGAAGCCAGGCCATGAAGTGAAACTGGCTGTGATCCCAAAAATGGGGGAAGACATCTGACTTCTGGAAGAGTTTACCACACTGCCAGGGACTTAACCAGTTGGAATCACATTCTACTTGGCCACAACTTGGTAACAAAAGTTGATATTAATATTTTTACCAGAATTTGGAGATTTGGGAAGAAATTAGTAGGAATGTCAGGAGTTTATGAATATCCCTTGTTGCAGGACATATTAGGTGTTGACCCTTGAACTCTTTTCCTGCTGATTTGAAAAGAAAAAGGGGACAATTACACTGTGGTAAACGGACTGATCTCTGGAGTGTTTCAGAAACTCAACTCCACATGAGGGCTACAGAGATAATGTAAAGTCCACCAACATGCTCAAAATCTCATAGGATGTGAACTGCTGAGATAATGCTGTGTTTGCATGTAGTTTCCTTCAAGAAGCACAAAAGCTGCATATCTCTTACATGCCTGGATAACCACATGACAGAATAGCTTCTGACCCCAAATTCCCTCCAAAGGCTTGAGGGCTAGAAAGACTGCCTACAGCTCCAAATGGCTGGAGTACCATTTCTTTCAAAGGCAAGCCATGTCCCTTGAACCATGGTAAAACTGAGTTTCCTGACCTACCAACAGATCATCTGTTGTCAGGATCTACAATAGGTTCTATTAACAGAATGGAAGGCCCACTTGGAAGCTGATGGGAACCTGTTTGCCATCACTGTGACTGCTGATGTTGATCTGACATCAGAAAAAAAAAGTACAACAGTATGACAGCTCTGAATCCATTAACACCTCAGAAAGGACTATGGAATTTTGTACTCTAACTTTCAATGGCTGCATTTGTAACCTTTTAACAAAGTCAAGTTACATCCACAAGGTTCATGCAAATGTTCAATTCTCTACAACAGTTACTAAAGAAATGTGAATGGCTAACTGCTCAGCACAAACTAATTTTTACAGTGGTCACATTTATTAGATTCTAGGTCTTAAAATGAATAACAAACTATAATTATCATCTCCATAACCATTTAAGATGCACACACTCAGTGGCATTTTGTTCATCCAGCTAAGAGCTTTCATTTTAGGCTAAGCAGTTCTGTCAGTGTCATTTTGATTGCTGAAAACAATTAGAAAAATATGCAATTTATGACAATATAAATAATATATTCAAAACCTTTAGTCTCTCTCTAGCTTTCCTAGACAGAGATGAAGCTGCAATGCATTTGAGATGCACACCATGAAGGATTTAAGATGAAATCTTTTAGTAGCTTGTATGTAGTATGGTTTTGAAATTATTAATTTGAATACATACAGCCAATACCAGACACCCTAGAGGAACCACAAGGGTGATCCTAGGCAAACAAATGGAGGTTGTCAGATAGGATTTAATGAGCTAAGATACACATAAAGTAATACAATGTAGCACCAATAGGGTTTACATTGACATGGAGTTATGCCTTTACCCAGACTGCCAGGGTGATGGCTTTCTAGGCCATTTTCATTGCTGATATCAATCATGATATAAGCAATCAATCATGGCATATGCAATGACCAGCTTTACACCTCTAAAGGCAATTTTCTGACATGGAATTAAAGAAGAGACTACTACTACTTTATGGTCACTCCTGAAATTAAAACCACAGGCATGCCCAAATCCATGGATGCTGCCAGGGAGAGGGCCACCCGCAGCCAGTCATGTGTAGAGGATCAAATGAAGATTTATCCCCAGCAACAACTTCATAAACAACCTCTACATACTGAACAAAGCCTAAATGGCATCATTTTGTACGGGAAATGCTGTCTACCCAGACAGAACCTGAGGCAACTCATATAAAGACTTCAAACACTGATGTGCCAAAAGGAATATATGACAAGTGGCATCATCCAGGTACCCCCAGCAACAGAGGCATAGCACTACCCAGATACCCCTGACAGAGGCACAGCACCACTCAGGAACCCCTGGTGGCAGGGGCATGGCACCATCCAGTCACCCAGAGCAGTACAGGCATGGCACCATCCAGACTGCTCTGGCAACAGAGGCACACACCCCCCTAAGAAAATAATGATGTACAAGTGCTGGATTCTGGTGAGATATAAAGTTGTTACTTTCTTCAGAACCTGGAACAAGGAACCAACATTGGAAACATCCACAACACCCGTTCCAAATGAGGGACAGCCTCTATAGCTCCTTTTAGTAATTGTCTGAACCTATCCCAAGAGCTCTGTACAAAACATCTTAGCCTCCCACCAAAACCTAAGAACTCTAACATATGGAAAACTGTAAACATATCCAAAATTCAGTAGTCCTTGTTGTTTGCATTACAATCACAGCTGAACCCAGAGAACTACCACTCTCCAAACACAGTCAAATACCACAGTTAGAGATGCTCCATCTGTAACTGGACATGCAGGATCATTCTTTGGTGTGGCTTAGCTGGCAACTTCAGTTCATAGCCATACTAGGTCAATAAGTTGCTTGCACCAATGAATTATAAAGGTCCTTCACAGTAATGAGTAACAAGTTCAAATCAGACGTCTTCAAAAGGTCATTCCTCAAACCTCAAAAGGCCTGGCTAAAGAAAATTTCTCCCATGACTGGACATCCAAAATGTTGCTTCTGAGCTCATCCATTAAAGGCAGCCCCAGTCATTCCTTGCACAAGTACCTCTCTGAATATGTGCCCTCTGCAGAATTGTTAGTGCAATCAGAAAGATAGAAGGCTAAATAAAAGTTCACTCTGGAGGCCATAAGGGGTTTGTGCACCTCCTCCTTGAGCTAGGCTAAAAGGAGAAGGAAAACTCTTCCAGAATTTGTCCCACTAGGATACACAAAATCTACACAAGTGAGATGCTCCTACATGGCAGGATCCTTGTCAAACCTGTCCAGAGATGTGTACTCTGGCAACAAGTGGCACAATACTGTAGTCCAAGAGTCTCGTACTTGACTCAAATCTGCTTAAGGATGTCTATGCATGGACTCACCAATTAGCTAGAGGCCTGCAAAGTGTATCCATGAAAGACACATACCAGGCTCAGCAGGCCATATTCTCAAAGGCTGCACTCCTGTAGCCTCCCTTCAAGTTCACACCAGACATCAAATCTGACACCTAGGTCTTGAACCATAACCCCTGGTGCTCTGCTAACTGCCTATGGATTGAGAGATTAATATGTTTTAGAAATATGCTCTGATATAATATTTTTTTAAAGAAATGAATAACTGAAATGTGAAAGACTATTTTATAACTTATGTTTTGTGATCTTTGATGAAACTACACAAATATCCCTCAGGGGTCCTTGGCCACCAAAGCAGCGCAGAGGTGAAGGCTCACGTTTGTGCCTATCACAGCTCATCTTGGAGATTGTGGGGATCACAGGATTACTTTAACAGGTTATGCCACACAGGGCTCTCTATGAATCTTGGTGTTGCCATGACAGAGACTTGGATCTGCATATTGGATACTCATGTCAATACCCATTCTTGGAACTTTCAACTACGGCCATCCTCCTTGTAGTAAGGTAGGCCAGGATTTTCTTCTTCCAGCCCCAGTAGGTGGCATAGAGGTGCAGGCACTTACAACAGCACCACTGATGCTTACAGTGCTTTATAATATGTTTCTTTTTGAGGCAGTACAAGCAATGCCTGTATAGGTCCTGAATGGTAATCTGATCATATGGATATTTTGCAAACTGACTTCTGGGCATTAAAAGTGGAAAATTTCACTAAATGTGTCAAGATGAATATAATGGAATGTGGTAGCAGCAGAAAAAACTGGGGGACTCACGGATATGCTCCTCAACATGGGAACATTAAGGGTAACATGCTGAACTGCAACTGGTGGGTGAGAATAAACCGGATTTCTGACCCAACAAGAGGTCCCCTGATGTTACATCTGCTGGATCACTGCACTAAACAGACTCATGCCTGAGTAGAAAGCATATCAAAGTAGCTACTAAGCTGCAGAAAGGAGACTTAACCAAAGTAACTCAAGGCTATGGAGCACAACCGTAAACATGGAAGTCACGGTACTGGTACCCATAACACTAATTTGTAGCTATGAGATACCAACAATGAGAAACTGAGCAATCATCCCAATTACAAGGGATCCAAAGTTGAAGACCACTGCTGGACTTGGATTTGATGAAACAAAGTGATGCCTACTAGATAAAAATGGAAGGTGTATCACTGTTAGTTAAGATTCAGAACAATACAGTAAGGAAAATGTGATGTAGCAGGTTTGGGGAAGTAGTAAAGGATCAGGGGACTTTGACAAACCCACACAGAACAAAGGGCATGTAAAACACAAGCCAACAAGTAACCAGAGACTAAAATGAAACCTGGATCCTGGAGATGAAGCAGAAACTCCTAAACCACCAAAGTTAATACAGTGTAGTTGATAACGTGAGGTAATGAAAAAACAAAACCAGAGGTCTCCTGAGTTATCTCCAGAGATTCACGCATAAGGGCCACAGAAAAAGTGAAAGACCACCAAGATGACACAACAGTATTTACCTCCTGCATGTCACAAAGTAACAGATGACTGCTGTCTAAAAGCTGCAACCAACAAGACAAGGTATGGATGGAAGTATATCTGGTGTGGCCTGACTTTCCAGCAATCAGGATGTTCTGAGCACATGTAATGGGTGGCACAAGAACAGATGACATCAGGGCAGGCAGAACCTGAAGGGGGAGGTTTGGAAAGCCAAAACATTATCTGATCTTCACAGTGCAACCCACTCTTAACCAAGTCCTAAAATTCAAGCAGGAAAACAACCATTTATGCCTATAGAACCCCAAGGGAGGGAGCAATAACAATGGCAACATCCTACTCCTAGAAAGTAGAAGGTAAAAAGAGAATGTCTGATGGCAAACCAGAAGGAATGCCGCCAATCCTGGTACAGAAATATGGTAAAAATGCGCACACACAGACTCTAAACCTCTGCCAAAAGAAATGCATATGTAAACTAGTAGGAGCAATCCGGAATGTCATGTAATATCTGGTATTGCAGGTAAACAGCTGGCCTAAATAGTAAGGGTGTTCTGAAAAGACTCAAAAGTACACCAGGCTGCATCTCCAAGATATACGAGGCAGAGAATCCAATACCCTCATGTATAGCTGAAAACGCTAAAGGAATCACCCGTATAAAGAAAAACAGCAGTCCTCTGTGTGGCTGCAGCTGTGTCAGCTCATGCTAGAGATATGCATATTTTGTCTTCTTTTGACAGAAAATCTCGAAAAAATCAGTTTCTGCACTTCCAATTGAAGGTACAATAACATAATAAACAGAAGTTACTAGAAATTAAACAGTTGATATCTACATGTTGCTGGTTGGATGTTTTGAAGTCTGCAGAGTATCTGGGGCCTACTACTTGCACAGAGCTACAACAGCTTCACACTCTAAATTGCCTGAAACTGGTAGAACAAGTTTCTGGAATATGCTGGACAAGAAAAAAAAAAGAGAGAGAGAGAGATTTTATTTATTTATTTTATTTTATTTTACATTTGTTGACCGGGCTAGTCCAACTGGATATATGTCCATTTTCAGTAGAGGCCCGGGGAGAAAAGCTCCACTAGTTGTACACTTTCACAAAAAGGCATAAAAGGTTACATGAGAAACATAGCAAGTAAAACAGATAAAAAATAAATTTGTAAATTTTTTTTTTTTTTTTTTTTATGTTAACAAGGGTAATGGTAGAGAAAAGAGTTAGCATTAGTCTGGATTAGTGCAGGAGCAAAGCCAGTGTTTATTGAGATAAATTTTTAGTTGGTATTTGAAAAGTTGGAAAGAGGTTAAAGAAGTGATATCAGACGGTAGTTTATTCCATGTTTTTCCAACAGAGTTGGAGAATAAACTGTCACCTGCATTATTGTTAGGTTTGGTGGTATTAATCAGAAGTTTATTAGAAGAACGTAGTTGTTTCAGGTTGTTGTATGGAGAAATAAGGCTAGAAAGTATTGGTGTGTTGGTTGGCTGATATAGAATCTTATAAGCAATTAAGATCTGTTGAAGTACAAGTTGGTTAGGAAGTTCCATCCAGCCTAGTTCTTTTAGGTTCAAGCAGTGATGAGTTTGAAAAGGAGATCCAGCAGCGAATCGAGCTATGTTGTGATAGGATGTTTCTAGTTTCTTCATGTTGTTTTTGGAAAGATTAGTGTAAATGGGGGAAGCATAGAGAAGAGTAAAGATTAGGTGAGATCTAGCAATGGTGGACCTTGCTGTAGGTGTTAGGAAAGGTTTGATTCTGTAAAGGGATCCTATTTTTTTATTAACTAATTTTATGGTGTTATTGATGTGAGAGTCGAAGTTGAGGTTATTATCAATAGTTATTCCTAATAGTTTTGTGGTCAAGTCAGGAGAGATGAGTGTTCCGTCAGTGGACGTAAGAGTAAAGTAAGGTGGAGTAGATTTACGAGTTGGTGAAAAAAGTAATAGTTTGGTTTTCTTGGGGTTAAGGAGTAGACAGCGGTAAGAGAACCATTGTTCTACAGCGTTAAAAGCTTTTTGAGTAAGTGACTGGAGTTCAGTTTGAGAGTTAGCGGTACAGATTATAGTTGAGTCGTCTGCATATTGTATACAGGTAGTATATGGGATAGCAGATTGAAGGTCATTAATAAAGATTGAAAATAGCAGAGGGCCTAGGATAGAGCCTTGAGGTACGCCTAAGGAGATAGGTAGAAGATTAGAAAGTGAATTTTTCCAAAGTACTGCCTGCTGACGATTTTCTAGGTAAGATGCAAACCAGGACAAGGCAAGATGATCAAGAGCCAGAGATTTTAGGATATGTAGTAAAAGTTTATGATTCACCATATCAAAAGCTTTGGATAGGTCGATGAAGACTGAGGATGATAGATAGTTTTTGTTGCGGTTAATGTTAATGGAGTTAGTGAAGGAGAGTAAAGCAGTGGTGGTACTGTGTGAGGGTCTGAAACCATGCTGACAGTTAGAAAGTAGGTTGTTGTTGAGAAGGTAATTTAGTATTTGTTTGTGAATACATTTTTCCATGATTTTTGCGATTGGTGAGAGGAGAGCTATTGGTCGAAAGTTAGAGAAATCATTAGAGTTTCCCCCTTTATGTAGTGGGATGATATGAGATATCTTCCAGATAGAGGGGAAGATTCCTTCTTTTATAGATCTATTAATCAGGATGGAAATAGGGTAGGCTAAGGCTTTGGCACCTACCTGCAGGAATTCTGCAGGCAGTTTGTCTGCAGAGGGAGTGGTAGGTTTTAACTTTTGGAGCAGTGATGTGATAAAGGAGGTAGAGACAGGTTGTAAGTGGAGGGTAGGAGGTGAATTTGATGTAGGTGGAAGTAGATTAGAGGTATCAGGAGATAGATGACTAGCAAGTGTTTGGATAGTATTCGTGAATAATGAGTTGAAGTCATTTGCTGTTTGTTTAGGGTTCTCTGGGTTAGAGTCACAGGGATTAGGTGTAATGGAATGACCTGGAGATAGAAGATTTTTAATACTGGTCCAGAATTTTTTAGGTTCCTTATTAGTGTTATGCTGTAACTGAAGGTAATAGTTTTTTTTGTCTGTCAGGACAAGATGTAAGATGCAAGAGAACAAGGAAAAGAGGGTGCAGAGCAGGTACTGATGTAAAGTTAAATGTAAACACCAACAGGCCTGTATTACCAACTATACTGCTAGCTAATGTGAGATCACTGGATAGCAAGACGAACTACTTGAGACTGGAACTCTCCAACAAGAACAAGGTGAGAAATACTTGTTTATTTTGTACTACTGAGACGTGGCTGCATGACAAGATAAATGATAGTGCAGTAAACTTAGAGAATTTCATGATGTTTTGTGCAAGAAGGTAGAGTCTGCATCTATGTTAACAAGATGGTGTGCAGCAACTGTGAAATCATACTATCACACTGCTGTGAAAACTTAGGGGGGGTTCTTGTCCATTAGATGTAGACCATTTTATTTGCCCACGGAGCTGAATAGGGTCAGTGTAACAGTGGTGTATATCCCACCTAGTGCTAATACCACTGAGGTTCTAAATAAACTATGCAATCACGAGTGAGCTGCAGAGCAAATATCTTGACTTTGTACACATGGCAGCTGGTGACTTTAATAAAGCAGAGCTGAAAGAAGTACTCCCACACTACCATCAGTATGTGGATGTTCCTGTAAGTGGTGATAATATCCTGCACAAGGTGCACAAACTTATAATGCAGTGCAACGTCCATAAATGGGAAACTCTGACCATTATACCATCTTGCTACTGCCACCTTACAAACCTGCACAGGTTAGAGAGAAACCCACAAAGAAACAAATCATGGTATGGCCAGAGAGGTCTATGGAGGCCCTCCAAGAGTGCTTTGAAAGAATCAACTGGGATATGGAGGCAGCCACAGTGAATTAGCATCTGAACATTGATGAATACACTGAGGTAGTGACGGCATACATTTCAAACTGTGTTGATGGGGTAACAAATACCAAGAGTTTCACTATCACAGCTAACTAGAAACCATGGTTCACCTCTAAGGTAAATCAGCTTCTGAAGGAGAGAAACGCAGCTTACAGTGCTAAGGACAAACCAGCCCTAAGTGTAGCAAGAGATAATCTAAGGAGGGGTATAAAGGAGGCTAAGCAGGAGTATAGCAGAAAGGTACAGAGCCACTTTGAAGGCATGAAGGATTCAAGGAGACTATGGTAAGGCATACAGGAGATCACTAACTACAAAATCAGGTCAGCACAGTGCAAGGACAGCATCGAGTTCCTGTACAGGTTGAACATCGTCTTTGGTGGATTTCGGGAAAGAAACAGGCTGGCACTAAAACTACCCATGGATGAGAAAAATACAATACTCAGCCTCAGCACAAAGGAGGTAAGAAGACAAAAGGAGAGTGGACCCCAGGAAAGCTTCTGGCCCAGACAACATACTGGGCAAGGTGCTAAAAGGCTGTGCTGATCAACTATGCACAGTGCTCAAAGAAATATTTAACACCCCTCTTGCCATGGCAAAAGTACCCTCATGCTACAAGGAAACTATCATCATCCCACTACCTAAGAAAACTACTCCCTCAAGCCCTAATGACTACAGACCAATCGCTCTGACATCCACTGTTATGAAAAGTTTTGAGTGGCTGATCAAAAAGTACAGTTTTGTACCTACCATAAATGTAGATGTTCGAAGATCCACATTGCTGCAGTCCTTACACTTGGGTAGTCCGCTGTCCTCGGTCGGCCCGAATATCAAAGTATAAGGCTGACGTCGGTCAAGGCGCATTTGACTGACATCAGAACGTCAGGGTACAAATACGCATGACCGACGTCATATCCTCAGTCTTTTCTTGCCCCAGATGTCAGAAGACCCTAAAAAGAAAGGTCAAAACCAAAAGACAGCAAACAACCAACCAACCACCCTTGCACTAAAAATATGTACAATATATACAATATACACCATATTGACAACTCAACCCACACAACCGCCTCTAACTACAGAGGGGAAGGAGGGAGGGTGAATTGGACTGCAGCAATGTGGATCTTCGAACATCTACATTTATGGTAGGTACAAAACTGTACTATGTTCTTCATCTCACATTGCTGCAGTCCTTACACTTGGGTAGAATCCCAAAGCAGAGGTAAGGGAGGATGGCAAAACTATAAGGAAGCAGGAGCTGCCAAAATGCCCTGCAAAATAGCAGTGGCAAAACCAGCCCTAGATTTAGAATAAAGTGGAAGGTGATAATGCCTAGAGAAAGTATGCACTGAACTCCAAGTAGCTGCCTCCAAAATATCCTTAGTTGCCACCCCTTAAAAAGCTGTCAAGTGGCAGTAGCCCTAGTGGAATGAGGCCTAATCCCAGCTGGAATCTCCTTGCCATGATGGGAATAACAGAAAGCAATGCAAAACCCAATCCACTTAGAAATAGTTTGTTTTGACACAGGCTTGCCCTGAGAACTCAAAGCAAAAGAAACAAATAACTGCTGAGACTGCCTGAACCCTTTAGTTCTGTCCAAATAATATCGCAACTGCCTGTGTACATCTAAAGTGTGCAAAATCTTTTCCCCTTTATTTTGGGGATTTGCATAAAAAGTAGGCAAATGAATAGTTTGGTTTAAAGCCACACTAGAAACCACTTTAGGCATAAAGGAAGGATTAGTACGTAAAGATACCCTATCCTTATGGAAAATTAAGAAAGGCTCAACCGCCATAAGGGCCTGTAATTCAGAAACCCTTCTTGCAGAGGTAATGGCCAACAAAAAAGCAGTCTTCCATGATAAATATTTCAACTCGGTAGTGGCTGCAGGCTCAAAAGGTTGTAGAGTGAGTTTCTCCAACACAAAATTGAGATCCCAAGCAGGAGTAGGAGCTCTACGTGGGGGTCTTATATTCTTTGCCCTCTAAGAAATTGCTTGAACAAAGGATGAGAAAACAATGGTGGGCCACAATCATAGTGAGCGAAATTGCTGCAGCATGAACCTTAATAGAAGAGAAGGACAAACCTTTGTCCAGTAACTCAGTAAGATATTGAAGAGCCACACTTAAATTAGGCTCAGAAACATCAAAATCCTTTGCTGCACTCCAAAATAAAAATCTCTTCCATTTATCTGCGTACACTTTCCTTGTACTAGGCCTTCTAGCTTCCAAAATAACATTCAAAACTTGCTGTGGAAGTTGAGACCCACTATGGTTCAAAACAGAATATGCCAGGCTGTTAGGTGAAGAGAGTGAAGCTTGACATTGAGCAAATGACTGTCCTCCTGAGACAACAGGTGTGGAATCGAAGGCAAAGGCCATGGAGGCTCCGTACCAGGCTTCTCAGTAATGGGTACCAATGCTGTCGAGGCCAATCTGGAGCTATCAAAATCATCCTTGGCTTGTCCTGTCTGGCCTTTAGTAGTACCTTTGGGAGGAGAGGCAGAGGTGGAAAGGCATACACATGAAGATTGCTCCAATTGAAAGAAAGAGCATCCACTTTCCAAGCTGTGGGATGAAACATTTCGTGCAAAACTTTGGCAGCTGGTGGTTTAGTGGAGAAGCGAACAGATCTATGTCTGGAGTTCCCCATGACACTGTCAATTTCTGAAATACATGAGGATCCAATTTCCACTCGTGGGGATCCATAATTGATCTGCTCAACACATCTGCTAAGGAGTTCTGTGCTCCGGCAGAAACCTTGCCTGAAGATTTAGCTGTAAACTGAGAGCAGTCTCCCACAAAATCATTGCTTGCCTGCATAGAGGATAAGAATGTGTTCCCCTTGCTTGTTGATGTACCACATGACAGTTGTGTTGTCTGTTAGAATCAACACCTGCCCTGGAAGAAGTAAATCCTTGAAAGCTATTAATGCAAACTGGACTGCTAACATCTCCTTCAAGTTGATATGTAGATGTTGTAGTCTGGCAGGCCACTTGTCTTGTATCCACTTTCCATTCAGATGAGCTCCCCAAGCTTTGTCTGAGGCATCTGTCGTTAGAATCTGACTTGCCTCTGGCCGGGTCACAGAGAGTCCCTTGTTTAGGTGACATTCCTGAGCCCACCACAACAATTCCTTTTGAATGCAAGGTATTATTTGAATGACAGTGTCCAGATCCTGGCAGTGCTGTGTCCATACATTTTTGAGATACCATTGTAGCTTCCTCATATGCAGTTTGGCATTGGGAAGCACCAGAATACAAGATGCCATGAACCCCAAGGCTTGAAGGACTGTCCTTGCAGTCAGCCTGGACTGATGAGACAATTGATGAAAGTAAAGGGAAAGATTCTTTTGTTTGTCCGGGGTCAAAAGGCCATCTGGGATGCTGTATTCAGTCTTACACCCAGAAAGCACATGTCCTGAGAGGGTACTAGACTGGACTTTATTTCGTTCACAGAATACCCCAGGCATCTTAGCACTGCTATCACATATTCCAAATGATGAAGAAGCTCGTCCCTTCCTTGAGCCAGAATCAGGCAATCGTCCAAATAAGGATAGATCTGTATTCCTTTTAGCCTGAGGAAAGCTATCACTGGAGCCAGAACTTTCGTGAACACTCTGGGCAGTAGATAAGCCAAAGGGCAATGCAGAGAACTGATAATGAGAAGTCCCAGCCGAAAACGCAGATACTTCCTGCAACTCAGTCTGATAGGAACATGAAGGTAAGCCTCCTTGAGATCCAAAGTTACCATCCAATGACCTTTGCCCAGCAGAGGTAAAAGCTGTTGTAACGTCAACATTTTGAACTTGGGAATGTCCAGATAAGTGTTGAGGATAGATAAATCCAAAATTGGTCTCCACGTGTTCCCTTTCTTTGGTACTAGGAACAGGCGAGAATAAAATCCTAGGCCCACTTCTGGCACAGGGACCGGCTGTATGGCCCCTATTTGAAGTAACAGAGAAATTTGTTTGTGAGCCTCTATTCTTTGCTGAGGAGGAACGTCTGGCATGCCTTTGACAGGAGGCAAGGTATGGAAATAAAACCTGTAACCGTGGTGTATGATATCCAATACCCATCTGTCTTGGGTAATTAAACTCCAATTTTCCTTGAAAAGTGCCAACCTTCCTCCCAAAGGTGCTGCCAGACGAGAAGGCTCTGGCAGCTGAAAAGGTAGGTCATTGGGTCTGTTTACGAAAGGACTGACCCCTGCCCTCACCCGAAGACTGTGCAGGTGAACTCCCTGTTCTAGGCCTGAAAGAGCCCTGAGCTCTGCCCCTACCACGTCTAGATCTACCCCTAGACTGGGAAACATAAGAAGGATACGTCCACCCCTTGGTAGGCCAATTTCTACTAAACTTCGGAGGCTGAACCTGCAAAAAATCTTTAACAGTCTGCATAGACTTAGCCTTGTCTTCCATTTTCTTTAAGACTGTCTCAATAGGAGAACCAAACAACACATCAGATTGTAAAGGAGCATCTAAAATCCTTGTCTTAACATGGTCAGATAAATTCTGATCCCTCAGCCAGGCGTGCCTGCGAAGAACTGACCCAGTGGCAGCCACGGACGAGGCCTGTACAGCATCAAAACCACATTGCAAAGAATGCTTACCCACCTGTTCAGAAACATGTACTAAATCTTGTAACTCTTTACACTCAATACCTTCCGCCAGAGCATCTACCTTAGACTTCAATTGTGAAAGGAGATAGTTTTGGTATTTCAACATGTGAAACTGGCAATTCAAAGCCCTCATAGCTAGGGTGGAAGAAGTATAAACTTTCTTTCCCCATCTATCCAAAGCCCTGGCCTCTTTATCTGGAGGAACCGGATTTTTGACAACAGAAGCCTTAACACCCTTAGGCCCCTGACTAACAGTTTCTGGGTCTGCCCTAGGACTCTTAAAAGATACTTATGAGCTTCAGGCACCCTGTAATACCTATCCGGTTTAACAGGAGCAGGAGGCAAAGAATCAGGATTAAGAGAAGCCTCTGCAAACACATCTTCCACAACATCCAGAACAGGAGGTATAGCCAAAGGCCTATGCTGGGGTAAAACAAAAATTCCCTAAGCCTTTTCCTGGAATCAGAGAAGTCCTGACCTTCCCACTTAAAATGCTCCCTCATGGAATGAAGAGTCTCTGAAAAGAAAAATCCTCAGGAGGAGAAGCAGAAGGAGTAGAATCATCCACATCAGAATCAGAATAAGGAGAATACTCCTGCAAGTCTTCAGCCGAAGACTCTGAAACATCCGAAGCCTGCTCAAAACTCCCTAGCTCAGGTTCCACCCTAGGTCTCTTATCAGGAGGGGGCAAAGAACCTCTAATCAAAGTAATCAAATCTTCTGCCATTTTAAGCATATGCTTCTTGGGCACAGATCCTGAAGAACTAGGGGTGACACCAACTGAAGCTAAACCTGGCCTGCCTCTGGGAGAAGCCTTGGAAACAGAAGGAGAGGGCCTAACCACCCTAGGAAGGGAGGTGAGTACAGTAAAGTACAGTTTTGTACCTACCATAAATGTAGATGTCCGAACTGGATAGCATCTGCAGTCATAACAAGTGGGTTGTCCTGTCGTCAGGCAGCCCTTCAGTCGGCCGGATTCCAAAGTCCGGGTCCGGCTTCGGCTGATGTCGCACTCCACCCGACGTCATCTCTGTTGGTCTTCGGGTATAAAGGCATCAGCCGACGCCATTTTCCTCAGTGTTTCTTGCCCCAGATGCCAGTAGCCCTCTTGCAGGCTAAAATTTGGATAGATGCCAATGTTTCCAAATAGATAGAGGTAAACACAACAATAAGCATGTATGTACATATACAAAAACAAATACACCATAAAAGACTCCCCCCCAACAGCTAGCTATTAGAAGGGTAAACACCCTAGGAGTACCACAGAGGGGATGGTGGGAGGGTAATCCTGACTGCAGATGCTATCCAGTTCGGACATCTACATTTATGGTAGGTACAAAACTGTACTATGTCCTTCATGGATGCATCTGCAGTCATAACAAGTGGGTAGAATACCATAGCCAACTAGGGGAGGAGGATAAAGGTAGATTATGGTGTGTTTAGGATCCCTTGCAGTACAGCAGTGGCAAACCCTGCTCGGGATCTGGAATATAGAGGCAAATTATAATGCTTGGCAAATGTATGCACGGAGGTCCAAGTAGCCGCCTCAATAATGTCTTTGGTTGCCACTCCTCGTAAGAAGGCTGTGGTAGTGGCTGTTGCTCTTGTAGAATGAGGTCTTATGTTCTGTGGAATTGGTTTTCCATGGAAGGAGTAACAGAATCGTATGCAATTTCCTATCCATTTGGAGATTGTCTGTTTGGAAATAGCTTTTCCTTCCCTTCCTGTTGCATAGGCTACAAAAAGTTGGTCAGTCTTTTTGCTATTTTTTGTTCTGTCCAAGTAGTAGCGTAGCTGTCTATGTACATCCAAGGTATGCAGTATTCTTTCCCCTCTGTTTTGTGGGTTGGGAAAGAAGGTAGGTAGGTGGATTGCCTGGTTTAAAGACACTCTGGATACCACCTTAGGCATAAATGTAGGATTAGTCCTCATGGACACTCTATCTTGGTGGAAGATTAGGAAGGGTTGCACTGCCATTAAGGCCTGTAGTTCTGAAACCCTCCTTGCTGAAGTAATTGCCAGTAGGAAAGCAGTTTTTCATGATAGGTGTTGTAGGTCTGCTGTTGCTGCTGGTTCAAAGGGTGCTAGTGTCAACTTTTCTAGCACAAAGTTTAAATCCCAAGCTGGTAATGGTGGTTTCCTTGGAGGTTTTACATTCTTGATTCCTCTGAGGAATTGTCTGAGCAAAGGGTGCGTAAAAACAGGTGTATCAAAGCTGTATTCTGCTGAAATAGCTGATGCATGTATCTTGATGGAGGAGTAGGACAGGCCTGAATGAAGAAGTTCGGCCAGAAACTCCAGAATGTTAGGCATATCTATGTTTGACACATCTTTTCCTCTTTCCGTACTCCAGATGACAAACCTTTTCCATTTTCCAGCATAGTTCCTTCTTGTTGAAGGTCTGCGTGCTTCCAGAATAATGTCTTTAACTCTTTGGGAAAGTTCTGGAATAGCTGCTGTTATGTGATGTTCCATGCAGTCAGTTGTAAGGATTTTAGGTTTGGAAGTATGATGCTGCAGTTGTTCTGCGTTAACATCAAAGGCATCAGGAATTGTCCACATATTGTTCGAGACATGCTCCTCAGTAGTGGCTACCAGTGTTGTCTTGGCCAGTTCCCAGCTATCCCGATTATCCTTCGGCGTTCTTCCTTGATTTTAGTAGTAGTACCTTGTGTATCAAAGGAAGAGGCGGGAATGCATATGCTGTTAGGCCTTTCCAGTTGAAAGAGCGAATCCACTTTCCATGCTAATGGGTGGAATGTCCTTGTGCAGAATTTTTTGAGCTGGTGATTGAGAGGTGATGCGAATAGGTCTATCTGTGGCATTCCCCATTTCTTTGAGATGGTCTTGAAGATGTCCGGATGAAGCTTCCATTCGTGGGCATCCGAAGTGGTTCTGCTTAATATGTCTGCTAGGGTATTGTCTTTCCCTGGTACAAATATTGCCTGTAACTGGATGTTGTAGCTGAGTGCCAGGGTCCACAGCTCCAAGGTCATTCTGCATAGGGGGTATGAATGAGTGCCTCCCTGTTTGTTGATGTACCACATGACTGTGGTGTTGTCTGTCCTTATCATCAACTGGCCCTCTTTGAGAAATGGTTTGAACTTTTGGATTGCCAGTTTTACTGCCAGCATTTCTTTTAGGTTGATGTGCAGTTGAAGTTGATCCTGTGTCCACAATCCTTGCACGCATTTGTCCAGCATGTGTGCCCCCCATCCTAGGTCTGAAGCGTCTGTTGTGATGGTCTGGCTTGCTTGACATCTGCGAAAGGGTAGGCCTGGGTTTGACTGGCATGCCTGAGCCCACCATAGGAACTCCTGTTTTAAGCATGGAATTAGTGGGATTTCTGTTTCTAGACTGTGTCTGTGTTGGGACCATAAATTCTTTAGGTACCACTGTAGTTTTCTCATATGTAGTCTGGCAAATGGAACCAAGATTATGCATGATGCCATGAAGCCCAAGGCCTGCAGTACTTTTCTTGCTGTTAACTTGTTCAGTTTTGTTAGTGCCAAGAAGTATAGAGGGAGTTCTTTTGTTTTTCTGTAGTCAGGAATGCCATTTGTTTTACTGTGTCCAATTCCGCGCCCAAGAAAGTCCTTGTTTGGGATGGTATTAGCCTTGACTTTTGTAAATTGACTGTGTATCCCAGTGCTTGTAGCAAGTAAATGACCCTTTGTAAATCTGTTGTCAGCTTGCTTTTGTTGTCCCCTTGTAGCAGGCAGTCGTCCAGGTATGGGTAAATTTGAATTCCCTGAAGTCTGCAATGGGCGATTACTGATGCCAGGCGCAGTAGATAAGCCAAAAGGCAATGCTGAGAATTGATAGTGCTCTGATCCTGCAAGAAATCTGAGGTATCTTCTGCAGATTGGTCGAATGGGGACGTGCAGGTATGCCTCCTTGAGATCTAGAGTTACCAGCCAAGACTCCTTGCCCAGCATGGGAAGAAGTTGCTGTAGGGTCAGCATTTTGAATTTTGGGACAATGATGTATGTATTTAAGGTGGACAGGTTGAGAATTGGTCTCCAACTTTTTTCCTTTCTTGGAACTAGGAATAGTCTGGAGTAGAACCCCTTTCCTTGCTCTGCTGCTGGCACTCTTTCCACAGCTCTCATGTTTGCTAACTCCATTATCTGGCGTAGAGCCTCTGTTTTTTGATTTGGAGGTAGATTTGGCATTCCTCTTTTGACTGGAATAGTGTGGAAGTGAAACCGTAACCTTGATCTATGGTTTGTAAAATCCACTTGTCCTTTGTTATGTAGTGCCAGTTCTTTGAAAATAAGGTTAACTTTCCGCCTAGAGGAGCTGCTATTTGTTCCCTGGTAGGCGGGTTTAGGGTTAAGTCACTGTGGTTGTGTTGATGTAGTGGCAGTGGCCGTGTCTGTGCCTCTGTTGTTACCTTGCCACTGTCTTCCTCTGTAGGCACCTCCTCTGGATTGGTTTCTGCCTCTGGAACGTCTATTCCTGCCCCTTTGAAATTTTGTGGAGTCAGGAAAGGACCAATTTTGGCAGGCCAGTTCCTGCTAAACCTTGGGGGTTGAACCTGCAAGAAATCTTTAACAGTTTGAACAGATTTTGCCTTTTCTTCCATTTTCTTCATAACCTGCTGGGCAGATGTACCAAACAAACTTGTCTTGTCCATAGGAGCATCTAGCAACTTAGCTTTAACATGATCCGGTAAAGCTTGTTCCTTTAGCCATGCATGCCTTCTTATCACTGTGCCTGTCATGGCTGATCTAAATGAAGCCTCCAGTGCATCATAGCCACATTTTAAGGAATGGTTGCTAACCTGTTGTATGTTATTTACCATATCTAATACATATTTCTTATCAAGAGATTCATCAGTGGTTAGTTTTTTAGTTAACTGATCCAGCATAAACTCTTGGTATTGTATCATGTGAAACTGACAGTTTAAAGCTCTAGCTGAGAGAGTAGCTGAAGTGTAGACCTTTTTACCCCATCTGTCTAATGACCTTGCTTCCCTTTCAGAAGGAATAGGGTTTTTAGCTATGTTCGCGGCTACTGCCTTGGGGCCCTGGGATATAGTTTCTGGGTCTGCAAGTGGAGCCTTGTAAAGGTGGTGATGAGTATCTGGCACCCTGTAAAATCTGTCTGGTTTGGTAGGGGCTGGGGTAAAGAATCTGGAGCGGAGCAAGCATCACTGAAAGCATCATCCACCACAGAGAGAACAGGGGGGTATAGCCAAGGGCCTCTGCTGAGGGAGGTGCAGTAAGGTCCTAAGTCTTTTCTGGAGTCTGAAAAATCCTGTTGCTGCCATTGGAACTGTTCTCGCATGGCATGCAAAGTTTCCCAAAAGGAAAATTCTTCTGGTGGGGAAGCAGCTGGGATGGATTCTTCAGCATCAGAATCTTCAAAATTGGAGAAGGGAGCCTCTGGCTGGTCAGTTATGTCTGATTCATCAGCAGAATCATCAGAGGACACTGGCTCGGGGGGCTCTGCCCTAAGTCTCTTCTCTGGGGGCTGAGAGGCCCTGTCTGGGTGAGATTGAGATCCTCTAATTAAAGAAATTAAATCTTCTGCCAAGGTAAGCATTTGAGAACTAGAAGAGGGCCTGGATGGGGTGGTTTAACAGGCACTGTTTTAGTAGTCTTGGCAGCTTTAGCCCTGGCGAAGGCCTTAATGGACATGGCTGCTGGAGGCCTAGCAGCACCACGTGCTGGGGTAGAAACATCCAAGGGATGGTGTCTGATAAGTCAACCACCGTAGTGGGTAAAATTTCTGAAGTCGTTTCAAGAGTTGTAGCAGGGGCCTCAGTTGTAGGAAAAGGTTCAGCTGTACTTTGTTCAGTTTTCTCGGTTTCGGCAAACCGAGACACTCATGATTTGCTTGACCAAGGTTTCGCCGAAACCGCGGACCATGAGTGTCGGTCTTTATCTTTGCGTTTTGCCAGATTGGGTAGTCGGAGGATCCGACGGCATAATGTACGCAAAATCAGAACCGAAAAACTGTTCTGCGAACTCCGACCGACGCCTAAGCGTTCATCGGTTGAAGGAAGCACAGGCCGAACAGGCTGCTACGTCGTGGGCTGGGCCTAAACAAGGCAGACAGTAAGAGTGGAAATCTTTATGAGGTATTTGTTTCCCACAGTTTAAACAATTGTTAACTTTTTCTGACATCGGCTGAGGCAAGAAAGAGTCCCCAACGGGGTACTTAGCTTTAGAAGTCTTCGAAGTAGTATTCGGTAGAAGTAATCTCTAGATCCGACCGACCGGCACTTGCGAACAGCTTCTGCTTCGGGCGCCACGCGGCAAGAAAGACTGAGGAAAATGGCGTCGGCTGATGCCTTTATACCCGAAGACCAACAGAGATGACGTCGGGTGGAGTGCGACATCAGCCGAAGCCGGACCCGGACTTTGGAATCTGGCCGACTGAAGGGCTGCCTGACGACAGGACAACCCACTTGTTATGACTGCAGATGCATCCATGAAGGACATCCTGAGAAGCCCCTTCAGCCTGACCTGCCTCCTGAGAGGCCACATCCCGCAATAACAAAGTCTCTCCCTGGGACTCCAGAGAAACCTCCGGCGGAACCACCGGCTCCACCGACACCTCTAAAGAACCGGCGTCCGGTACGGACGGCTCTTCTAGCCTAGGCTTAGCTGCTTTGTCCTTGCGCTTCTTCGAAGAAGCGGGCGTCGGAGCATCCGACGGCATTTTATAATTGCACCGCTTCCCGAAGACTAACCTGGCACAATCTAACCTTCTCTTTATAGTGCGCTTATTGAATCTAGCACAAGAGCGACACCCAACAACGTCGTGCTCAGGCCCTAAACAAGGAATACACAAAGTATGATAATCTCTATGCGGTATCTGTTTCCCACAAGAAATACAGTTATTCACTTTTTCTGACATCCGGTAAACCACTGAGGCAAGAAAAAACTAAAATATTCCCAACGGGTACTTAGCCAACTTTGACTCGGTCTGAAACTCGAATTGAAAATTTCAGAACGCCGAACGGCACTTGCAACGCGTTTCTGCATCGGACCATGCGGCAAAAAAGACTGAGGATATGACGTCGGTCATGCGCATTTGTACCCTGACGTTCTGATGTCAGTCAAATGCGCCTTGACCGACGTCAGCCTTATACTTTGATATTCGGGCCGACCGAGGACAGTGGACTACCCAAGTGTAAGGACTGCAGCAATGTGAGATGAAGAACATCGCATCTTTCATCTACCTCCTGATTTTGACCCTCTGCAGTTTGTGTACAGAGCTAACCGATCCATGGTTGATGTTATATCAATAGCACTACACATCTCACTTGAGCATTTAGACAGCAAAGACAACTATGTGAGGATGCTGTTCACAGACTTCAGCTCTGCATTTAATATGGTGGTACCAATGCAGCTGATAGAAAAACTGGCACATTGAGGAATCAGTAAACATCTCTGTAACTGGATCTTGGACTTCCTGACTGAGAGACCACAGGGGGTGTTGTTCAGGTAAGAACATAACACTGTGGTTCCACAGGGATGTGCTCTCAGTCCACTGTTACTTACCATCCTGACCCACGACTGTTATGCTAAGCACAAATCCAATCACATCATCAAGTTTGCTGATGACACCATAGTCATGCGGCTCATCACAAAGGAGGATGAAGCAGCGCATAGAAAGGAGGTGGCATCTCTGATCAGTTGGTGTGAAGGGAACAACCTTGACCTGAATGTAAGCTAGACCAAAGAGATGATCAGCGACTTCAGGAAAAGGAGAACAAACCACCCAGTGCTCAGGATCAATGGTGATAGTGTGGAGAGGGTTAAGAGTACGAAATTCCTGGGTATACACATATCAGAGTCTCTTGTGGTCAGGAGACACTAGTCAACTGGTCAAGAAAGCACATCAATGCCTCCACTTTTTAAGATGGCCGAAAAAAAGCTAAGCTTCCACCTCATATTCTCTCCACCTTCTATAGAGGAGCAATAGACAGCATCCTCACCTACATCATCACACTGTGGTTTGCAAGCTGCGCAGTTACAGAAATTAAGGCATTACAAAGAGCAGTGAGGGTTGCAGAGAAGGTAACAGGTTCCAGTCTTCCATCGATACATCTTTATTCTGCAAGAATCATCCGAAAGGTCACCAAAATAATACAGGAAAACACGCACCCTGCGCATGGACTGTTTGACCATCTAGCATCGAGCAGGAGATATCGCAGCATCTGCCGCAGGACTACAAGATTCAGTAAGTTTCCACGCTATAGTGATTAGACTTCTGAACTTTGGCACTAGTCCCAGGGGTCTGGACACACAAGTCAATTTTTATTTGTGCAATATATACTTACATATATTCCAAGTAAGTGCACTATTTATTTATTATATCCATAGTCAGTATTATTTAACTCACTCAAGTGCAATAACAGAGAAATAACTTAGGCATTTCAATGTATAGTGTGTTTTGTATTATTTTAAATAAGGTAGCTAATTTAACTTAGGGGAGGGTATTATTTTCGCATATGGGTGTTGGTAAATGTCTCTGCTCTTTCTTGCATGTATTGGGGTAGTACTGTATTTGTTAGTTATGTTTACTTCTCTACTTGTATGTGTTGTTTCACTTTGCTTTGTAATCTCAAGAATTGAGCTGATGCACAAAATTTTGTTCAGGCTACACATGTGCATTTCTACATGACAATAAAGATTACTTTGACTAAAGTTGTCACTAATGCAAAAGGAAAACGTTTAGGGTCCTTTATCCAAAATCAGAGAGTTATGCTAAGTCAGCTAGTAGCAAGGCTTATGGCTCAAGTCCTACAAGTAAAACAGATTTGACAGATGGTGAGAACTTAAAGAGTGGTTACAGGGGCACAGCATTTAGGAACATGGCTTGAAATCACTGCTGAGCCTAGCTCAGGACTTCCATGTCTATGTGCTGTTATCTTCGAGGAGTATGTCACTCTGATGTTAGTCCTGGTGTTTGACAGTGAAGTAGGCCCATTGCCAATGACAACAAAATGGCATTACAGAAACAGGCAAAAATGGTGTCAACAATATTTCTGACCATGGAATGATGTACTTCAATTTCTAAGCAGAAGTGTACATTTGAACAGTATATTTGACATCAGTGACTTAACTCCTGATGAAGGGGCTCATGCCAGCTTGAAAGCTCAAGTAATTGCAAAACCTATGTTGGTCAAATGAAAGGTATTACATCACGCCCGTGTTTCAGTTTAATTTTATGTTCATGGCATTTCTTTAATTTTTTTTTTCTTTGACCATAGTACCAATGACACAAACAGTGATGATGACAAACCTCGCTGGATGCACTGAAGACATGCCAAGTAGAAGAGACAGTGAATAGATGATCAAGCATAGATACCCAAAATGGAATCAAGGATGGTTCTGTCATATTTGAGGAAGCACTCTCTTTTTGAACAGAGCTCCCAGCTCTAGATGTTGAAGGATATTTTTGATCAAAGAGGATCCTCACTGTGGAGCCTCACTGTACATCAGCTCCCATACTGCCTCATGTATGGGATCAACAGCAAGACCTGTGTCCTTCCACACCCATCTAGATGTCATACTTAATTACAAATGTCCAGAACCTCAATGATACCAGCCATCAGCTGACTAGGTACAGGGTGCCCTGTCAGTCCCTAGAAGATATGCGTCAACTTCAACACAAGTGGAAAAATCCTTTGACCCCAACAACAGAATGAAGCGATCCTTACAGGAAGCAAAAACCCAATAAGGCTTTCAATGAACTATCAAGAAAGATTCCTCCCACAATGGTCTGCAAAAGGCTAAGGGTGGGGGGAGAGAAGATTATATCGCTGAAGAAGGGACATGAAAAGACAGAACAAAGAACCTACCAAGGAGAAGCAGGATCCCCAAGAACCTCTGGTCCATGCTTAAAAGTAGGATTTAGTTTCTTGATTAACCCAACTCAGGGACTCCATCTAGGACCACCTCTCTCACATGCTATCCCTTCCAACATGAGTAGAATACAGAAGGTGACCTATGAGAGGGCAAGACACAGACTTCCTTTCCCAAGAATAACAACTGAAGCCATGACATACTGGTAGTCAGGAGTTCCTGGAAATGGCAAGATTGTGGCCAAGGGAGTGGGAAAATAGGACGTCTTCACCATGAACCCAGATTGAAGGGTGATAGAAGAACCAACCTAACACACACTCCAACCAAGAAGGACCAGAATAATCTTAAAAGCATTCACAGAGAACAGGAAGGGGCACACAGAGCCCCCACCCCCCCATCATAAAATGTTGCCATCATCTTAGTGTCCTAGCAATTTGGGATCAGCAATTCCATATATGAAGGATCCTTCCTTTTTTCCTACCGTTTATCTTGAGAAGGTGGTTCACCTCCCTATTCAGCCCCCCCACCACCAAGTTTAGTGCAGGGATTGAGAAGTGAGACAGCAGGTCACTCCATGTTTAGCTATCCTTCTTCAGACTTCATTTCACAAACAAAATCAAAAAGAAGGCACCCCAAAGGAGGGCAGCAATCCAAAAGACTCTAAACTCTGGCAAAGTCCACACGAGGAAGCCTTGTTAAGAAGATGAGGTTAGAAAAAGAGGCAAACTACTTAAAAAGAGCAGCTCTCTGAGGCTGAGAAGTACCCTGCCCCCACTGTAGAAAGAAGCTGACAATAAGGACTCTATAGGATGGGGTCCCAACAGAAAAACCTTTGCAGGAGTCTTGGGCTAAACAACACAAAGCCTTGCTAGACAGAAAGCACAGGGGTTTCACTCTCCTCACACTGCTGGCAAAGACAAAGACAGAGGAAAGTCCCCAGTGGAACAATCTAATGATTGTAAACTGTGAAAATTAAGCTAAGTGAAAACACCCTACTAATCCAACAGGTGACGGTCCTAAAACTGACAAGGGCTTTACTTAGATATACTAATTCCACAACTGCTCAACCAAAAGGAAAGGTGCAATACCCTCCAAGGATGAAAAAAGTTCTCACAAGTACTGCTGTCTCAATATAGCAAGCAAATGTACAAACAATCTGGGACTTCTATTCAGGGAAAGTAATAGTAAATGCTTGAATGCCTCACTGCTGCAACACCCTTTTAGGCTATAATGGGTTGCTTCTCTATGGTTGTGTGCGTTTCTACTTTACAGGTCTCTGTTATTATTATTATAATTATCATTACTATTATTATTATTATTATTGCTATTTTTGGTTTAAGCTTATTAGGGTGTTTGTCTCTCTGTATGGGCAAGAAAGTCTTGAAGAACTCTCCACTCTGACTACCGATTTCCCTCCCTGCGACTACACAATCGGCAATCAGAGTGAAGGTGTGGGGAAGAGCCAGAGCTTTGTGAAGCTGTCCAGTTGTTGTTTCCTGGGAAGGAAACAACCAATATAGCCTGAAGGCAGCACTGCAGCAGCAGAAATGATGAACATCTGGGATAGAAAGTAAATTTAATATTACACTTTCTCAATCAAATGACAGAACCACCTTGCAAAGACAGACAAATTGCTCTGGCACTGACAGCTTCCTAAAGCAAGCTTCCACCCAAGGTGATGATGAGGGAAAGTACAGTTTTGTACACTTACCTAAATGTAGATGTTCGAGTGTATTCACTGTTGCAGTCATTACATGGGGGTAATCTGCTGGCAGGTTGCCCTCAGTCGGCCTGAATTCCAAAGTCTTGGGTCCTGCCTCGGTTGCTGTCTCCTCTTCCATGATGTCAGGTCGTCAGGGGTATAAAACATGCAGCCGACGCCATTTTCGTTAGGTTTTCTTGCCCCAGATGTCAGGTGCCCTCAAAAAGGTAGCAAAAACAAAAATATATATGCATGCATCAATATAAACTTTATCTTCATCTACAAGCAAATACACCACATAGGTTGTAGGAGATAGAGAAGGAAAGATGAACTTCAGAATGACAGGGGGATAGCGGGAGGGTAACCTGGACTGCAACAGTGAATACACTCGAACATCTACATTTATGGTAAGTGTACACAACTGTACTATGTTCTTCGTGTTTCACCGTTGCAGTCATTACATTTGGGTAGAATCCCTAAGCTATGGTTGGGAGGCTGGAGCTAAACTGCATTAGGTGCAGCTATAAGGCCCTGCAGAACTGCAGTGGCAAAACCTGCCCTGGACTTAGAGAGGCAAATGATAATGCTTTGTAAAGGTGTGAACAGAACTCCAAGTAGCAGCCTCTAGAATGTCTTTGGTTGGTACTCCTCTGAGAAAGGCTGCTGAAGTAGCTGCAGCTCTGGTGGAATGAGACCTAATGCCCTTGGGCGCAGGTTTACCGTGGTGTAAGTAGCAGAAACGGATGCAGTGGCTTATCCACTTTGAAATTGTCTGCTTTGAAATAGCCTTTCCTTCTGATCCTGCAGAATATGTCACTAGTAATTGCTCAGTTTTTCTTTAGAGCTTTAGTCCTGCTCAAGTAGAATCTTAGTTGTCTGTGTACATCCAAGGAATGCAGAATTCTCTCCCCCTTGTTCTGCGGATTTGGATAAAAGGTTGGCAGATGAATTGTTTGCTTAAGAGCCACACTGGAAACCACCTTAGGCATAAATGTAGGATTTGTACTCAGACACACCCTGTCTGGGTAAAATATGATAAAAGGCTCTACAGCCATGAGGGCCTGTAGCTCTGAAACTCTTCTTGCTGAAGTAATTGCTAGTAGCAGAGCTGTTTTCCATGATAAGAACTTTATATCAGTGGTAGCAACTGGTTCAAATGGAGGCAGGGTGAGCTTTTTCAACACATAATTGAGGTCCCATGCAGGTAATGGTGATCTTCTAGGAGGCCTTAAATTTTTGGCTCCTCTAAGATACTGCTTTAGTAAAGGATGAGAAAAGATTGGTGGCTCTGTATTGTAATGAGCTGAAATGGCAGAGGCATGGATTTTAATTGATGAGAAAGACAGGCCTTTGTCAAGCATCTCAGCCAAGTATTGTAATATCTGGGGAATGTTTGGTTCTGCTGTATCAGTTCCTTGTGTTTGATTCCAAGCACAGAATCTCTTCCATTTATCAGCATAAGATTTTCTAGTACTAGGCCTTCTGGCTTCCAAAATGACATCCATCACAGCTTTACTGAGAAGTGTTGTTTGTATAACTACATGATCAGCCATGCTGCCAGGTTCAGTGCCTGGAGATGATTGTGCAGGATCTGACTGTTTTGCTGCAAAGTACAGTTGTGTACACTTACCATAAATGTAGATGTTTGAGTGTCTTCACTGTTGCAGTCATGA
Source organism: Protopterus annectens (assembly GCF_019279795.1). Lineage (NCBI taxonomy): Eukaryota > Metazoa > Chordata > Ceratodontiformes > Protopteridae > Protopterus > Protopterus annectens. Next base: position 1,860,758,255 of record NC_056735.1, read on the forward strand.
CTGTAGGGTTCTCCCTTGCCGACAGGCAGTCCTCGGTCGGCCAGAATCCCAAAGTCTGGGTCCGGCGTCGGCTGTTCAGCCATGCTCCCTGACGTCAGAGCGCCAGGAGTACAAAGCTGAGAGCCGACGCCATGTTCTCCAGTTTTTCTTGCCCCAGATGTCAGAAGTTCCAAAATGAGTAAGGTCCCATACCCTTTGCAAATACACCTCAGAAGAAGGGTGAAAAAAGGAACCACACAAAAGAAAAAATAAGAGGGGACAGGAGGGAGGGAAACCCAGACTGCAACAGTGAAGACACTCGAACATCTACATTTATGGTAAGTGTACACAAAGTACAGTTTTGTACCTACCATAAATGTAGATGTCCGAACAGGATAGCATCTGCAGTCATAACAAATGGGTTGTCCTGTCGTCAGGCAGCCCTTCGGTCGGCCGGATTCCAAAGTCTGGGTCCGGCTTCGGCTGATGTCGCACTTCACCCGACGTCATCTCTGCTGGTCTTCGGGTATAAAGGCATCAGCCAACGCCATTTTCCTCAGTGTTTCTTGCCCCAGATGCCAGTTGCCCTCTTGGAAAGCTAAATTTTGGATAAATGCCAATGTTTCCAAAAAAGTAGAAGGCAAATACAAAAATAAGCATGTATGTACATATATACAAACAAATACACCATAAGAGACTCCCCCCTAGCTAGCTATTAGGAGGGTAAATACCCTAGGAGTACCACAGAGGGGAAGGAGGGTGGTAATCCTGACTGCAGATGCTATCCTGTTCGGACATCTACATTTATGGTAGGTACAAAACTGTACTATGTCCTTCAAGGATGCATCTGCAGTCATAACAAATGGGTAGAATACCATAGCCAAACTAGGGGTGGAGGAAGAAAAAATTATGGTGTAGTTAGGATCCCTTGCAGTACAGCAGTGGCAAACCCTGCTCGGGATCTAGAGTATAGAGGTAGATTATAATGCTTGGCAAATGTATGCACGGAGGTCCAAGTAGCCGCCTCAATAATGTCCTTGGTTGCCACTCCTCGTAAGAAAGCTGTGGTAGTGGCTGTTGCCCTTGTAGAATGAGGTCTTATGTTCTGTGGAATTGGTTTTCCATGGTAGGAGTAACAGAATCTTATGCAATTTCCTATCCATTTAGAGATTGTCTGTTTGGAAATTGCTTTTCCTTCCCTTCCTGTTGCATAGGCTACTAAAAGCTGGTCAGTTTTTCTGTTACCTTTGGTTCTGTCCAGGTAGTAGTGTAACTGTCTATGTACATCCAAGGTATGCAGCAGTCTTTCCCCTGTTCTGTGGGTTGGGAAAGAAGGTAGGTAGGTGGATTGCCTGGTTTAAAGACACTCTGGATACCACCTTAGGCATAAATGTAGGATTAGTTCTCATGGACACCCTATCTTGATGGAAGATTAGGAAGGGTTGTACTGCCATTAAGGCCTGTAGTTCAAACCCTCCTTGCTGAAGTAATTGCCAGTAGGAAAGCAGTTTTCCATGATAGGTGTTGAAGATCTGCTGTTGCTGCTGGTTCAAATGGAGGGAGTGTTAATTTTTCTAGCACAAAGTTCAAGTCCCATGCTGGCAATGGTGGTTTCCTAGGAGGTTTTACATTCTTAATCCCTCTGAGGAACTGCCTGAGTAGAGGATGAAAAGACAGGTGGATCAAGCTGTACTCTGCTGAAATAGCTGATGCATGTATCTTGATGGAGGAATAGGACAGGCCTGTATGTAGAAGCTCTGCCAAGTACTCCAGGATGTTAGCAATATCTATGTTCAACACATCTTTTCCTCTTTCAGCACTCCAAATGACAAACCTTTTCCATTTTCCTGCATAGTTCCTTCTTGTTGAAGGTCTCGTGCGGTTTCAAGGATAATGTCTTTAACCCTTTGGGATAGGTCTGGGTTAGATGCTGCTATGTGATGTTCCAGGCAGTCAGTTGCAAGGTTTTAGGTTTGGGTGCATGATGTTGTAGTTGTTCTGAGTTAACATCAAAGGCATCAGGGTATTGACCACATTCTCCCCGAGACATGCTCCTCAGCAATGGATACCAGTGTTGTCTTGGCCAATTCGAGCTATCAGGATTATCCTTGGGCATTCCTCTCTGATTTTCAGTAGTACCTTGTGCATCAAAGGAAGAGGTGGAAATGCATATGCTGTCAGGCCTTTCCAACTGAAGGATAGAGAGTCCACCTTCCATGCAAGTGGGTGGTATGTCCTTGTGCAGAATTTTTCAGCTGGTGATTGAGTGGGGATGCGAATAGGTCTATTTGTGGCATTCCCCATTTCTTTGTGATGGCCTTGAAGATGTCCGGGTGTAGCATCCATTCGTGAGCATCCGAGGTGGTTCTGCTTAACATGTCTGCTAGGGTGTTTTCTTTTCCGCACAAATATTGCCTGTAACTGGATGTTGTAGCTCAGAGCCATATTCCAAAGGTCCAGAGTCATTCTGCATAGTGGGTATGAATGAGTGCCTCCCTGTTTGTTGATGTACCACATGACTGTGGTGTTGTCTGTCCTTATCATTAAATGGCCTTCTTTGAGGAATGGTCTGAATTTCTGGATTGCTAGTTTTACTGCCAGCATTTCTTTTTGGTTTATGTGCAGGTGCTGCTGGTCTTGAGTCCACAATCCTTGTATGCATTTGTCCAACATGTGCCCCCAGCCTAGGTCTGAGGCGCCTGTTGTGATGGTTTGGCTTGCTTGAAAGTTGTGGAAGGGTAAGCCTGGGTTTGACTGGCATGCTTGAGCCCACCATAGGAACTCCTGTTTCAGGCATGGGATTAGTGGGATTTCGGTTTCTAAGCTGTGCCTGTGTTGAGACCATAAATTCTTTAGGTACCACTGTAGCTTTCTCATATGCAGTCTGGCATGTGGGACCAAGATTATGCATGATGCCATGAAGCCCAAGGCCTGCAGTACTTTTCTTGCTGTTAGTTTGTTCTGCTTTGTTAATGCCAAGAAGTAAAGAGGAGTTGTTTTGTTTTTCTGCCGTTAGGAATGCCATTTGTTTTACTGTGTCCAATTCCGCACCCAAGAATGTTCTTGTTTGGGATGGTATCAGTCTTGACTTTTGTAAATTGACTGTGTATCCCAGGGCTTGTAGTAAGCAAATGACTCTCTGTAAATCTGTTGTCAGCTTGCTTTTGTTGTCCGCTTGTAACAGGCAGTCGTCCAGGTATGGATAAATTTGGATTCCCTGTAGCCTGCAGTGAGCGATTACTGATGCCAGGCATTTTGTGAATACTCTGGGCAGTAGATAAGCCAAAGGGCAATGCTGAGAATTGATAATGCTCTGATTCTGCAAGAAATATGAGGTATCTTCTGCAATTTGGTCGTATGGGGACGTGCAGGTATGCCTCCTTGAGATCTAGAGTTACCAGCCAACACTCCTTGCCCAGCATGGGAAGAAGTTGCTGTAGGGTCAGCATTTTGAATTTTGGGACAATGATGTATGTGTTTAAGACGGACAGGTCGAGAATAGGTCTCCAACTTTTCTCTTTCCTTGGTACTAGGAAGAGTCTGGAGTAGAATCCTTTGCCCTGTTCTGTTATAGGTACTCTTTCCACAGCTCTCATCTTTGTTAATTCTGCTATCTGCTTTAGAGCTTCTGTTTTTTGATTTGGAGGTAGGTTTGGCATTCCTCTTTTTACTGGTAAGGTGTGGAAGTGGAACCTGTAGCCTTGGTCTATGGTTTGCAAAATCCACTTGTCTTTTGTGATATAGTGCCAATTTTTTGAAAATATGGCTAACTTTCCGCCTAAAGATGCTGCTATTTGCTCCCTGGTAGGCGGTGTCAGAGCCAAGTCACTGTGATTGTCCTGTTGTAGTGGCAGTGGTTGTGTCTGTGCCTTGGTTATTGCCTTGCCACTGTCGTCCTCTGTAGGCACCTCCTCTGGATTGATTTCTGCCTCTTTGAGATTTTGAGGAGTCTGGAAAGGACCAATTTTTGGCAGGCCAGTTCCTGCTAAACCTTGGGGGCTGAACCTGTAAGAAATCCTTAACTGTTTGTACAGATTTTGCCTTCTCTTCCATTTTCTTCATTACTTGCTGAGCAGGTGTACCAAATAGACTGGTCTTATCCATAGGAGCATCTAACAGCTTTGCTTTAACATGATCCGGCAAGGCCTGTTCTTTCAACCATGCATGCCTTCTTATCACTGTGCCAGTCATGGCTGATCTAAATGAAGCCTCCAGTGCATCATAGCCACATTTTAAAGAATGGTTACTAACCTGTTGGATGCTATTTACCATTTCTAAAACATATTTCTTATCTAAGGAGTCATCAGAGGACAGCTTCTTAGTTAACTGATCAAGCATAAACTCTTGGTATTGGATCATATGAAACTGACAGTTTAAAGCTCTAGCTGAGAGAGTAGCAGAGGTGTAAACTTTTTCCCCATCTCTAAGGACCTGGATTCCCTTTCAGAAGGAATAGGGTTTTTTGCTGAGGTCGAGGCTACTGCCTTAGGTCCCTGGGATATAGTCTCAGGATCTGCAAGTGGGGCCTTGTATAGGTGGTGATGAGTGTCTGGCACCCTGTAAAATCTATCTGGTTTGGCAGGGGCTGGAGGTAAAGTATCAGGAGCGTGCAAACATCATTAAATGCATCATCCACAACAGGCAGTACTGGAGGTATAGCTAAGGGCCTATGTTGTGGTAAGTGCAGAAATGTCCTAAGCCTTTTTCTTGAATCTGAGAAATCTTGTCCCTGCCATTGGAATTGTTCTCTCATGGCATGTAAGGTTTCCCAAAAGGAAAATTCCTCTGGTGGAGAGGCAGATGGAATGGATTCTTCAGCATCTGAATCTTCATAAGTAGAAAAAGGAGCCTCTGGCTGGTCTGTAATGTCTGAGTCATCCGCAGAATCATCAGAGGACACTGGCTCGGGGCTCTGCCCTAGATCTCTTTCTGGGGCTGAGAGGCCCTGTCTGGGTGAGATTGGGATCCTCTAATTAAGGATATTAAATCCTCTGCCAGAGTAAGCATTTGTGAACTAGAAGTGGGCCTGTGTGAAGGGGGCTTAACAGGCACTGATTTAACAGTTTTGGCTGCTTTAGCCCTGGCAAAGGCCTTAATAGACATGGCTGCAGGAGGCCTAGCAGCACCACGCTGGGGTAGAGACATCCAAAGGGATGGTGTCTGATAAATCACTAGGAACCACAGTAGTAGGCAAAACTTCTGAGGCCGATTCAACTAAGGTAGCAGGAGCCTCAGTAGTAGTCATGGATTCGGCTGAAGATTGACCGCTTTCTCGGTTTCGCCGAAACCGAGACACTCGCTTGCTTAACCGTGGTTTCGCCGAAACCGCTGGACCGCGAGTGTCGGTCTTTTCTTTGCGTTTTAACAATTTGGGTAGTCGGAGGATCCGACGGCATAATGTACGCAAAATCTGAGCCGAAAAACTGTTCAGCAAACTCCGTCCGACGCCTAAGCGTTCATCGGTTGAAGGAAGCACAGGCCGAACAGGCTGCTATGTCGTGGTCTGGGCCTAAGCAAGGCAGGCAGTAAGAGTGGAAATCTTTATGAGGTATTTGTTTCCCACAAGTTAAACAGTTATTGACTTTTTCTGACATCGGCTGAGGCAAGAAAGAGTCCCCAACTGGGTACTTAGCTTTTTAGAAGTCTTCAAAGTAGTATTCGGTAGTAGTAATCTCTGGATCTGACCGACCGGCACTTGCGAACAGCTTCTGCTTCGGGCGCCACGCAGCAAGAAAGACTGAGGAAAATGGCGTCAGCTGATGCCTTTATACCCGAAGACCAGCAGAGATGACGTCGGGTGAAGTGCGACATCAGCCGAAGCCGGACCCAGACTTTGGAATCCGGCCGATCAAGGGCTGCCTGACGACAGGACAACCCATTTGTTATGACTGCAGATGCATCCTTGAAGGACATCTGTACTATGTTCATCGTGTTTCACTGTTGCAGTCATGACTGTAGGGTAGAATCCCAAAGCAGAAAGAAAGGGAGGTGGTCATAAAGTAGAGGGGGCGGCTTTAAGACCCTGAAAGACTGCAGAAGCAAAGCCTGTCCTAGACTTAGAGTAGAGAGGTAGATTGTAGTGTTTGGAAAAAGTATGCACTGAACTCCAAGTTGCAGCTTCCAAAATGTCTTTGGTAGGAACTCCCCTGAGGAAGGCAGCTGAAGTGGCAGCAGCTCTGGTAGAGTGAGTCCTTATACTCCCTGGGATCTGCTTTCCATGGTGTGAATAGCAAAATCTGATTCTATGAGCAATCCATTTAGAAATGGTCTGTTTTGAAATGGCTTTACCTTGGGAACTTGAAGCATAAGAAACAAACAATTGCTCTGATTTCCTGATGTCCTTGGTTCTCTCCAGGTAAAAACGTAGTTGTCTGTGTACATCCAAGGAATGTAAGATCCTTTCCCCTTTATTTTGAGGAGTGGGGAAAAAAGTTGGCAAGTGAATAGTTTGATTTAATGCCACTTTGGAAACCACCTTAGGCATGAAAGTAGGATTAGTCCTTAAAAACACCCTGTCTTGATGAAAAATAATACAAGGTTCCACAGCCATAAGAACTTGCAACTCTGAAACCCTCCTGGCAGAGGTCAGAGCTAACAGGATGGCTGTCTTCCAAGATAAAAACTTGATATCAGATGAGGCAGCAGGCTCAAAAGGAGGCAAGGTGAGCTTTTCCAAAACATAGTTGAGATCCCAAGCAGGGATGGGAGGAGATCTAGGGGGCCTTAAGTTCTTAGCTCCTCTGAGAAATTGTCTCATGAGCTGGTTGGAAAAGATAGGAGGGTCTGTATTATAATGAGCAGAAATAGCAGAGGCATGTATCTTTATGGAAGAGAAAGAGAGACCCTTATGTAAGAGGTCTGTCAGGTAAAGTAAAATCTGAGGAATGTTAGGAATAAGAGGATCAGAACCCTGAGCCTGCATCCAGGAACAAAATCTTTTCCATTTTCCTGCATAAGATTTTCTAGTGCTAGGACGTCTGACTTCTAAAATGACATCCATAACCTGCTTGGGTAGGAGAGAATGTATCAAAGATCCTGGATTAACCAGGCCGCCAGGCTGAGAGTTTTGACATGGGTGTGTAGAATCTGACCCTGGTGTTGGGACAGAAGGTTCGGAATCTGTGGTAAAACCCAGGGGGGCTCCAGACAAAGGTTTTTCAGTGTTGGGTACCAAAACTGTCGAGGCCAATTTGGGGCCGGCAAGATTATCATCTTGGGCTTGTCCTGCTTGATCTTTAGTAATACCCGTGGAAGAAGAGGAAGAGGCAGAAAGGCATATCCCGAGAGGTTTCTCCAACTGAAAGATAGAGCCATCCACTTTCCAAGCTTGATCGTGGAAAGTCCTGGTGCAAAAAATTGGTAGTTGATGATTGAGGTGGGATGCAAAGAGGTCTATGTGAGGACATCCCCAGACTGCTGTAATCATTTTGAATATTTCGGTGTCCAACCTCCATTCGTGTGGATCCGAAAGGTTTCTGCTCAGACTGCCTGCCAGAAAATTTTGCTTCCCTGGTAGAAACTGTGCTTGAAGGTCCAGATTACAAGCTAGAGCTGTGTTCTAAAGATCCATGGCTAGTCTGCAAAGGGGATAGTAATGAGATCCCCCTTGCTTGTTTATGTACCACATAACTGTGATGTTGTCTGTCCGTATCAGTAGTTGTCCTGGTTGTAGAAGATTCCTGAAGGCCAACAGAGCTTTCTGAATGGCTAACATTTCCTTTAAATTGATATGCAGGTGCTTCTGATCCTTTGTCCAAAGGCCCTGCAGACAGTTGCCCCGAAAATGGGCTCCCCATGCATAATCTAAGGCGTCCGTGGTTAGAATCTGAGTGGCAGGGGGCAGACAGAAGGGTTTTCTTTTGTTTAGAGTACATGCCTTGGACCACCAAAGGAATTCCTTTTGAAGACAAGGCAGGATGGAGATCAGCATGTCTAGACTGTGGCAATGCTGAGACCATACACTTTTTAGGTATCACTGTATTTTCCTCATATGTAGTCTTGCATATGGTACGAGAAGGATGCAGGAGGCCATGTAACCCAGAGCCTGCAGGAATCTCCTTGCAGATAGCTGAGTTGAAGTTGCCAAGGTTTTGAAAGTTGAAGCCAGCTGTAAATGTTTTTCGTATGTCAGAAATGCCATCTGGGTTGTTGTGTTTAGAGAAGCGCCCAGAAAAATTATCTGTTGTGAGGGTGTCAAATTTGACTTTTTTATGTTTACAGTGAATCCCAGGAACTTGAGAAGATTCTTAACAAACTGTAGATGCTGGAGTAAGACATCCTTGCTGTCTGCCTGAATAAGACAGTCGTCCAGATAAGGGTAAATTTGAATTCCCTTGAGTCTGCAATAAGCTACTATTGGAGCCAGGCACTTGGTGAAGACCCTGGGCACAGTAGACAATCCAAAGGGCAGCGCAGAGAATTGGTAGTGCCTCGATCCTGCCTTGAACCTGAGGTATTTTCTGCGTTCCTGTCTGATGGGAATGTGTAAATATGCTTCTTTTAAATCCAAAGTTACCATTCATGCATTTTTGGTCAGCATTGGCAGTAGCTGCTGTAGAGTAAGCATCTTGAATTTTGGTATCTCTAGAAAAGTGTTCAAGACTGACAGATCCAGAATGGGTCTCCATGAATTTTGCTTCCTGGGGACTAGAAAGAGCCTTGAGTAAAAACCTTGTCCCATCTCTGAAAGTGGAACTAGTTCTATGGCTTTCATAGCCAAGAGAGCTTCACCTGGTTTAGTGCCTCTGACCACTGATGTTTTGGAAAATCTGGCCATCCGCTTGGCCTTGGTGGGGTATGAAAATAGAATTTGTAACCTCTTGAAACCACATCCAGAGCCCACTTGTCTTGGGTTATATAAGTCCAATTTAGGTGAAAAAGAGAAAGTTTTCCTCCGAGAGGGGCTTCCAGGCAAGAAGTTCCTGCAGCCCAACAGAGGGAGTCATTGAGTCTGTTTTCTATGAGCTTGCGACCTGCCTTCTCCTCCCCTAGGGGTGGAAGCAGTCCACTGTCTTGGTCTATAAGAGGCTTGCATTTGAGGCCTACCTCGGGGGCGTCTATATCTACCCCTCTGAGGCCTGTTTGAATTGGGAAAGGACCAATTTTTTGTAGGCCAATTCCTGCTAAATCTGGGTGGCTGTACTTCTGACGTCAGGAAGCATGGCTGAACAGCCGACGCCGGACCCAGACTTTGGGATTCTGGCCGACCGAGGACTGCCTGTCGGCAAGGGAGAACCCTACAGTCATGACTGCAACAGTGAAACACGATGAACATCAGTAGTTGAGATCTTTGAGGTAAGGTCCAAGCTGGGTATTGAGACAAGTTCCTTACGACTGGGTACCAGTATTGTCGGGGCCAGTCCGGGGCAATTAGTATCATCTTTGGTTTCTTTTGTCTGACTTTTAGGAGGACCTTGGGAAGAAGAGGCAGAGGAGGAAAGGCGTAAACTGATAGGTTTTTCCAACTGAAGGATAGGGCGTCCACTTTCCATGCTCCTCTGTGACAAGTCCTTGTGCAGAATCTTTTCAATTGATAATTTTTAGGAGGGTCAAATAGATCTATGTATGGGCTCCCCCATTTCTTTGTTATCATGCTGAAGACTTGTGGATTTAGTTTCCACTTGTGAGGATCCATAAGGTTTCTGCTTAAATCGTCTGCCAGAGTATTTTGCTTTCCTGGCAGGAATTGAGCTTGAAGATGTATTTGGTAGGTCAAAGCAGTGTCCCACAGTGCCATGGCTAATCTGCAAAGGGGGTATGAGTGTGTGCCCCCTTGCTTTTTTATATACCACATGATGGTGGTGTTGTCCGTCTTTATCAGTAGTTGCCCTGGATGAAGTAAGTCCTTGAAGGCTGTTAGGGCATTTTAAACAGCTACCATCTCTTTCTGGTTGATGCATTTGTTTTGGGGTCCATATGCCCTGAATGCATCTTCCTGCCATGTGGGCCCCCCAGGCATAATCTGATGAGTCTGTTGTTAAGGTCTGGCTGGCAGGGGGTAGAGTGAAGGCCCGTCCAATGTTTTGGTGACATCCCTTTGCCCACCATAGAAACTCCTGTTGTAGGCAGGGAATGAGAGGAATCATTGCTTCCAGACTGTGAGAATGTTGAGTCCATAAACTTTTTAGGTACCATTGAAGTTTCCTCATATGCAGTCTTGCATATGGAATCAGTAAGATGCAGGATGCCACGATGCCCAAAGCCTGCAGAATTTGTCTTGCAGATAACTGGGTTTTTGTTGCCATCAGTTTGAAGTAAGTAGTCAGTTGCCTTTGCTTGTCTGGCGTGAGGTAAGCCATCTGGGCAGTTGTATTCAAGCTTGCACCCAGGAATGTTATCTTTTGAGAGGGTACCAGTTGTGATTTCTTTTCATTTATTGTGTACCCTAGGCATGTTAGAAGCCTTTTCACAAATGTCAGGTGTTGAAGAAGAATGTCCTTGTTCTCTGCTTGAATGAGACAATCGTCCAAGTAAGGACATATTTGTATACTTCTTTGTCTGCAAAATGCAATTACTGGTGCCAGACACTTTGTAAAGACCCTGGGAGCAGTAGATAAGCCAAAGGGCAGTGCAGAGAATTGGTAATGCATTAAGCCAGCCTTGAATCTGAGGTATCTTCTGCACAATTGTCTTATTGGGACATGCAGGTATGCCTCTTTTAGGTCTAATGTCACCAGCCAAGCATTCTTGCCCAGCATGGCAGAAGCTGCTGCAAAGTCAGCATTTTGAATTTTGGAATGTCCAGGTATGTGTTCAAAATCGATAAATCCAGTATTGACCACCAGGCCTTGTCCTTTCTGGGTACCAAGAACAGTCTTGAGTAAAAACCTTGTCCTTTTTCCTGTTCTGGTATTGGCTGAATGGCCCCCATATCTATGAGGGACGTAACCCGTTTGCGCCTCTGCCCATAGATTTTTTGGCAGATCTGGCCAACCGTTTGCCATTGGCAGAGTGTGGAAATGGAATCTGTATCCCTGTGATACTATGTTTAGTGCCCACTTGTCCTGGGTTATTAACTGCCAATTTTGAGCAAAAAGTGCTAATTTTCCCCCTAAGGGTGCTACCAAAAGATAAGTGCTTGGTGTAGGCAGAGGGAAGTCATTGTGACTGTTTTCTGTAGGTTTGTGCTTTATCTCCTCCAGATTTGGAGGTAGAAGCGCCCCATTGCTTTGACCTGTATGAATCTTACGCCTGGTATATGGAACCCTTAGGGTGTCTGGATTTGCCCCTTTGATCTCTATCTGACACAGGAAAGGACCAATTTTTTGTAGGCCAATGTCTACTGAATCTTGGTGGCTGCATTTGTAAGAAGTCTTTAACAGTTTGCATAGACTTAGCTTTGTCTTCCATTTTCTTTAAAACCTCTTCTGCCTTAATACCAAACAGAGTATCATGCTGTAAAGGTGCATCTAGCAATTTAGCTTTAACATGATCAGGCAAATTCTGTTCCTTTAGCCAGGCATGCCTCCTAATCACAGATCCAATAACTGTGGCCCTGCAGAAGGCCTCTAAGGAGTCAAAACCAGATTGCAAAGTATGCTTTCCAACCTGTTCAGCTGCATGCAATAATTCCTGCAATTCTTTATTTTCTGCACATTCAGAAATCAACATCATTTTCTGTTTCAGCAATCCCATAACATGTTGTTGATACTTAAGCATATGAAATTGACAGTTTAAGGCCCTGATTGCCAAGGCTGCAGATGTATAAACCTTTTTTCCCATCTGTCCAGTGTCCTTGAATCTCTGTCAAGAGGGGGTAGGATTTTTTGCTGTTGAGGCCTTAACTCCCTTTGGACCCTGTGAAACAAGTTTCAGGATCAGCAACAGGGTTTCTAAATAAAAATTTATGTGAGTCAGGGACCCTGTAATATCTGCCAGGCTTACTGGGAGCCAGAGGTATGGAGTCAGGGGTCAAGCTTGACTACGAAAACACATCATCCACAATGTCTAAAACAGGGGGAATGGCTAAAGGCCTGTGCTGAGGGAGAAGAAGGAAATCCCTGAGTCTCTTTTTTGGTTCTGAAAAATCTGTCTCTCCCAGTGAAAACGCTCCCTCAAAGTATGCAAGGTTTCTCCAAATGAATAATCCTCAGCAGGTGATGCAGACGGTATAGACTCCCCTGCATCAGAATCCTCATAGGGAGGTATAAATAATTCCTGATCAGAAGAGGAATCAGAAGAAGTAGAAACCTGATATGAAGATTCATAATCAGTGTCTTGCCTAGGCCTCTTATCTGGAGGGGGATGGGAACCCCTCATCAAGGTAATAAGGTCTTCAGCCATTTTGATCATTTGTTTTTTTAGGCATAGAGAGCTGTGCACATGGCTCATGCGTCATTTTTTTTAGTTTTAGAAGTTGCTTTTGTCTTTGGTTTTGCAGCCATCGTCGGTTTGATATACAAATGTTGAGACCTGAAAACCCCCTCAGGAGCCGGTGCCTGCTCAGCGGCTCTGGACCCATCCGAGGGAGATACAATCGTGGGTCCAATACTTTGAGTATCTCGCGGCATGCCGGACTCCACATGGGTGTTGGTAGAGGCCTGTGACTATAAAGTAGCGGGTATCAGGGGCTGCGAAAACGCCTCACTGACTACCGGCGAACCGGCAACTGGCTTAGTAGAAGCTTCGTCGGTTTTGGACCTGAACGGTCTGCCTCAGACTTTTTCTTTGTGTTTTTTAAATATTCCTGTAGTCGGATGCTAACCGACGTCATTTCTGGATAGTTAAATCGTGACCCAAAAAATTTAGAAGAAAAAATATACTGACTTTTAATAGTGCATTGATTAAATCTAGCACAAAATTGACAGCAAGGTATGTTATGATCAGGGCCTAGGCAAGGAATGCAATACAAATGAAAATCCTTATGAGGTATTTGCTTCCCACAAGTAATGCAATTATTAACTTTTACTGACATCGGTAAGGAGCAAGAAAAAGTTTCCCCAACGGGGTACTTAGCTTTTAGTTGAAGACTTCAGTACTGAAACTCAAAAACGAAAAATTCAGAGGTCGGCCGATTGACACTTGCGAACTGCTTCTGCTTCGGGCACCGCGCGGCAAGAAAGACTGATGTAATGGCATCAGCTGCATGTTTTATATCCCTGACGACCTGACGTCATGGAAGAAGGGACAGCAACCGATGCAGGACCCAAGACTTTGTTAATCAGGCCAACTGAGGGCAACCTGCCAGCAGATTACCCAAATGTAATGACTGCAACAGTGAAACACAAAGAACATCGGAAGTGGACAACAATCAATCAGTAAAGAAAATGTAGTCACAGGACAACAGTCATTAATTTGGAACATCTCCTCGAGGGAAGTGTCTAATGATGAAGTCTCAGTTTTAGAAAAGGCCTTTCATCCCAGCCCAGAAAGCTGTTTTGTCTGACATGATAACTGACTAAAAGTTGTTCCTATGGAACGTAAGCTCTAAACTGTTTTTTTTTTTTATATATTCTGATGATGCTAGTAGTCGAAATTGTTTTAAAAAATCCAACTTATTTATTCCACCTTCTCATCCCTTAATAGATACATTTGGCAATCTATATAATTATTTTGGAAAGAGATCTCATGGGAAATTATTTGATAATTTGACTGCAGGTGAAAGACTAGCATTAAGCAACTTAATGAATGATGATAATATAGTTAACAGACCAGTAGACAAGGGTGGCGTCACAGTAATTATGGACAAAGACTTTTGAGTCAGTGAGAATGATGCACAGTGATCTACAAACTTATACTTCAGTAGCTTATACTATTACCAGCATGCAAGATCGAATTATAGATATGTTAAATGGTTGTGTAGATAAAAATGTGATAAATTCTGACTTAATTACTTGAAAATGAAATGAATCTCTTATACCAATAATACAGGGTCTTCCGAAAGTACACAAGAACTGGTATAAACCTACCTTTAAGCCGATTGTTGCTCGTGGAGAATGGTGTCTGAACAGTTCAGTGTTTGTTGAGAAATACTTACATCCAAGTCCTGGATAAAAATGTATATATCTTAAGAGATTCTAAACATTTTTTACATGATTTATTGTTTTAGTTTAAATATGGAACCAGACATATCTTATGTATTTTTCACTATGGACGTCCAATCCCTGTTTACCAAAAATACCCAACCAATATGGCATTAAAACCATGAAGGGATATCTTATGAAACACAGTGATTATAGTAGTGATACTACTTATGGGTTCATAGGTAGGGTACTAGTATCACAGGATACTGATCTGCTGTGTCTTTTTATGAAAGCAATCTTAGAGAATAATATATTTTTATTTGACAGATGCTATTACCTTCAGAATGATGTCATAGCTATGGGCACCTTAATTGCCAATAGCTACACCAACATGGTGATGGCATCATGAGAAGAACATGCTTTCAATTGTGTGCGACTCAAGAATAATGTTCTTTTATATTGAGATGACTTCTTTATATGGAAAGGCGGAATATCTGAGCTTGAGTTGTTCTTTAATGATTTGAATAGCTCAACGATGTTTTGCAAATTTACTATGCAGAAATCAAACAATGAAACAAACTTCTTAGATATTAACATTATTAGAAAACCGGATGGTAATATCACTACAGGAGTATATAGGAAACCATGTTACAAGAACACCTATCTCCACAGACGTAGTATGCATCGTAGTCATGTTTTTCATAAGGTAGCAAAAGGACAAGGTATGCAGACTTTGTGACTATGTTGACAAAGAAGAGTTTAATATTGAACTCAACATCCTGAAGGATAAGTTAACAAGGGGCTATGACAGCTCCCAAGAAGTTAGACGTTTAAGGGGGAGTATACCTAGACTGTACTTCTCAGATGGTAGCTTAGGACAGACCAACATCAATAAATAAAGCCGTGAGATGAATAATTTAGTTGGTATGTCAATTTATTATAGTAGTAACTGTACAGACATTACTAGCATTATTAATAAACATTGTCATCTGCTGACCATAGATCCATGCATTAGAGAAATAACTGGGGAGAAAACCAAGGTTTTGTTATAAAAATAAAAGATCTATCAAACATTTGTTATGTTATCCAAGAAATTCTAACACGTGATGGCTTGGAACAAGACCCTGTCTATCTTGTAATTTTTGTAAGTTTATTAATGTTGGGTCTGAATGTGAACATCCTGACACAACAGGTCTTTAGATTTAATGTTTCCGCGAACTGCGGACCGTGTCACGTGGTATATTTAGCTTGTTGTGAAATATGCAGAGCATTTTATTTAGGTAAAACCAATAGACCCTTAAGAAATTGTATCAGAGAACATCTGCATAATATCAGAATTTGTCCCCCAACTAATGCGTTAGCAAAACATGTAATGTACAATGATGATAACCACACTTTCAATTTTATGGTGCTTGAAGTAATTTATGAAAATAAACACAAGGGTAATATTAAGAACTTTAAAGAAAAGTACAGTTGTGTATACTTGCCATAAATGTAGATGTTCAAGTGTCTTCATTGTTGTAGTCATCACATTTGGGTTATCCCTACTGGGGAAACCCTTGGCCGGCCTGATTACCAGAGACTTATTTCTGTGTCGGTTGCTGTCGCTTGTAGACTGACTTCATGTCGTCAGTGGTATAAAGGAAGGCAGCTGATGCCATTACATCAGTTTTTCTTGCCCTAACCGGTCAGGAGACCCCAAAGTAGGAGGTCAGGCTCTGCTGGCAGGACCCCACCACTGGAAAAAAATACCAAAATGTTCCTTGTAAGGAAAGGAGAACAAGAAGGAAGAAAGGTAACAAAAAGAAAAAGGTGGAAGGAGGAAGAGAATCCAGGACTGCAACAGTGAAGACGTAGTAAGTGTACACAACTGTACTATGTTCTTCGTGTTTCAGTGTTGCAGTCGTCACATATGGGTAGATTCCTAAAGCTGAGAAAATGGGTGGTGGAAGTCAAGGAAGCTAGGGGCTGGCTAGCATGCCCTGCAGGACTGCAGAGGCAAAAACCTGCCATGGATTTAGAAAAGAGAGGCAGGTGGTAATTTGGCAAAGGTGTGAACAGATGTTCAGGTGGCAGCCTCCAGGATGTCCCTGGTGGGGACTCCTCTACGGAATGCTGCAGAAGTGGAGGCTGCTCTGGTGGAGTGGGTCCTGACCCCCTTGGGGGGAGGTTTGCCATGCTGTTTGTAGCAGAAATGGATGCAGTGTGCTATCCATTTCGAAATGGTTTGTTTGGAGATGGCTTTGCCCTCTACCCCTGAAGCAAAGCTAATCTGCAGTTGATCAAATTTTCTGAAAGGTTTAGTCCTGTCCAGATAGTATCTGAGCTGTCTGTGCACATCTAGAGAGTGCAGAATCCTTTCCCCCTTGCTTTGAGGTTTAGGAAAGAAGGTGGGTAAATGGATGGATTGGTTGAGAGCCACACTGGATACTACCTTGGGCATGAAGGCTGGATTAGTTCTGAGGGATACCCTGTCTGCATGGAAGATGATGAAGGGTTCCACTACCATGAGTGCTTGCAGCTCAGAGACTCTTCTGGCCAAAGTGATGGCAAGGAGGAAGGCAGTCTTCCAGGAGATAAATTTTAGCTCTGCAGAAGAAGCTGGTTCGAATTGAGGCAGGGTGAGCTTTTCCAAGACAAAGTTAAGGTCCCAAGCTGGTGTTGGTGCCCTTCTGGGGGGTCTCAAGTTGTCAGCCCCTCTGAGGAACTGCTTGATCAGAGGGTGCGAAAAAAAGAGGCTGCTCCGTAGGAAAAAGAGCGGAAATAGCAAGAGGCATAAATTTTTATAGAGGAGAAAGAGAGACCACTGTGTAGTAGGTCACCTAAATAATCCAGGATGAGAGGGATGGAGGGCTGTGCCGTATTGGCCCCCTTAGCCTGGATCCAGGTGCAGAACCTTTTCCATTTATCTGCATAAGACTTTCTGGTGCTAGGGTGTCTGGCCTCTCAGATAGCATCCAGCACCTGTTTACTGAGGAGGGCAGATTGATCAGGGGTCAGGTTATAAACCAAGCTGCCAAATGGAGTGTCTGCAATTGGAGGTGCATGAATTCTCCTTCCCTGTGGGTTAGGAGGTTGGGAATCTGAGGAAGATTCCATGGGGGCAGTGGGGAAAGGCTGCGCAGCAAGGGGTTACCAGTGCTGTCTGGGCCAGTCTGGAGCTATGAGAATGGTCCTTGGTTTTTCCTCCCTTATTTTGATTATTACATCGGGAATGAGAGGGAGGGGATGAAAGGCATAGGCCGAGAGGTTTACCCAGGGGAAGGACAGGGCATCTACTTTCCATGCCATGCAGTGATGCTCCCTGGTGCAAAATTTGCTGATCAGATGGTTGGTGTGGGAGGCAAAGAGGTAAGTTGTAAGTCCTCATTTTCTGAGTTATTAGCAAGAAAGTGTTTCTGTTGAGCTGCCACTCGTGGGGGTCCAACAGTTTTCTGCTTAATTGGTCTGCCAGGGAGTTGAGAGAGCCTGTAAGGTATTGATGCATGGAAGATGCTGTGAACCAAAGGGTCATGGCCAGCCTGCACAGCGAGTAGGAGTGAGTCCCTCCCTGCTTGTTGATGTACCACATTCACTGTGGTGTTGTCTGTCTTGATCAGTTGAACTCCTGGAGAGAGAAGGAGTTTAAAAGCTATCAAGGCCTGCTGCACAGCCATCATCTCTTTTAGACTGATGTGCAGGGGGAGTTGCTGGGGGGGTCCATTGGCCCTGTATGCACCTGCCGTCCAGGTGTGCACCCCAAGCATAGTCTGATGCATCTCTGGTGAGGGTCTGATCATCGGGGTGTGGGGAGAAGGGCAGTCTGTTGTTGTGGGAGCAGGCTGATACCCACCAAAGAAATTCCTTCCTCAGGCAAGGAATGATAGGTAAAAGAGTTTCCAGACCTTGATAGTGTTGACACCAAAGGCTATTTAGGTACCACTGAAGTTCCTCATATGCAGTCTGGCATATCGAACAAGAGTATGCAAGATGCCATAAACCCCTGGGCTTCAGGACTTCCCTTGCAGAAAGCTGGGGCCTGGTGGCCAGCTAAGAGAAGTAAGCGGATAGGAAACTTTGTTTCTCTGGTGCTAGGCATGCCATCTGGGATGCTGTGTCCAGACCTGTTCCCAGGAAGATTATCTTTTTAGTGGGTACCTGTTTGGATTTAGGCCAGGTCTTTGAGCAGCTTTTCCTGGCTGTCTGTATGAATAAGGTAGTCATCTAAGTAGGGGTAAATCTGAATATTTCTTTGTCTGCAAAAAGCAATGGCCAGAGCCAGGCATTTTGTGAAAACTCTGGGAGCACTAGATAAGCCAAAGGGAAGTGCGGAGAACTGAAAGTGTTCAGATCCTGCCCTGAAGCGAATATATTTTCTGCAGGACTCCCTGATGGGAATGTGGAGGTAGGCCTCTTTTAGGTCTAGGGTGACTAGCCAAGCTTCTTTGGACAGCATGGGTAACAGCTGCTGGAGGGAGAGCATTTTGAATTTTGGGATCACCAGGAAGGTGTTTACAATGGATAGGTCAAGAATGGGACACATATTTTCTAGGTACCAGAAAAAGTCTGAAGTAGAAGCCTTGGCCTATCTGCTATGCAGGAATGTGTTCTACTGCTCCCAAAGAGAGGTATGGGTTTGCTTTTGAGCCTCTGGCCACTAATTTGTTGGTAGATCTGGAACCCTTTTTGGGTTGGAAGGGTGTGGAAGGAGAATTTGTACTCCTAAGACACAATATTCAGAACCCATTGGTCCTTGGTAATGGTGGCCCAGGTGCTTGAATGAAAGCAGAGTTTTCCTCCTAGGGGTATGTGATGGTGGGCAAAGGGAAGGAAGGGAGGGGGTGAGTCACTGTGAGTTTTTACCATAAGGGGGTAGCTTAGAACTCCCTGGTTTTAAAGTGGAGGCAGTCCACTGCTTAGATCTCTGCAACCCATGGGACTGCTGTCTAGGAGGTCTGTTTCCATGGGACCTAAACTGACCCTGTTCACTAGGTGCAGGAAAGGACCAGTGCATGGAAGGAAAATGCCTGCTGAACCTAGGGGGCCTGTACCTGTAAGTAATCTTTAACAGTCTGCATAGATTTTGCTTTTTCTTCCATCTTTTTTAACACCTCTTCTGCTTTAGTACCAAATAAGTTATCTTTGTGCAAAGGTGCATCCAACAATTTTGATTTGACATGGTCTGGCAGGGGTTGTTCCTTAAGCCATGCATGTCTTCCAATGACAGACCCAGTGACTGCTGCTCTGCAAGAAGCTTCTAGGGCGTCAAAACCGCAGTGCAAAGTGTGTTTATATACTTGACCAGCAGAGTGCATTAACTCCTGTAAATCTTTAGATTCTGCCCACGCAGGAAAGGAGGACATTTTTTGTTTAAGGAGTTCCAAGGTATGTTGCTGATATTTAAGCATATGGAACTGACAATTTTGTGCCCTGATAGCAAGAGTAGCTGAGATGTATACTTTTTTACCCCATATGTTCCAGTGCTCTGGAATCCCTGTCTGAGGGGGTGGGATTCTAACTTGAAGTAGCTTTAACCCCTTTTGGGCCTTGAGTAATGACTTCAGGGTCCGCTGCTGGGTTTTTAAAGAAATATTTGAGAGAGTCAGGGACTCTGTAGTACCTGTCTGGCTTTCTGGGAGCAGGAGGAAGGGCGTCTGGAGTCAAGCTGGATTCAAGGAAGACATCATCCACCACATCTACGACTGGGGGATGGCTAAGGGCCTGTGCTGTGGAAGGTCCAGGAACTCTCTGAGTCTCTTTTTAGATTGTAGGTAGTCTTGACTCTCCCATTTGAAATGCCCCCTTAAAGTATGTAGGGTTTCCCAAAAGGAAAAATCCTCTGGGGGGAAGAGGCAGATTCCTCTGCATCAGAATCCTCATATGTAGAGAAGGGCTGCATGTCTTCATAGTTAGATGCATTAGATTCATCTGACTCTTGTTCAGACAAAACTTCTGGAGACAGATCTCTTTTTCTTTTTGAGGGAGTGGCTTGACTTCCCCTAATCAGCAAGATAAGGTTCTCTGCCATTCTAAGCATTTGTGACTGAGGCATGGGAGCAGGCGCTAACAAATGGCTGGAAGTCTGTTTGTTGGGGGTGGTTTGACCCTTGGGCCTAAGTAACTCAGTTGTTTTGAAAAGATCGGTAGTCAGGAAAGAAGGCGTCGGTTTAAGTCTGGATTCAGTATTGTGAAGGACTTCCTCGGAAGCTGGTGTCTGCACAGCGGCTCCGGACCCATCCAAGGTAGAGACGACCTCAGGAACCTTAGACGAAGAAGAGTTCTGCAGCATACCAGACTCTGAAAGGGTCTCGGTAGAGGCATGCAAATTAAATGAAGCGGGCATCAGGGGCTGCAAAAGCACCTCACTGAATTCCGGAGGACTGACGACCAGCTTGGCAGAAACGCTGTCGGAAGGTTTAATCCTGTGCGGTTTCTGTCTTTATCTTTACATTTTTTTGGAAGATCTGCTGTCAGATGGCTTACGGAAGCCATATCGGAATTTGAGGACTGAAAACGGAAATATCTGGCTACAATAAGGGCCCTGACTAATAGTTCTGGTGTTAAAGCACAGAACTGACAACGAGGGATGTCGTGGTCTGGCCCTAGACAAGTCACGCAGTAGGAGTGGAAGTCCCGATGTGGTATTTGCTTTCCACAGGTGAGACAATTATTAACTTTTTCTGACATCGGTTAGTGCAAGAAAAAAGGATCCCCAATGGGGTACTTAGCTTTCGAAGAGTTCAACTTCAATTCGGAAATGAAACTCAGGTAGCGGCGAACTGCTTCTGCTTCGGGCTCCACGGCAAGAAAGACTGATGTAATGGCGTCGGCTGTCTTCCTTTATACCACTGACAACCTGAAGTCAGTCTACAAGTGACAACAACTGACAAAGAAATACTAAGTTTCTGGTATTCAGGCCGGCTGAGGGTTAGCCCAGCAGGGATAACCCAAATGTGATAACAGTGAAACACGAACACTGATGCAAGCTAACTGGATTATTTGTTTGCAGATGCATAAAGGGAAGGGTTTAAATGGTAGAATACTAAAACCTTTTCTTAGAGCTACAGTGTTACGTTGACATTTAAAATGAAATGTTGAGTTTCTTGATTCACTGTTAAGCTGCCTTTACTTTTTTTATTGTGATATTTTATTAAATCGTTGTGTGTTAAATGCTGTTTTTATTAACATATTAATCATATGTCATAAATTTTGAACTTTTGGGTCACAATGATATTAGGTTTCTTTATTGAGGTGCCATTTGATTTTGATTGGTTAGTAGTTTGAGACACTGTTTTAAAATGTAACTGCATGTTGGTATACAATGGTCTGATGAAGCAATGTGAATCATTGTGAAAGCGCTTACTGTATTTTACAGTTTCAAGATTAAAGGCCATGTTTTTATAGATATGGACTTCGACTTGTATATGTTTATGCTGGATTGTGCTTTGGTGCTACTCTGTCTGCAAATTAGAAGTTATGTACTTACCATAACGTTCCATCTGAGTAGGTGGATTCATTTGTCTGCAACCTGTGGGTATGGATCCGATATCGGATCCGAACCGGCATGGTTTATCCAGCTATGGATCCGAGCTCCTAGCTCCTCCCCTCACCCATAATGCCCTGCTCTCCCTACATGACCTCAGATCGAGTTTGCCCTGCACCAACTACCCTAACTAAAGGGTAACACACCCTATGCAGGAAACTGACAAGGCCAGGGGGATAGGAGGGCGGGATGGTTGCAGACAAATGAATCCACCTACTCAGATGGAACATTATGGTAAGTACATAACTTCTAAATCTGAAGTAGGAGAATTCATTTGTCAGCAACCTGTGGGACAGAGTCCCCAGCTACCTGAATCTTGGGCGGCCATCATGGAAGGATATTCCGGAGCACCGCAGAGCCAAAGGATGCTCTACCTCTAGAAGTGACGTCCAGCTTGTAATGAGTAATAAAGGTATGAGATGAAGCCCAAGTGGCTGCTGAACAAATGTCATCCAGAGGAACCCTAGACTTAAAGGCCGCTGAAGTAGAGACAGACCGGGTCGAATGAGCATGGACTCCCTCTGGTGCGGGCCTCCCAGAGGCTTGGTACGCCAACAGAATACACTGAGAAATCCAGCGTGACAAAGAAACTTTGGAAATTGGTTTACCCAGATTGAATTTGGCAAAGGAAATGAACAACTGGTCTGATTGCCTATGACTAGCTGTCCTATGAAGGTAAAAACGAAGCTGCCTGTGAACATCCAAGGAATGCAGCTTGTATTCACCTTTGTTTTGATACTTAGGGAAGAAAACAGGGAGGTTGATGGACTGATTAATGTTAGCTTCCGAAGCTACTTTAGGAAGAAAGGAGGGATTGATCCTGAGGCACACCCGGTCCGGATGAAACATCAAATAAGGCGGTTTCATGGACAGGGCCTGAAGCTCAGAAACTCTCTTAGCCGAAGCAATGGCTACCAAAAAAGCAGTCTTAAAGGACAAGAATTTAAGACCGGCTGTGGCCGCAGGTTCAAAGGGGGGAGCGGTCAAGGCCTAAAGTACCAAGGAAAGATCCCACGGGGGAACAGTTTCTTTAACAGGGGGTCTGAGCAAAAAGGTGCCTTTTAGGAAGGTTTTGCATAACTTAGCCGACATAAGAGACCCTGAATCGTGTCCAACATGGTAATGAGATATGGCCGCCAGCTGAACTTTGACCGTGGAACTACTGGCACCATCATTAAAGAGAGTAGTAAAGAAATCTAGAACCAAAGGAAGGGGAACCGTGAAAAGATCTAGGCCTTGCCGCTCCGCCCAAATGGAGAAATGCTTCCATTTACTGCGGTAAATCTTTCTGGTAGAGGGCTTGTGGGCCGCTACCAGAATGGCCTTAACTGGGGACGAGATACCGGGAGTTCCTGATTAGGAGTGGAACTGCAGCAGCCAAGCAGTCAACTTCAGGTTGTCCAGGTTTGGAGTTGGTAGGTTCGACGGGTGTGATATCAGATCTGGAATGGGATCTAGAATCCAAGGTGGATTCACTGAATGAGACCTTAGGTAAGGGAACCAGATCTGTCGAGGCCAGAACGGGGCAATGAGGATCATTCTGCACCCCAACTGAGAGGCTTTCTGAAGTACTTGTAGCATCAGAGGTAGAGGGGGGTATGCGTAAAGAAGACCGGGAGGCCAAGCATGCACCAGAGCGTCTCTCGGAGAATCCCCTGGAGGGGGGATTACAGCGAAAAAACTGTCGCACTTGGCGTTTAAGGGAGAAGCAGAGAGAGATCGCAACAGGGAGTCCCCCACTGTGCGAAGATACGTTTCGCTACTTGAGAATTGAGAGACCACTCGTACGGGGAGAGAATGGTGCGACTGAGCTTGTCCGCTAGGATGTTGGTCCGACCCGGAATATGCGTTGCGATGAGAAAGCGGTTGGTGGAGATCGTCCATTCCCACACTCTCATGGCTTCTCGACATAAAGGGTAAGACCTGGTTCCCCCTTGTCTGTTGATGTACCAGACCACCGACATGTTGTCTGATTGAATCGCAATTGTTCCCAGGGGAAGGAGGGCTTGAAGTGCTTGCAACGCCAAGAGCACCGCCCTCATTTCCAGAACATTGATATGCAGGGATGTCTCTGAATTGCTCCACGTGCCTTGGACCGTCCTGCCCGCAAAATGCCCCCCACCCGAGGCGGGAAGCGTCCATGGTCAACGTGGCAAGAGGGGGAGATGCACAAAAGGGGCGGCCCATGTGGAGGTCCGGAGAATGGAGCCACCACAAGAGAGACCGCTTGCAAGCCTTGCTGATTGCAATGGGATGATACAGGGGGAGGGAGAGAAATGACCATTGCACCTGAAGTGTCCATTGAAGTACCCGCATGTTTCAAGCGGGCGAGCGGAAGAAGAGTAATCGCTGCCGCCATAGAACCTAGCGCCCTCAGGATCAATTCCGCAGGTGTTGAGCTGGAGTGAAGGATGGCCCGCATTTGGAGTCGCAGATTCCGAACTCTGTCGGTTGTGAGAAAGGCTCTTAAATTTCTCATGTCTAACCTGGCTCCTATAAATTCTATTATTTGAGTAGGGATCAGGTTGGACTTTTCTAAGTTTACCGTGATGCCTAGCCAGGGAGCTAGGCGAATAAAGGAGTCTCTTGCCAAAGAGAGTAGATGCCTTGTTGGTGCGGTGAGAAGCCAGTCGTCTAGGTACGGAAAGACCTGCACCCCCTGAAGTCTCAGGTGGGCCACAACCACTGCTAATACTTTGGTGAACACCCTGGGGGCTGTGGTGAGACCAAAGGGAAGGACCCTGAACTGGTAGTGACTGGCTCCCAGCCGGAAGCGAAGAAACCTCCTGGATCGTCTGTCCATCAGAATGTGGTAGTACACGTCCTTGAGGTCTATAGAGCACATCCAGTGTTTCTCCCCTAGAAGGGGGAGGATGGATTGCAAAGTGACCATCCGGAACTTCTCTTTGGGAACTGACAGGTTCAACAGGGACAGGTCTAGAATGGGTCTTAGGTCCCCCATCTTTTTTGGCACTAAAAAGAACCTGGAGTAGAACCCTGATCCAATCTAGTCTGGGGGGACGGGCTGGATGGCTCTTTTTCTCAGCAGATGTCCAATTTCTGCTGAAGCGGCCTCCCTCTGATCGGGTGGAACATCGGGGAGGATTTTTAACTTTGGGACATGAAGAAAGGGGATCTTGTAACCTCTGGATATAATCCGGAGTACCCAGCAGTCCGATGTAATGGACTCCCATGCCGCTAGGGGCTCCGAGAAACGTCCCCCGACTGCCTCCAGAGTGGAGCAGTCGGGCAACCTGTCAGGGTTGCTGCGTGGGCCGTTCAGAGAAAGGTTCCCTGGACCCAAAGTTCCTGGGAGCCCCTCTGCCCCTAGGGCAGCGTCCTCCCTGTCCTCCTCTGCCGCGGAAGGACTGGTTGTCTGGAGCGGGTTGGGAATGCTGCGACTTCCGGAACCACATCTTCTTCTGGCCCTTTTGGTTCCTAGAGTAGGACCTCTGGGGCACAGAGAAGCGGACTCCGACGGCAAACAGCGTCTTCCCGTCCTTCTCGCTCTGAACCAAGGTATCGCGAACCGTCTTGCCAAAAAGGGCAGAACCGTCAAATGGGCGTTCGCGAAAGACGCCTTGAAGGGCTCTGTAAAATCGCAGTGGCGGAGCCAGGCCTGCCGTCTTGTGACTAGGCCCGCTCCCGCAGCTCTAGCGGCTCCCTCAGTAGCGTGGGAAAGTAACCACATAGAGGTGTTAGTCACAGAACAAAGAGTGGCCATACGGGTGGAGTGCATAAGTTTGTCCTCCTCCGACATGGACTCTGGGGGGAAGCAGCGTATTCCTTGATAAGATCGCGCTGCATCCTGATGACGTGTGCCAAACAGTTGAGCGCCCTCACTGAGAAGGTCGCTGAACTAAACATTCGCTTCCCCAAACGGTCCATCATCCGAGACTCCTTGCTCGGGGGATGGACTGAGGGACTCTCCTGGGCGAGTTCCCTCTTAGTGGCTGCTGCCGACAACATGGCATCTACCGGGGGTCCCTTACTCCGGTGGGCACGGTCAGCAGGGGGGCTAAGGATCCTGTTGGGCCTCTTAGGGATTGGCTCCACGGTGTCCGGTTCCTTCCATGTCCTGGTGGTAATAAGGTCCACCAGGGGGTCGGCAGGAGAGGACACCCAAGAGGTAGACAGGCCCGCTTCAAATGCCTCCAAGAACACTGACTCGTCCGAGGAAGACTTTGGGGCAGACCACCCACCTCTAATCCGTAACATTTCCATGATGTCTCCGAAGGAGACATCCTCAGGGGGTGATCTTGAGGAGCCTTCCCCTTCCTCCAAGTCAGTGTATTCAGTCAAAGACTTGGGGGAGTCTATGTGCCTCCTCTTGCACGAATGCTTGCGAGGTGCTTCCTCGGGGGGGGGGGGGGGCTGTCTGAGGAGCCCTCGCCAGCAGTGTCCAGAACCGCAGGAACTGCTTGGGGCAGTTAAGCGGGCTGTCCCAGTGGCCGGGTGATGGAAGCCTGGCCCAGAGCAGATGGAGTGCGGGACGGAGCCTAAGCAAGGGCCGGGGGTCTGGATGCCCTCAACAGAGCCCTCTCCACTACATCAAAAGCCGAGGGGGAGCCAGCCTCGACAATAGGATCCGAAAGTCAGCTCCCCCTCGGATCCGATGAGCAGATCGGCGCCGAGCCCCTCGGATCCGAGGGACCAGTGTGCTCAGACAAGGCCGGCACCAAAGGCACACTGAGTCCCTTGGATCCGAAGCTCGGGCCAAGGCTCCGAGAGGTCGGATCCGACAGACTCGAGGGCAGGGTCGGATCCGAAGTACCCAGTACTGTCGGGCGCCCGACCCACCCCGCTCTGAGGCTGCCCGGCTCCGAGCGCCGAACCCGGGTAGCGGGTCGGAGAAGGAGCAATGGGCTTAAAAAAGGGGGTCGAGCTCCCTCCCAAAGGGGGGGGGGAGGCAGGAGCACTCCCATCTGCATCTGGGCCTGAATGAACCTTCGCATCATCCGGTCCAGATCAGCATAGGAGAGGCTGTAAGTAGACCTCGACGAGGCTACCGAGGTAGGCCTTGAGTGCCACCTCGATAGCCTCATCCTCAGGCTTCGGTGAAAAGCATGGGGACCGGAGCCGAGGAGGGGGAGAGCCAGCAGCCAGAGAGGCCGGAGGAGAAGCCCGCTTAGCCGGCGGGGCAGAAACGGAGGTCTGGGCCCGCCGCTTGTGGTGCTTCTCTCTCCGGTCCTTTTTCCTGGCTTCCCTCTCCTCCGACCCTTTGGCGGGAGTTTGAATCCCGGGTGGAGGAGGGGGAGCAGGCAAGACAGGGACTGCCGAAGCAGTGACCACCAAGGGGGCGGGGGCCGAAGCAGAGTCTGGGGGCAAGAGTCCCGCCAAGACTAGCTTCGACCTCCGGTCCTTCAATGCCCTGGGGTTGAACCCTGCACAGATTGAACACCCTGAAGTGAGGTGTTCAACCCCAAGGCATCGAACGCACCGAGTGTGGCCATCAGCAGGGGAAAGCTTATGGCCACACTCGGAGCATTTTGAAAACACAGCCTTTGGGGCCTCAGACATTACTATTTTTTTTTTTTTTTTTTTTTTAAATAGTAACAATAAAGTAAACTAAAAGAAAACACTCACACAAAGGCCCCAAAGAAGCACACACACCAACTACGAGCCAGCGAGGGGAGGGTAAAAACTAAATTAAATTAACCCAAAAAATATAAAAACAGAAAGGGAACCTATATCTTTCACACAAATTTAAAGTTTAAACAATTTTAACACCCTTTGATAAGAAAAAATCAACTTAGCTTTAGGAGCTCAAACGATCCAGCCTACAACCATGCGCGGCAAACTAGATCTGAGGTCATGTAGGGAGAGCAGGGCATTATGGGTGAGGGGAGGAGCTAGGAGCTCGGATCCATAGCTGGATAAACCATGCCGGTTCGGATCCGATATCGGAGCCATACCCACAGGTTGCTGACAAATGAATTCTCCTACTTCATATTTGTTGTTATAATTAATTTTGAGTGAACCATTTACTTCTGGGATTGCTGCACTTTTATTTAGTTTTACTCTTAAGAACTAAGTCAACACAAAAATGGAGAAATGAGACTTTGCCAATAAGGATGACTACAACTAGGGGTACAGAAAACAATCAAGACAGGGCTGGAATTTACTAGAGAAAACTGAGAAAGGAACCAAGGTATTGGGAACAAACATCTAGAGAGTGGAAAGGTAACAGAACGGAAGAAGAGATTCGGACTGCACACTACAGAATGCCTTCCTTATCAAGGATTGAAAGTGAAGAATAAGCAAAGAGAAATGGATAGGGGAATCCTAAGTGAAAGACCTTGTCTGGTTGAGTTTAAGTGAATTTAGAACAGAAGCTATTGTTTAAAAGGGATAATTAGCAGGGTATATAAAATGCTGCATGACAACTATAGGAATCAATCAGAGGAGGTTAGAAAGGATTTGGAAGACAGACTGGATAAGCAATTCACAAGAAAACAATGGGAGGATAGTTGTATGCCTCTCAAGTATGCAAAAATCAAGATTACTTGGAATTTTTGCTTGTATGTGTTTGCACAGGTACCTGCATACCCAAAGTAGACTCCAAGAATTTTTTCCTCCGGTAAATGTCACAGGCATGATGGGGAAGAAAGAGATAACTAAGAACATATGTTTTGGGAGTGTAATGAGTTGGCAGACTTTTAAAAACGTCCTGTATACTACTCATTCAAAATAATGAGTGAGCAAATGGATGTAACTAAGGAAATGATTTTTTGAGCTGGGAAACATGATCTGAAGTCCTAGTAAGGAGAGTATTCAAGAGCACATCATGCATTTTTTATTAACTGTTAATATGTTCTGACAACAGTGTTAATGTATAGACTGGGACATTGGGACTGCAAAGACAGAAGCAGTAGGCTAGAAGAACGTTCTTTAAAATGCATTTTCCTTTTTTCTGAGAGGAGTTGATGTACATGAGTAAGGAGGGCTGGGGGTTTCATTCTCTGCAAAAACAAGGGCTGATGTTTAGGTGGATAATATTCCACCTATTTTTGATATGAACACTTGCTGCACTGAGCTATTACTACTGTGAAAATGAGATGTGAGCAGTGTAGTTTTGAGAAAACAAAACAGAATTGGTTGAAAGCACAATTGTTGGTCACCATATGGTTATAAAAATGATTTCTGGTCTTCCTTTTCTGAATCTTCCTAGGAAACGAAGTCTTTCAGAATGCATATGTGAATTACCCATGACAGTGGGGGGAGAGAGACAGAGAATAAGTCCACCACTACCTCCTCCTTTTGCCTGGTAAACAAAACAGAAGTGGGACACACTGTTTTCCTAGCTGGCAAATGGTCTATCTCATGAATGCCACAGTTCTGGAAATCCTGCCCAAGCACAGATTCTGAGCTTGTAGTTCCCTTGAAAATTACTGCAAAATTCAATGAAGAAACATGTTTGAAGGAAAAAAGGAACTTGTTTGAATGAAAATAAAAACAATGAAAATAAAATAAAGAAGACCATTACTTGCACAACAAAATGTAAAAGACTTCACCAACCCCCTTATTTCTATATATTAACTCCAAGTTCACACAATTAAAAATATTTAAAAAAGATGGCATCACTACAGGTACACACACATGGAAAACTGCACCAGTAATAACTTCCAGTGAAGAACACTCAAGACAGCCAAATTCATCCTCTTGAAACCTTGCCAACTTTTCACTTGATGAAGGAACAAGCTACATGAAATTATGGACCCTCCTTGACAAAATCTACAGTCTACTTGACGCCAAATCAGTAAAACGACCTTGGGTGTAAACAGAGCCATAGCTACACCAAGACTGACAAGAAGGCCATAAATCTGGGCACGCCAGCCAGAAAGCAAAGCTCCAAGGCCCACATGCAAGCAAAGATGTCTTAAAAGGAGGAACATGCACTCAAGGACTGATAGGAGCAAAGCCTTGAGGCAGTAAACCTATGAAAAGCAGACAAGACTGCAGTTTTGTCCAGTGGATGGAACACCACATGATGTGCACAGCCCAATTCCACCTTCAAAAAAAGGGCATCACAGGTCTTTTCACACCAACACTAGTGAGGAAGGAATTATAAATCCAAACTGGAATGAACTACCTGTCAAAGAACTGGAGCCACCTCCTAAGCAGACATGGGAAGAGGGGAGGAAAGCCCCCCCACACCCCAAAAACCCCCTAAAGATTCTGGATACCAACTAAAGAATCAGACACGGCAAAGTTAACATCCATAGATGTACTGCTATGCAGTATTTTACAGAGCAGAGACAGGCACGCGACTATTGCAAAGTTCTAGACTCACAAAAGGGCAAAGGCATCTCCAACAGGAACAAGCAGCAGCTCCTGCCAAAAGGCCATTAGCCAGTTCATGTTGAGATTCCATCCTACCTTTCATTAAAAAATAAAGGCATGACTCGCCCCCCCCTGCTTCATTCTGAGTGGAAACGGACACAGTAGCAGGCATGCAGAACAACCAAATGAGGAAGAACACAATACCACTTCATTCAAACACAGAATTATTCCCACCTGAATGCAAGAAAAATTCCCAGCAATATTATTCTACTCCTGCCAGATTCTAAGAAAAAAAAAAGCAGTCAGGATGTAGCAGGCAGTCTCTTCAAATAAAGAGAAAGAAATGCTAAGTTCCCATTATATATAGGGTGCATACCTTTAAAAGCGAATGTGCTACTTAAAGGAAAATAAATGCCATTTTATATACTTTCCTTTTACTGAGTTTGGTCTGATATAAAGACCTAATGGAGACTAAAGACATTTCAGATTGTTTCAGGGTTATTTACCCATGATTCAGATTTCACAAAGTGTCAGAAATATCCCATAAATGATGAAAGATTAGGGTATTTAAAGGTTAATATTTAGAAATAAATATAACAGATGGCAGAAAATGCATGCATGCATTTAGGTAGCTTGTAGGTATCTACTTATTGTTCCCCTGGAGCCTGAAATTCAAATTCCTCCCTGTGAACAGACAGACAAGATGCCTAAAAAGGTAACTGCCATATTTCTGCATCATGCTGGGAAAAAAGCCCTGACAGTATTTCACTTTTTTACCTATGTAACAGCAACAATAAAATAGTAGTTTAGGAATTACTATGATCAAGCATGAAACATTCCCTTTACTACATCTTAACAAGGGCAAAAATCCATATAGAAATGACAAATATTTGGCCACAGCTTAATAATTCTCACAAATATTGCAGAACCAATGAGGTCTGAGCCTTAAAAGGATCCTGGTTCAGTCTACGGCAAAATCAGAAAATCTCTTCTACATAGCCATATATGATGTTCTACTAGCAAATCTCTTAGACTCCTTTAACACCTGTTGCATTGTCCTCAGGAAAAAAAAGGTATTAAAATTCTATCATCCAGGCTGCAAGTTGAAGAACTTGAAGACTGTGTTGGATCAGAAAGCCCCTGTCCTGTGTAAGCCCATGCTTTAAGAATTTGTCCCTGGCCATTTTTCAAAAGAAGGAAGAAAGTACAGATGTGCAAATAAACTTACCATAACAGTAATGTTTGAATAAATCACTGCTACAACTGTCTAAGGTGTATATGACATCCTGTCAAAAACTGACCCAGCCAGCCATCTTCCAAAGTTTTAGGGCTCCTTCCACACTCCCTAGCCCCCTGCGCTATACAACAGCTGTAGAATAAAAGCAGTGGTTAGTTTGCCAAAGTTTGGAACTTTCTTACCTAAAGTGAGAGAGAGAGAGAGAGAGAGAAGGGGGCTATATAGCCCAGTCATATGGGAGCACAAAAATCCCATACCCTGACAAAACACAGTAAAAATAGCAGACTGGAAGGAGGGAATGAACAGTATATCAGTGATCTATTTGAAAAACTACTGTTATGGTAGGTTTACTTTCACAACTGTACATATGCATCATTAGATCACTGCTGCAGTAGCATAACCTACATGGGACAAATACCGGGGCTTAGAAAGTAATGGAGGAGGAAGACGGATTGCAGCCCAGGAGCCCCTGGGTAATAGTCCTACAAAGCCTGCTCTAGACCTAAAGAAGATGTATACTTCGTAGTACTCTATAAAGGTATGTAGTTGCAACCTCTAGTATATTTCTAGCATGCACCTCTTTCCAAAATGCCACACAAATGTAGCCAGAGCCCTTTTAGAGTGGGCTCTGACTTTGCCTGGAAGTATTTTTTTTAATGACATTAACAAAAAGCAATAGCATAGGACAATTATTTGGAAAAAGTTTGTTTAGATATAGGTTATCCTTTTTTCTTATCTTCATAAGAGCAAAGAGTTGAAAGTCTTTGTTCTGTTAATGTAGTATCAGAATCACCCATGGACATCTAGTGTGCACAAAATTCTTATTCCCTAACTTTTTGGTTCTGGAAAGACAACTGGGAGATGAATGGCTTGGCTTAGTGCAAACTGTGGAATGACCTTAGGCATAAAGGAAAGATTTGTTCTCAAAGTAACCCTGCTTTTTTGAAAAATGAGATGGGGTAACTCACCATAAATGCCTGTAAATTGTATATTCTTCAGATATCACAGCGGTATGGACTTATGGAACACTGATTTTCAAAAAAGAATTTCAAACCAGCCTCAAGATTATGTTTAACAGAAAACATAATTTAAGTTGGCTTAATATAAAATTAAGATCCCAAGAAGCAGCCATCTTTCTTCTAGATGGGTAGGTATTTAGTACCCCTTTCAAAACCTGCCTCACAAGAAGTATGGAATAAAGGGGAGATCTAAGGCAGACAAGTAGATATTTCCAAAAGATGAAAACTGATACAGTAAGAGAGGCCAGAGAATAACTTTTCAAACAAATATCGAAGAATCACAGGAGTAAGAGCCTTAAAAGGATCCTGAAACTTGGATTAGTATCAACTAGACAACCTCTTCTTCTTAGCCATATGATTTTCTATTAGCAGGTTTATTTGCCTCCTTTAACACCTACTGTACATCCTCAGAAAAAAGTAGCTTAAAGGGTATTAGAATTATACCATCTACAAGTACTGGTCACAGACACTCCAATAAGTGTAACGGTACCTTAGATTCAACAACCAACTCCAAAGCCAGATGTTGAACCAACTGGCAAAAACGAATAGTTCAGCAAATAAATCCGGGAACAGAAAATGCTCCAACTGACAAAACGAACTCCCACAAATGATGGCACAGCAATATTGGTAGTAGTAATAGCAAAATAAGATTATTCCGTAGACGAACGTTAAAAACAGAACCAAACTTCAAAACAGCATAGCATAGCAATTGGAATAAAGGTTAAGCACTTTCACCCACTCAAATGGTGGGCTTCTTCAGAACCTCCTATTACTGATACTGCTAACATTTTATTTAAAATAAGTTGACAAAAGAAACAGATACAAGTGATGACAATGTATCCTGAATAAAAAGGTCCGCCTCTTAAAGCTGTAAACTCCTAAAACTGTATTATGTACGTATAATCATGGTGAAAAACACTTATCCCTCTTTTTTATCATTCTTTTTTTGTATCATAATAAATACTCCAGTTTTGGAATCTACCACGATTAAAAAAATTACAAGCATACAATCACAATCATGGACACCATGTTATACAAGAAAGGGACAGCAAATATCAGTCATTATTGGGAACAGGATTTGAAACTAGACATTTGATTGAATTAGGTAACAAAGATGGAAAAGAGACCAACTGTCATCAAAGATGGTTAATATTATTATATAGTCCAGTTGTAGACAAGATAATTAATATAATCAACAAATTTTGGTAATTGATTTCTCAAGATTTAAAGTTAATACAAATAATGGGGACCAAACCCAGAATTATTTATAAAATGGGAAGAAATTTAAAGAATTTGTCTGTCCCTAGGAGAGTAAATAGAGATAAGAGACTTGATAATTTTTCCCATACTTTTAAATGCGGAACTTACAATCAATGTAAGTATATATCAGAAGATAATAAACTGATTATTCAGAACGAAACTCACACACTAATAAAATTTAAACATTGGAATTGTAGAACGAAGATGCTCATCCAGCCAAATGTTGTGAATGTGCTTGTTTCTATATAGGAAAAACTGAACGTTGTCTCAGACAACGTATATATGATCGTATTTATAGTATTCAGAAGAAAGACTTAACTAATGCTTTATATAGACATATAAATAAGATGGATGATAGACACAAGTTCAAATTTGCCATTTTGGAAACTATTTTGGTAGATCCTATTGGTGGTGATTATAAATCTTTTTTAAGTTTCAGAGAGGTCTGGTGGCAACTTTTCTTAGATGCCACCACTCCCCCT
Organism: Protopterus annectens; assembly: GCF_019279795.1. Taxonomy (NCBI): domain Eukaryota; kingdom Metazoa; phylum Chordata; order Ceratodontiformes; family Protopteridae; genus Protopterus; species Protopterus annectens. The sequence goes on from NC_056735.1 coordinate 1,860,791,998, forward strand.
GGAATTAATGAACATATTTCCTTTAAACCAATTTTAGAGATATGTAATTAATTATGAACCAGTAGGAGAGTATATCTCATTCATTTATAAACAGCAGGACTTGTGGTGATTGATAACATCAATAATAAGAAGTTATGTACCTACCATAACGTTCCATGTTAGTTGTCTTCTCTCGCCTTCTTTCTTGCTTGATGGGTTCGGAGCCGATCCCTCGGCTCCGACTCGGCACTTGCCAAGCTCGAGAGTCACTTTTACCAGCTCGAGGCAGCCCCATATCCCATGATGCAAGGCGGTAAGTACCCAGATCTCGTTTGATGACAGAGGGCAATAGCACCAAGCATAAAATACTTCCCAAAGGAAGAAAGAAAACTTACAGATGGAAGAAGGACCAGGTCTGAATGGTCTTCAGCATAACAGTTTCTTATAACAAGGTCTGTCCAGGCCAGGGGAAGGAGGGAGGGTCAGAAAGAAGGCGAGAAGACAACTAACATGGAACGTTATGGTAGGTACATAACTTCTTAATGTTAAGTTGTCAATCTCGCCTTCATTCTTGCTTGATGGGACCGCGTCCCTAGCACCTCTATCCTGGGTGGCTCAATGGAACAAACTCTTGAGGACTGTAGAGCCAAAACTGGCTCTGTCCCTGGAGGCCAAGTCCAATTTGTAATGGGAAACAAAAGTGTGAGGAGTGGCCCAAGTGGCCGCTGCACAAATAGTGTCTAAAGGAAGTCTAGCTTAAAAGCTGTAGAAGTAGCTAAGCTCCTAGTTGAATGTGCTTTAGGTTTTGAGCACAGCTGTTTTCCCCTGAGCAGATAAATTTCAGAGATGACCGAAGAAAGCCATCTGGACAAGGTCACTTTAGAAACAGGAAGGCCTTTTTTATTATCCGCATAGGAAACAAAAGTTGATCAGATTTTCTAAATTTTTTTGTTCTGTCCAAATAATATCTAAGTTGACGGTGGACATCAAGATAATGTAGCTTTTGTTCAGCTCTATCTGAATAGTTTGGGAAAAATACAGGGAGATCAATGGATTGATTCAAATTGTTCTTTGAAGCGACCTTAGGCAAAAAGGTTGGGTTAGTTCTCAAAGATACTCTGTCTTTGTGAAAACCAAATAGGGGGGTCGAACCGAAAGAGCATGAAGTTCAGACACCCTCCTGGCCGATGTAATAGCCACTAGGAATAAAGTTTTCCAAGAAAGAAATTTCAGGGAACAAGAAACAGCTGGCTCGAAGGGGGGAAGAGTCAAGGATGTCAGCACTAAATTTAGATCCCACTGAGGAGGAGGATTCCTGATTGGAGGCTTTAGTAGGAAAATTCCTTTCAAGAAGGCCCTGCAGAGCCTATGGGACATAATATTATGATCTGCTATCCCGACATGAAAATTGGAAATAGCAGCCAGTTGAACTCTGACTGTGGAAGAAGAGGAGCCTGCGTGAAAAATCTCTGCTAAGAAGTCCAGGACTGCCTGAACAGGGGCAGTAAAAGGATCAATATTCTTGGCCTTAGCCCAATAAGAGAAACGTTTCCATTTGCTTGTATAAATCCTCCTGGTAGAGGATTTTAGCAAAGCTACTATGATGTCTCTAACTGGGTTAGAGATCAAAGGAAGCCTGGCTAAGGAAGGAAGTGGAGCAACCATGCTGTGAGGTTGAGAGAAGGGATAGACCGGTGCAGCTGACCCGATTGGTGAATCAGAAGATCTGGCACTGGGTCCAGATGCCACGGCTGCACCAAAAGGTGATGATGGAGGAACGGAACCAAACTTGTCGAGGCCAGTAAGGGGCAATGAGAATCAATTTGGCTCTCAAAACGGTAGCTTTCTGGATAACCTGAGGGATCAGAGGAAATGGAGGGAAGGCATAAAGAAGTCCCTGGGGCCAATCCTGGGTCAGAGCGCCTCTGGGGGGATGGCCTGATAGAGGGAAGAGGCAGAAGAAGTCTGGACATTTGCTGTTTTGGGGAGTAGCAAAAAGATCGCAACATGGACGACCCCATTCCAGAAAAATCTCTTCCGCTATAGATTGCTTGAGAGACCACTCGTGAGGCATGAGAATAGCTCTGCTCAATCTGTCCACTACAATGTTGGTTTTCCCAGGGATATGCGTTGCTACCAGAAACCGATGAGAGGAGATCGCCCATTGCCATAGTCTGAGCGCTTCTCGACACAAGGGGTAGGACTTGGTTCCGCCCTGTTTGTTGATATACCAAACTACAGACATGTTGTCTGTGTGGACTGCAATTGTCCCTACGGGAAGAAAGTCGTTGAGGGCTTGCAACGTTAAAAGCACTGCTCTCATCTCCAGGACATTTATGTGCAGATGGTACTCGAACGGCTGCCACGCCCCATGAACCATCCTGCCCTGATAATGACCCCCACCCGATCAGGGAGGCATCCGTGGTGACAGTGGCTATCGGGGTACAAAGTACCTGCCTTGGTGAACCTGAGGAGATGTGATCCACCAAGCAAGATGATCTTTGCAAGTCTGTGTCACCAGAATCTGGTGACGCATTGGAAGTTGTTGGTATGACCATTGTGTGAACAGCATCCACTGAAGAAGGCGCATGTAGAATCGAGCCAGGGGAAGAAGAGTAATGGCCGCAGCCATGAGGCCTAATACCTTTAGAACCATTCTGGCCTGTACTTTCTTGTTGGCCAGAATGATCCTGACATGACTCTGAATGTCTGAAACTCTTTGATCTGAAAGGGTAGCTGACATCCGAACAGTGTTTAAGTTTGCGCCTATGAAGGTAATAGACTGGCAGGGCGATAAGGATGACTTTTCGAAGTTGATCGAGATGCCCAAATGAGAACAAAGATTTATTGTGTAATCCCTGGCTTGTATAAGCTGATGCCTGGTGGTGGCTGACAGGAGCCAGTCGTCGAGATACGGAAACACCTGGAATCCTTGACGTCTCAGGTGAGCCGTGACCACTGCCATGCATTTGGTGAACACTCTGGGGATTCTAGTGAGACGAAAGGGCAGGGCTCTGAACTGGAAATGACTGGACCCCAGCCGAAAGCGGAGAAATTTCCTGGAGCGTCTGTGAATTTTGATGTGATAGTACGCATCCTGAAGATCTATTGAGCACATCCAGTTGTCCTTCTGTAAGAAGGGCAGAATTGAATGAAGAGTGACCATTCGGAATCTTGTCTTCCTCACAGACTTGTTGAGTCTGCTGAGATCCAATATTGGTCTCCAGTCTTCCGTCTTTTTGGGGACCAAAAAGAACCTTGAGTAGATTCCGGGCTCTGAATGGTCTGTTGTAACTGGCTGAATGGCTCTTTTTTGCAGTAGTTTTGAGACTTCTAACTCTGCAATTTCCTTAGACCGGTGGTACATCTGGAAGGGAATTTGAGGGGAAAGGACTTTCCTCGAAAGGAATTATGTAACCCTTGGATATGATCGACTGTACCCATCTGTCTTGAGTGAGGGAATGCCAGGCTTCTGGGTACAGTGATAATCTTCCCAGGACTGCCTCCAAGGAGGGACAGCCGGGCAACATCTCAGGGATGCTGAAAGGGCTTGTCAGAGAGAGGCTCTCTGTTTCCCTGGTTTTTTGGACCCCCTCTGCCTCTAGAGCGTCTGTTGTTGTTACCCCCTCTGCCTCTAGGGGTAAACTGACCACGTGAATCCGGCGTGACTCCTTGGGATTTACGGAACCACATTTTTCCACCTTTCTGTCCTTTGGGATAAGGTCTAGAAGGGGTAGAAAAACGGACTCCTACAGCAGAAAGAGTCTTGCCGTCCTGTTCGCACCTGGTCAAAGTTTCCTTCACCTGAGGGCCAAACAAAGCTGACCCATCAAAGGGAGAATTTGTGAAGGACGCCTTGAAGGGATCTGCAAAGTCACATAGCCGCATCCAGGCTTGGCATCTAAGAGCCACACCTGTACCTGCGGCTCTACTCGCTCCATCAGCAGCATATGATATTAGCCGCATGGAGGAGTTTGCAATGGAATTAAGGGTTCCTAGCTGCGAAGCAATCTTTTCTTGAGCTCCTGCAGCTGTAGGATCCTGTACTACTTCACCCAGCTCCTTAAGGATATCCCTCTGGAGTCTGGTGAAGTGACATAGGTAATTCAGCGAATGCATAGCAAAGTCGCTGAGGAAAACATCCGCCACTGCATACCTATCCATGGTCCTAGAGTCCTTATTAGGAGGATGGACGGTGCGGAAGGATCTGCAAGTTCCTTCTTGGTGGCAGCAGCCACCACCATGGCATCAGCGGGACACCCTTAGTGAGGAATTGCTTGTCACCCGGGCAGTGATAAATTTTGAAGGCCTCCTAGGGACTGGCTCTACAGAGTCAGGAGCTGCCCACGCCTTCGGGCAATAACCTGCATAAGGGGTCGAAGGCGGAGACACCCAGGAGGTGGAGGGCTGAGATCCAAACGCCTCTAGGTATACTGACTCATCCTCAGAGGGATTGTTGGTGGGCCAGTTTCCCCTCTGTTTAAGGAGTTCTAGGATGTCTGAGAAGGAGACATCCTCAGTAGGGTATCTAGGGGATCCCTCTGACTCATCAAAGTCAGTATCTGAAGTGACAGACTCGGGGGAGTCTACATGTTTCCTCTTACAAGTCCTCTTCCTAGGAGGATCTCCCAAACATCAGGAGAATCCTCGGAAGAGGGGAAATCCCCAATGGGGAAACCTGAGGCGGAGGAACTCTGGGTCCTGTAGCAAGAGAAGTGGCAGAGATGTCAACAGGCACTATAGAGGGAGGAGCTACGGGAACAGACTGCTGACTGATACCAGTGGCCAGCACACTCTTCATCACCTCGAATGCTCCTCCCAGGCAGGTCCGAGAGAACCCGCTCAAGAACTAGGAACTCCAGGGACCACCGAAGGGAAGTCTCCGAGGCAGATGTCGGAGCCGAGCTCACCAAGGCCGAGGCTCCAAGGGAAGAGCGGGTTCGGACAAGGGTCCGATGCCACTCACCCCTCGGAGGAGACCATGGAAGCCCGACCACCGAATCCCTCTAAGGAAGGTCTCAAGAGGAGATAAGAGTAGAGGCTGAAGGAACAGAAGGGGTATCTGTCCTCCAGCCGTAGCAGTAACCATTCGAAGACTCCAACTCCAAGCTCTGGGGTAGAGTTGAAGGAGGAACTGTAACGGGTGTGGACCAACAGTCGCCTGTTGAGACGGACTATGTAACATTTGGGCCAGTGCCTGTGACTTAAGTAATCTGCTGACCACTCTCTAAGTCATGGTCTGAAAGTCTGGATGACTTGAAGATCGGCTCCGATGGCTCCGTTCGAAGGAGAGGTGAAGCCGAGCCGAAGTATCGGCTCCAAGGAAGGAGACCTCGTCCTCTTCCTGGAATGAGCCATCGGAACCGATGAAACTATAGATCCTGTCGGAGCCGAAGACTTATCGGAGCCGACAGGAAGCCTCGATGCATCGGCTCCAGCCGGAGCCGATACAGCCACAAAAGTAACGGTGTCGGAGCCGATCGGAGCCGACACCGATGCCTGTGCCACATGGTGGTCGGAACCGATCGGAGCCGACACCGAAGTGGTCAATGCAGAATCGGCACCGATAGCCATCGATGCCGAAGGCTTAGTTAAGCCAGAATCGGCTCCAGCCGGAGCCGATCTCGACTCAGAACGAGTCGGAGCCGAGGCCGCAGGCTTAGACATAGAAGCCTGGGCCTTGGAAGATTTGGCTGATTTAGATGGAGCCGACTTAGCCGGAGAGCCCTCCGGCTTAAGAAGGCCCCTAAGAATCAGTTTGTTTCTTCTCTCCTGCAGGACTCTCTGGCTGAAGGAATGACATATAGCACAGGAGTCTTGCAGGTGAAGAGGCCCCAGGCAATACAGGCAAGAAGTGTGACCGTCTGTCAGAGACATCTTCTGACAGCACGAGTCACACTTCTTAAAGCCTGAGACCCTCTCCTTTGACATGGTGTTTCACAACACACACACACACCAGTCAAAGAATTAAATTAAATAAAATACCAAAAAGGTATTACTAGAAAAACACACACACACACCCTAACAGGGGGGGGATGGGATGGGTAAAGTTTGACTAAAAAAATTAGTAGAGACAGGGAATTTTCTGTCAGAAAATCTATATGATTAACTTAAAACTAAAAATTAAAGGGTTTTTAGCAAAAAGGGGCTAAAATATCAAAGTAGTGAATCACTTACCAGGAGCTGGTAAAAGGAGGACCTCATAAGCGAAGCGGCAAACGAGATCTGGGTACTTACCGCCTTGCATCATGGGATATGGGGCTGCCTCGAGCTGGTAAAAGTGACTCTCGAGCTTAGCAAGTGCCGAGTCGGAGCCGAGGGATCGGCTCCGAACCCATCAAGCAAGAATGAAGGCGAGATTGACAACTTAACATTTATTATTTATATTTATATAGGTTGTATACCCATATTTACTTTGAGTTTTATTCTTAGGTTGAATTTTAGTTGGTAGTACATACACACAGGGACTTATGGTTTCAGTTAGGTTTCTATAAAACTGTTAGTCTGTGAAACCACATATAACTAATATTTTTTGTAGAACTTTTTTCAACAATTTTTTTAAAAAAAAAAATTTTGTAGAATTTTTTCACATACTTTTTTAAGACTAATCTTTTAAATATTAACTATAATATTATTATTTTACATATTACATCCTTCAATTCACGTAGAGGGAAATGTAACAAGTGTCTTGCTTAATGTGATATTAATTCTATTTTATATGTTGGCTGTTTTGCTCGGTATATTTGTGTATTAGGTTATATTAATTCGTATTCGTACTTTTAAGATGTTTTTATCATATAATATGGTAATATTAATAGGAGACATATGCATCAGGATTTCAAGGCGGTGGATATGGTGCCATAGATTGTGATTGTATGCTCGCAATTGTTTTGATCGTGGTGGATTCTAAAACTGGAGTATTTATTATGATACAAAAAAGAATGATAAAAAAGAGGGATAAGTGTTTTTCCCCACGATCATACGTGCATAATACAGTTTTAGGAGTTTACAGCTTTAAGAGGCGGACCTTTTTATTCAGGATACATTGTCATCACTTGTATCAGTTTCTTTTGGCGCCTTATTTTAAATAAAATGTTAGTAGTATCATTAACAAGAGGTTCTGCAGAAGCCCACCATTTGAGTGGGTGAAAGTGCTTAACCTTTAATTCCAATTGCTAAGCTGTTTTGAGTTTGGTTCTGTTTTTAACATTCGTCTACGGAATAAACTTATTTTGCTATTACTACTACCACTATTGCTGTGCCATCATTTGTGGGAGTTCGCTTTGTCAGTTGGAGCATTTTCTCTTACCGGATTTATTTGCTGAACTATTCGTTTTTGCCAAGTGGTTCAATATCTGGCTTTGGAGTTGGTTGCTGAATCTGAGGTACCGTTACACTTATTGGAGTGTCCGTGACCAGTCCTTGTAAGTTCCTTGCCTTTTCGGTTTATTCAATTATACCATCTAGACAGTCAAATGAAGAGGTCACACACTGGGGTACATCAAACTCCCACTGTCATGTGCAAGTCCATTTTCTGAGGTAGCTTCTGCCAACTGCCTTAGCCATTTTCAAAGTAAGGAAGAACCGCTTTAGCCTGGTCCAAAAAGGGTCACCACAACTATCTTTGGAGAATCCTACTGAATCTTTAGAACAACCCTGGTTATCAGTGAAAAGGGTAGAAAAGCATAAATGAGCATTCCTTTTCATGAGAATGAAAAGGCATCTGTTTTCAGAGCTTGCTTCCAATGGGTTCATGGAACAGAATTTTTCTAGCTGTCTGTTCTGACTGGAGGCAAACAGATCTACTTCTGGAGTTCCCCACAGATTATCAATTCCCTGAAGACCCACAGATGCAACTGCCAGCAGCAAGTGTTTATCGTAGTTCTGCTTAGCTTGTCTGCCATATGTTTTACTCTGACAGAATTTGTGTACTTTGAAGGGGAAAAACTGAAATGAGTTGCTAGATCACTGGCTACCAAAGTGAATCTCCAAAAGTGGTAGGATCTGGATCCCCCTCGTTTAAGTACCATGTCACTGTGGTGGTGTCTGAAATTATTAACAGAGGACCTGGAATCCAACGATAGTTCAGATATTTGCGAGCATTTATTAAATCCATCATTTCCCTGACCATTTATATGTTTAACCTCTCTTGTGTGCTCCAAAGACCCTGCACATTCACTGCTTGAACACAGTTTCCCAAGCAAAGTCTGAAATATCCTCTGCTATTGACTTGAATGAGGCTGGTAGGGAGAAGGGAAGACCTAGACTAAAACACAATTGATACACACAGCAAATTAACTCCCTTTTCACAAATCCCAGCACTGGAATTTTAAAATCACAGAAGGTGCTGGTGCTGAATCCAAAATGATTTGACAAACTACTGAATCTTCTTTATGTGAAGTCTGGTCGAAGGAATCATGAGACTAGTAAAGGCCATAAACCCGAGAATTCTGAAATATTCTCTGGCAGATGCCAGTCTGATTTGAAAATATGTAACTCTATACTCTGTCTTTTGAAAGAAATGCCATAAGTGATGGGGTTAGAGGACATCCTAGAAACACTGTCTTGTGAGCAAAAATGGGAGAAGGTATCTCCCTGTTCTCCTGAAATGACAAAGTGAAAAACAGCTTTACTATGCAAGCCAGACATTCCTGACAAGCTGAGAAAGATAAAGGCACGATGTAAACACACTAAACTGAATAAACGAAAACCAGGACTAGTTGCTTCAGGCAGAACAAACAAACACTTTATTACGTGAGCGCTTTCGGGAAATTCAATGACTTCCCTTCCTCAGACAAAAGCATATGCTTGCAAGCTTCAATAAATAGCAAGCCTTAATGCATAAATTAAACAATCAAGTAATTAACAAAAATCAGACATTCTTTAAAGATAAATCAGTTAAAAAGCCAAATGTAAGCTTAAGAATTAAATACTACCCATAAAGCAGAACTTTAAAAAGGCACAAGCTATAATAAAAATGAATTAAAAAGTGCCAAGGACACCAACACTTACAAAATTGCTACATAGCAGAAAACAAATAAATCAACATAGAAAAGATAAAATTTAATTTAATCTAAACCTTTTTAGAAAAGGTGGCCAAAAAAAGACTAAATAAAAAACAAAAAACAAAAAACAACAAAAAAAAACAAAAAACAAACAAAATATAAATTATAGCTTGTGCCTTTTTAAAGTTCTGCTTTATGGGTAGTATTTAATTCTTAAGCTTACATTTGGCTTTTTAACTGATTTATCTTTAAAGAATGTCTGATTTTTGTTAATTACTTGATTGTTTAATTTATGCATTAAGGCTTGCTATTTATTGAAGCTTGCAAGCATATGCTTTTGTCTGAGGAAGGGAAGTCATTGAATTTCCCGAAAGCGCTCACGTAATAAAGTGTCTGTTTGTTCTGCCTGAAGCAACTAGTCCTGGTTTTCGTTTATTAAGCTGAGAAAGATACTGTAAAAAAAAAACACAATTATGCAAATAAAGAAAAATGAGATAGGCTGTGACCTGCAATGGGCTATGATAGGAGCCAGATAACTTTTTAAATACTCTTGGGGCTGTAGAGAACACAAAGGGCAAAACAACAATGGAAAAAGCAAACCAAATAAAGAAAAACACAGCAAGGGCCTGAAATTGCAGTCAACAGGAATATGATAAGTATCTATAAAATCCAGACTGTAAGGAGGAATGAAGGATAAAAGATACTGTATAAAAAGCATTGCAAATTTTGGAATTATAATATGAAGGTTTAGAAAAGTATAAGGACTGGTCTACAGGTTTCTTCTTTCTTTGCCACCAGTCTTGAATAAAAAAACTTTCTCTGTTTGATCTGGAGTGGCAGGGTCTATTACCCTCTGAGATAGCATCTGATTCAGTAAAGGCCAGTTTGAATGGGAGGAGGTGGAGAGATTCCTTGAAAGTGAGGAAAGGGGTCTCACTACCAGCTATAAACTTTTAGAATGATTTTTAAAACCTAACTGTCTAAGATTATCTGGTGCCACAAGAGATAGTCACTACTTGACTGCCAGGGTGGGGGGAGGGGAAATCCTGAGGTTCTATACACTAAGTCTGATCTTTTTTCACTGTCTTTGGTTCTGGGAGGATCCCCTTTTCTTCTTTATACCACAAAGCCACCTTTTTTTTCTTTTTCTTTTTTAAAGAGATTGTTTTCCTGAAACATGTCGGTTATGCTTGTTCTGCTTCCTGAAAGAACACGAAATGAAGGAAAAGATTTTGTTACACTGGACAGGAATGTTGAAAAGTCCTGAAATAACTTCCCTCTTTTACCAATCCTATTACGGACTTTAGCAGAGGAAAGACTAAATAACACTTCTTTAACCAGGGGAGCATTTACATTTTCAAATTTAACATCCTCTGGGTAAAATTTGAGACAGCAACCAAGCAAATGTTCTTAAGACAGAGACAGTGGCAGCTGCTCTGGAATGAGCAGCAGTGTCACAAACACATTTCACAGAAAGTACAATTGTGTTCATAACTGTACATGCTCAAGTAGATCAGAGTTGCAGTACTAAATGCTGGGATGTCTGCATGCAGTCTGCAAATGGTCTAAACAACAGAAAATGTCATTATCCCCTAGCCAAAGGATGCCCTTGCTAGCCAAAGGGTCACTGTCCAGTGCTATCTTTTTTACCTGATGTATTGCAGTCTAAATGTTTCTCATGCAGAGCACAACTTGCCCAACTGATCCTTCCAACAGCAATCATCACTTTAGCTGAAGCAGGAGGGAACTGCGCAGTGGGTCAAGGTAATAGGTAAGGGATCCACCCCCAACTCTAGGGGCACCAGGACAGAGGGTAGGTAGGAGGGAAAGGGCACTACAACACTGATCTACTCAAACATATACACAAGTATTGAACATAACTGCACTATTATTCTTCATAGTCAATGTTGCAGTACTTGGTCTTGTGAGGACTCCCAAAGCTTGTGTAACTAGGGTGGCTGGACAACATTTTGTGCCAGGGATATCAAGATATACAGGATGGCAGACACAAACCCAACTCTGGCTTTCGAGATAGCACCAAGGTGGTAATGCTTTATGAAGGTGTGTACAGAACACTAAGCAGCAGTTTCCAGGATGGAAAAAAATGTGGTGGCTATTTTTACCATGGTGGAATGAGCCCTGACTCTGCCAGACTTTTGTTTTCCATAGTGACAGTAACAAAAAGAGATATAATTCGCTACCGAGTCTGATGTGGTCTGCTTATTCACAGCTACTCCTTCCTTACTCTCTGCAATTGCTGCCAGAAGTTGGTCAGATCTGTTTGGAAATGTAGTCCTAGGAAGGTAAAATCTCAGTTGTCTGTGCACATCCAAGGACTGCAAAATCCCCTCTTCTTTGCACAGAGGTTAAGAAAGAACACAGGAATATGTATAGTTTATTTCAGGGATATTTCTGATACCACCTTGGCATGAGAGAGGGTTTACCTCTCAAAGGTCACTTTGTCCCTGTGCATAACTGGGAAAAGTTCCTTGCACAAAAGGGTTTGAAGCTCAATTATATATCTATTGAGCTGAGTGCCAGCAGCAGTACTAAGTGTTGGGATGTCTGCATGCAAGTAAGGAGTTTGGGGAAGGGGGTTAGGTTGCTGGCTCTAAAGGTGGAAGTGTTAGCTTTTCTATTAATTTAGGTACCAAGTGGGTCCAATTTCTTGCTGGGGGTGCTGAGAAGTAATATGTTCTTCAAACATGTTTTTATGTGAAGGTCAGCATATGTAGGAAAGAAATGGACAGGCAGGTAGGCAGAAATAGCCAGAGCATACACTAACAGATGAGTAAGACAAAACCTTCTTGTACAAATGAAAAAGGTATTTTATTACCTGTTTTAACTTTGCTTTGGTGGGTTGAATACCTTTTAACTTACATCAGACAGAAAACCGTTTTTATTCTGCTAAATAGGGATTTCTAGTACCTGGTCCCCTAGCCTCTTTTATGATTGTCTTTTGAAAATGACTGCCTGGTAAGAATCAATAACCAATCATGCAGACTATCAGACTGAGTATCCTGAAGTTGGGATGTTCTGCAGTAGAAGGGCCACGATCCAAAGAAGTGTTGTGCATTTCCCTTGCTAAGGTTGAGAAGTAGGGAGAACCAGTGCTGTATGGGCCAGCAAGGAGCAATTAGTATCATCCTTGGCCTGTCTGCCCTCACCTTCTGTAGTACCCCAGGGGTATGGGGCAGCAGGGAAAAGGCATAAAGGAAGAAGTTTGTCCTAGTAAAGGAGAAGGCATCTGTTCTCCACCCTGCTCTCTATGGGGGGTTTCAAAGATGATGTCTTTCTGATTATAAAGGAAACAAAGGTTTCTCTCTGGTACATACTGTGTGTCGCATACATAACTAAATCTGCTGTCAGGATCCATTCACTGAAGGCTCGGGAGAAATATGCTGAGCTTGTCTGCTAGCATGGACATGAATGACTTGGCTGCATCGGTAGGGAACCTCACCCTGCTTGTCCATCTGTTGTCACACAAACTAGAAGACCAAACCACCGTTTCACAGGGAGGTAATGGCACCAATACTTCCATTAACATTTCATCTATTCCTTGGGGTCAACAAACAGCAAGGACAGTGGCTCCTACTATGCTAACATCTTGTCAAGATGGCAGCACTTTAGGTATTACTTCAGCAATGAATATCTCTAATAAGAGCTTACCCATTCTTAATGACTGGTTACATTGCAAAATGGACTTGAATTACAATACTATCAATATTCAAGGAGGAGCCTCGCTAAATGACAATCTAGGTGTTTTTCAGAATAAATTATTGCAGGCACACAAGTTACAAGTTGAAAACACTCATTAAATGATTACATTAAAACCAACAAACTGCCAAAAGCTCTTAGGACCTGGAGATATTCAACTGGTTTAATAAAGAATTCACCCCCTTCATAAAGAACTATTGTCTCTCTTTGATAAACATGGGTGTGAATACATGGAGGTGCTGGTTAGACATTATTATTCCAAGTTTACTGATGAACTGATTGCTGAAATCAACATGCTTGCCATTATTATGACTTACTTTTTGATAAGCATAAAATGGACTATTTCAATACTTTTTTCCAGCATCAACCATCAAATTAACAAGATTAGGGAGAGGAAAGTTAAAAAACTGGAACAAGACATTCATGATTATTCAGAAAATACAGCATACCCTAATCCTCCAGTTTCTCAAGCATGGGGACATAAATTTGGTTCTTTTAAAATTGATGATAATAATACTATATCTAATAAGGAACCAGAGACTGTAGATGAAAGAGAATATTACACTGATATGTCCCCCCTTTAGAGATGCAACCTCTTCGTTGGTCCAATTGGATAAGGGTGAGGAACCAGAACCAAAACCAAACCAATCAATGGGTGGATCAGAACAGGTCCATACCCTCCTATCAACATCACATGCCGAGAAAACAGCAGAGCACTGTAAGGATGACATGGAATCGCCATTAGACGGAACTATATGGTCAGAACAAAAAAAAGTAACATTTTCTTATCAGATTATAACTAACTCTTTGGGCGACTTTAAAATCTACTACTTCAGCTCAAAGCCGATTGGCTCTGCAGTCGTGGATTTATTTTCTGAAGGACTTTTATTCCTTCTAAGAAAGCGAATATAGCAGCCACATTAATGGATTTCAAGGTTTTTATTAGGAAACTGAATCTATCGATCCTATTTAAAGAACACAACAGCTTCCCTAATTCTGGATTACATGTGGCCAGTATTTGGAACTCAGTTCTGAATCCCGTGCTCTTACTGTTTGACAAGATTTGTGAACAAGATTTCAGACATATGTTAAATAGTTCAAATATAAATTCAGTACATAATATTAGCAAGGAAGAACATGAAATACTTAATTTTATTAGAACTTTGGACATTACTTTTAAACATGACAAAAGAGATGGGTTGACTGTAATGGATAACCATGATTACATCAACAGGATTTATTGTTATTTGATGATGTTTACCATGACATTTCTAGAAATTAATTGAACACTGCTTATAGTTGGATTAGGGTACAACTTGGTGATATGTTGCTTGAGCAAAATATCTTTGAGATGAATACAAATGTTTAAATCTTTCCAACCTAATGACTACAAATACTATTTTTGGTCTACGAAAATCCATAAGGATTTATACAACCCACCCATGCAGTCTATTGTGGATTCTTGTAACTCTGTTACTGCACCTTTTGCTAAGATGCTGGATTTCAATTTAAAAAATGTTTTTTGATGAACCACATATTTGTATTGGTTCTTGGGATTTTAATTAATTTAGCCATTTGAATTTTAATGATAATTATGTGTTCCTTACAACTGATGTCAAAGACTTGTATTAGACAATTCCAAATGACATCGGTATTCTTTGGTTCACTGACTATCTTTCTAAGAAAGAGTAACCTCAAGATAAAATTGATTTATAAAGAGTTTTTAGAAATTGTTTTGAAAAGCAAATGCATCTTTTTTTTGAGAATCAAAATTTTGTACTGGTAAAAGGCAATGCTATGGGCACTGCATGTGGTTCTCTTTTCGCAAATATTGTTATGTTAGAATGGGAGAACAGATTTTTATTTAATAATGATTGGTTTTAAAGCTTCTGTTTTGTAATGTTAGATACCTCAACAGCATTTTTATTGTTTGGAATAAGGGAAGGAATTAATTGCTGGGTTTACGGAGTACCTTAATAGTATTGTTTGATTTT